>NC_138581.1:19471558-19792035 GCF_964289735.1 Phaethon aethereus
TTACTACTGTTAAGCAAGCACCGAATGAACCATATATGCTTTTTATCGACCGGCTGCAAGAGATGACTAATAAGCAGGTTGACAATATAGAGGCCAAAGAGGCATTAATCACGCAATTGGCGGTTGAGAATGCCAATGTAGACTGTAAGCAAATTTTGAAGACCTTAAGAAATCCAAGCCTTATCGAGATGATAGAAGCATGTAATGAGGTCGGATCCATTACCTATCAAACTGAGACTCTGGCCTCAGCGTTTGCCACTGCAGTGCAAATCAATAACAAACCATGCTTTAGATGTGGCAAACCGGGCCATCTTAAAAGAAACTGTCCACAGCAAGCTGCAGGGGGACGAACAGGCCCGGGGTATTTGCCCCTGCTGTGGGAAGGGCAGGCATTTTGCCAACCAATGCCAGCCCAACTACAGGAAGAACAGGCAGTTTTTACCACAAAAACAGGGAAACGGGAAAGCCAGCGCGACTCAGGGGCGCGCTCTGACACAAGTACCCCGCTCTCAGTATCCCCCAAGCCAGAACAGTTTAGGCCCATACTACCACCAACCACGGGCCTGGATGGCCTCTGTGCCACCACCAGAGGCAGCGCTGGAGTGGATGTCACCACAGCCGCCGACCTCACCATTTTAGATCAGGGCGTTTACCGCGTCCCTTTGTCAGTGCGAGGCCCTTTGGGGTCGGGCCTCAGCGCTCTACTGGTGGGACGTTCAAGCACAACACTGCAAGGCTTGTTCGTCTTACTGGGTGTAATAGATGCCGATTTTATGGGACAGATCCAAGCGATGGTATGGACACCGTCCCCGCCTGTTTCCATCCCGGCCGGGACTCGCATAGCCCAGTTGGTACCCTTTAAAGGTATGGTGCCACATGCTACACAGACAGAAAGAGGAGAAGGAGCCTTCGGTTCTACAGGGGCTTCAGAGATCTTTTGGGCTCAGCGTATCCAGACCACACGCCCGAATCTGAAGTGTGTTTTGCGAAATGTGACAGGGACTCCAGAATCTATTACCATTACTGGAATGATAGATACTGGAGCAGATGTTACCATTATCTCCGCTTCATGTTGGTTGCCGACCTGGCCCACCATAGCTGCAGGAGCTAACATTGCTGGAGTCGGCGGAGTTTCTGTTTCTCGGCAGAGTGCTCAAGTCATTCAAGTTGTGGGTCCGGAGCGCCAGACAGCCAATATCCAACCTTACGTCGTTCAGGTGCCCCTGAACCTGTGGGGTCGAGATATATTAGGTTCCTGGGGAGTAACTATCCAAACAAGTGAGTCAAGACATTTTTAAGGGGGGTCACTGCAGAGCGGCCTGTTTTCCGCCTGAAGTGGTTTAGCGATGATCCAGTTTGGGTGGACCAGTGGCCCCTACCAAAGGAAAAGGCCAACGCGCTCGAGGAACTAATCACCGAACAACTCCAGCAAGGACACCTCGTGCCCACCACGAGCCCATGGAATACTCCTGTATTTGTTATCAAGAAAAAGAATGGAAAATGGCGAATGTTGCATGATCTGCACGAAGTAAATAACATCATCGAGGATATGGGAGCTTTACAACCCGGCTTACCGTCACCTACAATGTTACCGCGAAATTGGGACATTGTCATAATAGACCTTAAGGACTGCTTTTTTACTATCCCACTAGCACCCGAGGATGCACCCCGATTTGCTTTTTCAGTACCAGCAGCAAACCAGCATCGCCCAATGCGGCGTTATCACTGGACTGTTCTACCTCAGGGAATGAAGAATAGCCCCATAATATGTCAGATGTACGTAGCCGCAGCACTCTCTGGCGTCAGGCGTCGCCATCCGAACATCATATGTTATCACTATATGGACGACATCCTGTTTGCTGGATCCACGCCGCACCTGTTGGTGTCGGTGATACAGGATGCAAGGAAAAGTTTAGAAGAGTTTGGTCTGCAAATAGCGCCTGAGAAGGTACAAACTATACCCCCCTGGAAATATTTGGGGTGGAAGATCCTAGATGCTACAATTGAGCCTCAAGCTGTGAAATTGGACTCAAACGTACGGACTTTGAATAACCTACAGAAACTGCTTGGTACCATTAATTGGGTACGATCTTTTTTAGGAATTGACAATAGCATACTGATGCCTCTATTCAGTCTGTTAAAGGGAAACCCGAATATCGCTTCGAAGCGCGAGCTTAACGTTCAGGCAAAAGCAGCGTTAGAACAGATAGCCATGAAAATACAAGAGAATCAAGCTCATTGACTTGTTGAAGGAAAAGACTTACAGCTGTTTATTATTAACCACGACTGACAGCCTTTAGGGCTAATTGCTCAGTGGGTTCCAGAATTAAAGCCTGATCCCTTAGTAATCCTTGAATGGGTCTTTTTACCACATCAGCCTGCCAAAACCATAGTCACAAAGATTGAAATGATGTCCATTCTGATTCGCAAGGGCCGGAAAAGAGCGATTGAGCTCAGTGGACAAGAAGTTCACACGATATTTGTGCCTTTGACCATGGAGTATTTAACCTGGTGTCGTGCTAATAGTCTATCATTACAAGTTGCGTTGGAAGGCTACACAGGGCAAATATCAATTCATTTGCCTGCTCATAAACTATTTATTCTTTGTGGAGAAGTGTCGCTGTTAGCGTCACCGTTATGCAGGCCTGCACCTGTTGATGGAATCACCGTATTTACAGACGGATCCGGGAAGACTGGGAAAGCAGTGATGGTATGGTATGAGGGAGGTGACTGGTGGCAGGAAGTCAAACAGGTTGAAGGCTCCCCTCAAATTGTAGAACTCACCGCTGTTCTCCAAGTCTTTCGGAAATGGTCTGAACCGCTGAACCTGGTAACAGACTCGCAATATGTTGCCGGGGTTGTCAGGAGACTGGAGAAAGGCTGGCTAAAACAGGTTGGTCAGGAAAAGCTTTTTTGTTTACTTAAACAGTTATGGACCTTATTAAGTGCCCGACAACATCCCTTTTATGTACTGCATATTCGTAGTCATACCAACTTGCCTGGATTTTTAGCTGAAGGCAACAGGCGAGCAGATCGTCTGGCTGCTCCCGCCTGGGCTGCACCAGTTCCCTCCCTTCAGGAACAGGCTCAATTATCACATTCCTTTTTCCATCAGTCGGCAAAGGCTTTACGCAAACAGTTCCACTTACCCTGGTTGGTTGCCCGAACCATTTTACCAATGTGCCCGAACCATTTTACAAATGTGCCCAGATTGTCAACCCTTTGCCCATGGTCACTCCATTGGAGTGAATCCTCGTGGTTTGAAGGCGCTTCAACTTTGGCAAACCGACGTTACGCATGTCCCTTCTTTTGGAAAGCAGAAGTATGTACATGTCTCAGTAGATACCTATTCTGGAGCCCTCTGGGCTACGGCCGAGACTGGGGAAAGAGCCCGCAGTGTTATCCGACACTTCTGAGGTGCTTTTGCTGCCCTCGGAATTCCGCGAAAAGTGAAGACTGATAATGCCCCTGGCTATATCAGTGCTGTGACTCAAAAGTTTTTCCAGGACTGGGGACTAGTCCATATCACAGGTATTCCACATTCCCCACAAGGCCAAGGCATAGTTGAACGTACCCATCAAACCTTAAAAAACATGTTAGAAAAACAAAAAGGGGGAATTCTTGGGGAATCCCCGCAGGCCCGACTGCAAAAGGCAGTATATGTTCTTAATCATTTGACCATTGACGATGCCACCCAACAGCCAGTATTATTAAAGCATTTTTCATCCCTGACAGGACTGAATGGTATTGGGGCGGATAGTCACGCGGAAGTTTGGGTAAAATCCTTGTTAACAGGAAAATGGGAAGGTCCTTTCAGGCTGATAACCTGGGGTCGAGGGTATGCTTGTGTCTCAACAGGGGACGGAGCAAAGTGGGTACCGGCCAGGTCGGTACGGCCAGCAGTAAAACCAGAAGATCCTGTCACACGTCCCACGAATGCAGAGTCTGACTCCAACATATCGCCAGCTGACGCTTTTGCTCTTTTGTATGGAGAATGACGGCTCATTGACCGTCTCAGTGGCACTCCTTGGACGGTCAAGAGTAGGAACTTCAATACGCTATATATATAAAATGGTATTGTGGGTTTGTTCTATGTCATTGTACTCATTGTCACAAAAGTATCATTTCTTCTGCAGGGAATCAAAGAGTGCATTTGAATAAGATACTCTCCCCATGATGTATACGGTGTAACAGAGTTGGGAGGATAGAGAATTTTAGGTATATTCGGTGTTTCTAGCGGTATCATTAGAGGAACATGGAAAGCTTTTAGGGCAAAGCACTCTATAACTACAAATCCTTTGGTAAGATATAATATTGGTTTTCATAGCTTCGTGCAGGTGCTTTTTCCATCACTAGGAGTAGTTTCCATTGCTAGGAGTAGTACAGCTAGAATTGTTTGCCTTGTAACATTCTGCTATTGATTTAAGCATGGTTGATATGTGACTGCTGGATTATGGTAAGATGCCGTGTGAACAAAGCCTACGAACCAATAGACGGGGTGGCTGTGGCGCATGCAGCACATCTGGCCAGCGGGTGTATACGCCATAGGCTCACTGTGTTAAAAGGTGACAACTGAGGTGAGTTCCGACACTCGCTGGCCACGTGTGTTGAAACTCGTTCCTCTGCAAATGTATAAATACCGGGATTTCCCGAAGGGCAGTGGGCCGGTGTACGGCAAGGCCACCGTTGCCTCCGTGGGGACGCCCACGTAAAGCTGGCACCTACCGACTGCTGGGCTGAGTTCGCGGCACAGGATGATACAAGAATGTACAGATGGTCCATCTTCCTCACAGTCCTCGGGTTGCAAATGATTCTTCAGGTTTTGTTTATAGATAAACAAAAAGGGGGAGATATTGGGATCACCCTGCAAGGGCTCGACCTTAAGGAGAAGGAGCTGTGGCATTGATCTGCACGGCTCGACCTTAAGGAGAAGGAGCTGTGGCACTGAGAAGCTGGTAAACAGCTGGATATCTGCACAACTCGGCCTTGAGGAGAAGGAGCTGTGGTAAACAACTAAGAGGAAGCAAAGGAGCGTGTGGACACCTGCAGGCAGCGAATCCTGACTGTGGAGAAGTGCGTGGACTGTGTGTGGTAACCAACCAGGACGTATTTTGTGGCGCGTGAAAGAGCTGTAACTGCATAAAAAGCGGACACTTGTAGCAATAAAGGTCTTTGGCCTGAAACCCCGCCAGAGTCCGTGCCCTGTTATTCCACAGCACCATGCAGCCGCTCGCTCACTCCCCCACGGTGGGACGGGGGACAGAATCGGAAGAGTAAAAGTGAGGAAATTCATGGTTTGAGATAAAGACTGCGGGAGAAGGATGGACTTCACAACTCCATGAGAGTTATATTCCAAAGCTGTTTACTGTCTTGTCTGACTCCAATATATATATCATAATTTTCGCTTAGTCACTGTGCACACACTCATGACTGGTTACAGCTTGTTACACACATTATTGCAATTGGCTATATACAAAATATCACGCGCTGTACATGCACCTCTCACACAGTCAGGATTCACTGCTTGCAGGTGTTCCTGTACTCCTTTGCTGCTTCTTAGTTATTTTCCACAGCTCCTTCTCCTCAAGGCCGAGCCGTGCAGATATCCAGCTGTTTACCAGCTTCTCAATGCCACAGCTCCTTCTCCTTAAGGTCGAGCCCTTGCAGGGTGATCCCAACATCTCCCTCTTTTTGTTTATCTATAAACAAAACCTGATGGATCATTTGCAACCCGAGGACTGTGAGGAAGATGGACCATCTGTACATTCTTGTATCGTCCTGTGCTGCGAACTCAGCCCAGCAGTCGGTAGGTGCCAGCTTTACATGGGCGTCCCCACAGAGGCAACGGTGGCCTTGCCGTACACCGATCCCCCTGCTCTTCGGGAAATCCCGGTATTTATACATTTGCCAAGGAACGAGTTTCGACACACGTGGCCAGCGAGTGTTGGAACACGCCTCGGTCGTCACCTCTCAACACAGGGAGCCTATGGCGCATGTGCCCGCTGGCCAGACATGCTGCACGCGCCACAGCCATCCCGTCTATTGGTTCGTAGGCTTTGTTCACATAGCATCTTACCATAATCCAGCAGTCACATATCAACTATGCTTAAATCAATAGCAGAATGTTACAAGGCAAACAATTCTAGCTGTACTACTCCTAGCGATAGAAGCTACTTCTAGTGATGGAAAAAGTGCTTGTATAAAGCTGTGAAAACCAATATTATATCTTACCAAAGGATTTGTAGTTATAGAGCACTTTGCCTTAAAAGCTTTCCATGTTTGTCTAATGATACCGCTAATTTCAGTGTGATTAATTATTTGCAAATTAGGAACTAGGACGCCCATGGTACAGTCCCCTGACCAGTTCCCGGGCAGCTGTTTCCCAGCCAATTGATCTCCACACAGCCACCATAACCCTTCTGGCAGATTGAAAAGGGATTGCCCGGGGAGGAAAGAGACAGACAGAAGGTGTCCTGTCCTGTTTGGTTTGCTAATGTTACCCGTACATTTTCTTCTGGCTGAGGTGGCATCCAGATTGCGGTGACACCTGATAGTGTCAGGATGTGTCCGACGATGACGATGGTGACTGTTCCACCCATGGTTTTACCCATTTTGCGGGTACCCAACGAGTTCCAGAATCTGAAATGACACAAGCATAACCTCGTCCCCAGGTTAGCAGTTGAAAAGGTCCTTCCCACATATTCTTTTCCAAATTTTTAACTTTTACTTGCACATTTTGTGTTAACTCACATAGGCTTCCTGTCATTCCTTTTACATGTTTTATTATGGGAGGCACTGTTTCTCCTTCTGCTAGACACAAATAATTGAACACATATAAGGCTTTATTCAAACATTCTTGGGGTGGTGTGGTAGCCTCTCCCCCTTTTTGTTTTTGCAATAAACACTTCAGGGAATGATTCATTCGTTCAACAATAGCTTGTGCAGTTGGGGAATGCGGTATTCCAGTAACATGCATCACTCCCCATTGAGCAAAAAATCTTTGGGTTGACTGGGCTACATAACCAGGACCATTATCGGTTTTAATTTGTAGGGGTATACCATGGGCTGCGAATGCAGCTCGCAAATGCTTTTGTACATGCCTACTAGTTTCTCCTGTTTGTGCAGTGGCCCAAACTACTGCAGGATAGCAATCAATTGAAACATGAACATATTTAAATCTTCCAAAGTCAGCGACATGTGTCACATCCATCTGCCATAGTTGTAGCGAATGCAATCCTCAGGGATTTACTGTAATCGCGATTCCTGGGCCTATTTGTTGACAATCAGCACAAGTCTGTATAATAGCTGTAGCGTCACCTGCACTTCGATTAAATTGTCTCGCTAAAACTTTGGCAGATTGATGGAAAAAGGCATGAGAGGCTTGTGCTTGACCTAAACGGTCCGGGGCAGGTCCAGCCCATACTGCGGCAGTCAGCCGATCGGCTCTTGCATTTCCTTCCACCAATTCCCCTGGAAGGTTGGTATGGCTGCGTATATGCATAATGTAATAAGGATGTTGTCTTTTCTGCAATAAAAACCAAAGCGTTCTAAATTGTTGATATAGCTGTTCCTGCTGTACTTGTCTGAGGATTGAACCTTCCAATCTTTGGAGTACTCCAGCTACATAGAAAGAATCAGTAATTATATTCACAGGTTCTTCAGACCATAATTTAAAGGCTTCAATTACTGCCTGTAGTTCTACCTTTTGAACTGATCCTGGCACGACAAGTACCCGTTCTGTCCATTCTCCGTGCTCTCGCCATACTATTGCTGCCTTGCCTGTCTTCCCACCACCATCCGTAAATACTGTAGCACCTTGAACTGGATATTGACTACACTTTGATTTTTCTTCTACTTCATGGTTTTTAAAAAAGGTGAACATTTTGTGTGATGGATAATGAATCTGAATGTCACCTTCAAATCCTGCTAATGCAGTTTGGAAGGGAACAGAGTGCTGCAAAGCCCAAGTCAAATATTCTTGTTGTAATGGTATTAAAATCGTTTTTGGGTCCTTTGCTGATATATCAATAATTCTGTTGCACCCTTTCATAATCAAATTTGCAAAACACTCTGCTTTCGTGGTGATGGTTTTTCTGTGCTGCTGAGGCAAAAAGACCCACTCTAAAATTCTCAATGGGTCCGCTTTTGATTCTAGCTTTGTTATCCACTGTATTATAAGCGCATAGGGATGTCGCTCGTGATTGATTACTGCCAAAGTGATCCCTATCGAGGGGTCTATCCTAGAACTAAATGCTTGAGTCACCTTTTCAGAAATGTTTGCTACTGCTTCCCGGGCTTCCTTGGTCAATTGTCGAGGAGAGTTTAACCTGCTATCCCCTCGCAAGAGCTGAACCAAGGGCTCCATATCTTGGTTTGTGATCCCACAAATAAGCCGAATCCAGTTAACGTCTCCTACCAGTTTTTGTACATCATTTAATGTTTTAATCTGAATTCTTAATTCAACCTTTTGGGGGGTCACCGACGTTTCAGTGATCATCCACCCCAAGTACCTCCAAGGCGCTTCAGCTTGTATCTTTTCCGGCGCCACTTGCAGCCCGCTTTGTCTCAAAAGCTCAACAAGCTCCCTGATCATTTCTTCCGGATTTAATTGATCACCAGCCAACAATATGTCATCCATATAATGATAGATGAAATATTGAGGCCACCTTTTTCTGATTGGCTGTAAAGCCCAATTTACATAAATTTGACACATCGTGGGCGAATTTTTCATGCCTTGTGCCAATACTGTCCAATGATATCTTTGCATGGGTTGCGCCTTGTTTGTACTTGGGACTGTGAATGCAAAATGTTTGGCATCATCTTCATGCAGAGGGATTGTAAAAAAGCAATCTTTGAGATCTATAATCAAAAGCTTCCAATACTTCGGTATCATACAGGGAGATGGTAGCCCTGCTTGCAAGGCTCCCATGTCCACTATAACCTTATTGACTTCTCGCAAGTCATGTAATAATCTCCATTTTCCACTTTTCTTTGGAATCACAAAAACAGGTGTGTTCCAAGGACTAGTGGTTGGCACAATATGGCCTTTTTGTAGCTGTTCTTTTACCAAATCTTCCAGGTGGGCGACCTTTTCTGCGGTCAGCGGCCATTGATTTACCCACACTGGATCATCGGTTTTCCATTCCAGTTTGAGCACAGGTCGCGTTTCAACGGCCGCTACCGAAAACCCTGCGGATCGCTAGAGAGTGATACATTCATTTGACTCAATACATCCCGCCCAAGCAAACTTAATGGTAATGCGGCTACATAGGGTCGTACTGAACACACTAGCCCGTCTGGATTTTCACAGGTTAGAGTTGTTACACTCTGTTCTGTTGCAGAAAACCCACCGACCCCTACAAGTCCGTGAGCTGGAGACTGAGCCAGCCAGCCTGGCGGCCACTCTCGCTGACTGATTATGGTCACATCAGCTCCTGTATCCACTAACATATCGATGGTCCATTGTCGCGGTCGCACGGTGGAGTCAGGATGCCTAAACTTCATTTTCAAAGTCGGTTTTCTTCTGCTGATATCTAATGCTAGAAAGGTTTGTGGTCTTCCTATTGAGCCAAACCCTCCATTCCCCCTCACTGATTGCGCTGCCTGAGGTACAGAAGCAGTAAAAGGCACCAATTGTGCAATACGTGTGCCTGCAGGAACCGCAACAGGAGGAGATGGAGTCCACAACATTACTTTGATGGTTCCCGTATAATCAGCGTCAATGACTCCAGGGAGAACAAAAAGTCCCTGCTTTGCTGCTGAAGATCGTCCTAATAACAAAGCACTCAATCCATATCCTAATGGTCCATTCGCATTAGTTGGGACATCATAAACCGACGTGTCCCATAAGGTAACTTCTACTGTTGTTTCCACGTCCATTCCGGCGCTCCCTCTGGTTCGGGCGCTAAGGCTTGCCAAGCAGCCTGGTGGTGCTTCCCCATTTGTGTCATTGCGTGTGGTGCCTTCGCGCTCGGTCGCCCGTTTCCCAATTTCATACCATCCCGATGATACTTTGAACAGCATTCTGAGGCTTGATGACCAAATTTTTGACATCGACCACATGGTGCTCCTGCTGGGCCTATTCCTTGCTGAAAGGGTCCTTGTTGGAAGGATTTATGACCTGTCTCAATCTGCCTAGGTCCTTTCCTTGTGGCCTTGCGCTGAGCTCTAAAATGGCCTGGTTTTCCACAATTAAAACATTTTTTCTCCCCTTTTCCATTTATAAATGGCTTAATTGCTGCTGCAAAGGCACTTGCGAGTGTTTCTGCCTGATGTGTGGCAGAGCCTACTCTGTTGCAGGCTTCTACCATTTGTACTAACGTTGCTTCTTTTGGCAAAGCTAACAAAATTCTTTTACAATCTACATTGGCATTTTCTACCGCTAAATTCAACAGCACTGCTAGTTTTGCGTCTTCACTGGTATACACCTTATTCAAAGTGTCTCTCAGACGATCAACAAAAGACATATATGGTTCATCTCTCCCTTGCCTAATTTGAGTATAAGATGGTTGCCTCTTTCCCTCCTCAGGGACTGTTCGCAACGCATTCAACGCTAGTCGCCCAACTAATTGCAAGGCTTCTAAGGGCAGCTGAGCTTGCAATCTAACATCCACAAACGATCCCTGGCCTGTCATTTGTTCCATAGTAATGTTCTGAAGCGGATCGCCGTCTTGACGCTCCAGGTTTCTCAGGGCTTCTTGCATACAGAGTTTATACCATCTGTCTGCCCACAATAACCTTTGGGTTGGTGTCAACAACATATCTATAATCTGCTGACAATCCCATGGTGTAAGAACCATTCCCATGAATATGTTATCTAATAGAGCTTGCGTGAAAGGTGATTGCAAGCCATAATTTTGCACTGCCTTCCGCACTTCCTTAATCAAGTCCCAATGGAATGGGTCCCAGCGATTGGGCCCGTGAGGCTGTACACTATCGGGAAATGCCATCAGTAACTCCGTTTCCTCGTCTTTCATCGCTCCTAAAAAAACGTCTTTCCACCACTCCCTAGGCTCGCCTTTCATTCTAGGCTCTTGCCTCCATATAGTCTCTACAACAGGCTCTTCTCCTTCGTCGCTGCTATCAGGCAACGGGGGCCGTAAAGGTGGCAGGGGCTCAGCTGAGGGCTTCAAAACTACGGCTTTTGATGGGTTAAGTCTGGGTGGTTTCGGGGGTGGTGAAGCCCGCCCCATCAGTCTTTCACACGAGCACACAAGGGAACATTGAGTACATTGTTCTGGGCAACTTTGTCCCGTCTTGCCCTCACATATATCATTGTAGACCTGTTTCTCTGACTTATCTGATGCAGCCAGTTCACCCTCGGGAGGTGCAGTTGGAGTCGCTGAAGGTCCTGGACCCTCTGACTCGGTTAAAAAGGGATTGGTTGAAGGTGGTTTAACAGCCTCCTCCATACCAGCTGCAGCTTTTCTCTCTGCCTTCAAGGCTTTTAATGTGATTAATATCAATTCCCATGCCGTCACTAACTCTGCGGCGGTTTTATCTCCATTCTCAATATGTTCCCATAACATTTTTCCTATCTCCTCCCACGTCTCTGCCTTAAACGCCACAGACGGATCGGGGGGGTACCCTTTCTTTCGGCTCCAAATTAGGAGCCTTCTAAGTGTATATTCATCATATTTCAGTCCTCTCTTAGAGAGCATATGCAGCAGGAGTCTGACTATTGCCCCTTCTTCACGCGATGTGTTCTGCCCCATGCCGCCCCGGTTGCTCACCTCACCTCGCTGGGTGCTTCTCCGTTGCAACGTATTCCTTTTTCTTTTTCCTTGCGTCAGTCCCGCTGACTGCAATTCTTCCAACCGGGCTTCTCCCGCGGCGTCCTCTGCGCTTGACCAGTGTTCAACGATGAGATCCCATAGATTGCATCACGTCGGGGTCACCAGTTGCGGGAGAAGGATGGAGTTCACAACTCTATGAGAGTTATATTCCGAAGCTGTTTATTGTCTTGTCTGACTCCAATATATATATCATAATTTTCGCTTAGTCACTGCGCACACACTCATGATTGGTTACAGCTTGTTGCACACATTATTGCAATTGGCTATATACAAAATATCACGCGCTGTCCATGCACCTCTCACACAGTCAGGATTCGCTGCTTGCAGGTGTTCCTGTACTCCTTTGCTTCTTCTTAGTTGTTTACCACAGCTCCTTCTCCTCAAGGCCGAGCCGTGCAGATATCCAGCTGTTTACCAGCTTCTCAATGCCACAGCTCCTTCTCCTTAAGGCCGAGCCGTGCAGGGTGATCACAACAAAAGACAGTTTAGTAAGTAAAGCAAAAGCCGCGCACGCAAGCTAAGCAAAACAAGGAATTCATTCACTGCTTCCCATGGTCAGGCAGGTGTTCAGTCATCTCCAGGGAAGCAGGGCTCCATCATGTGTAATGGTTTCTTGGGAAGACAGGTGCCATAACTCCAAACGTCCCTCCACCCCTTCCTCCTTCTTCGTTCCAACTTTATATACTGAGTATGACGTCATATGGTATGGAATATCTCTTTGACCAGCCTGGGTCAGCTGTCCTGGCTGTGTCCCCTCACAGCTTCCTGTACACCTCCAGCCTTCTCACTGGCAGGCCAGCACATCAAGCCAGACAGTCCTTGACTGCCTAGCAACAACCCAAAACATCAGCACGTTATCAACATTTTCTCATCCCAAATCCAAAACATAGCCTCACACTGGCTTCTGTGAAGAAAATTAACTCTACCCTGGCTGAAACCAGGACAGTAACTCAGCCTTGTCCTCATCTGTTGTTACCAGTCTGCCAGTCTTGCTCATCAAGGAGGGGTATGCTTTCTTTGACCTTCCTTTTCTGGCTGACATACCTGTAGAAGCCCTTATTATTCTTCTTTGCATCGCTTGCCAAGTTCAGATCCAGCCGCACCTTGGCCTTCCTGACCCCATCCCTACACAACCAGGCAGCATCCCTGTACTCATCCCAGGATACCTGTCCCTGCTTCCACTGCCTGTGCATTTCCTTCTTGCTCTTTACTTTGCCCAGCAGGTCTCCACTCAGCCATGTCGGCCTCTTGCCTTCTTTTCCTGATTTATTACACCTGGGGAATATGCCCTTACTAATTTATTTTTTATGACGAATTGTGGAAGGAGTTATATGAAGGGGCAGACAAGAACAATTTAAACTTCCTCTAAAAGCAGCTGATGAAGAACCTGATTCAGAATCATCTGTGATAGGAGTCAATTTTTTGAGACAAGTTGCTTGACTAAATTTATTCAACTTGCACTAAATTGTGTGACTGTATTAATTAAAAGAAGACTTGTTTAATAAATGTTTTCAGTACTTCCATAGATAAAAACAATAGCAGAAATATAATTTTTCCTTCTGTCTTTTTACCATCCTTTTTATTTTAGCAGCATATGTGGGTTTTTTTGCTCCAATATCAGGTATTAGACACAAAGTAGCTTGGTTCTGTATCTTTCTAATAAGCAAGCAAGAAAAAGATCCGTCTTGGACTAGTGAAAATAAAATTTAAATAATAAAAAAAATTCCATGAAATTAAAAAATGGAGATTGACTGCCTTCAACTACGTGTTTAAATCCATAGGCTTATTGTGTGCCTTGAGGAAATCTAAAGCAGTATCTGCATTAGGAAGTTGTACAGCCAGAGGCTTTATAAATAAAATGTTACTCTGATGCTCACTGCCAGTACTATGCATACACTGTCAGCTCTAATGCAGAGGTGTCAGAGTTATAGTTGATTTGACAAATGAAACTTGGTTGAAAATAACATCTGTAAATTTGCAGCTCCAGACAGTATAGTGACCAACAAGCATCAGTTTGAGGATAGCAGAGCAAGCATGCAATGGTATTGGTTAATTCCTACTGCACAGGTTCATAATTTTGGAAAAGTGCAGGAAATAATGGTTGGAAACATGGGGTTTTAAGAAAAGTCAATTGAATGCATGTTCAAATTCTTCTGTCCTCTCCTGGAAACATGTACTTTAGCCCTCTATTATGAATATGAACAACAAGTTGCTTTTTTTTGCTGACCCAATAGAAATTAAATCCACAGGCTATTCTGATCTGGCTGAGGCAGTACAGAAAGCAGCCTGCATCCAAGCGATGTATGACAGGAATCAGTTTTTAAAATCACCAATGTTAGCCCCAATCGATCCGGCACGATTAATCCCCCTTATTCGTGGTGTCCCTGATTGCCTCAAGATGTATGTAACAAACACCCAGGATCGTATACAGGTCGCAGTCGAAAGAACTGGGGTCAAATTACTAACATACCCACCTGGAGTAGCTTTATACAAGAACTAGATAAGTACAGACGCCGAATGGGTTGAATCGGATCGTCCAGTGGAAAACCCCCAGAATATACCCAGCGAGTTCGCCAAGTACACACCCCCAAACATAAATCGGATTGGAAGTTTAGGCATAAAGTCCTGGATTTGGAAGTACCCCCATATTTTTGCGCAGTATCTCTACAGAGGATCTCTGTACATTAATCCAATCTCTAAACAAAAAGAATGAATTAGCTGTGGAAAATCCTACAGCTCAACCACCCCCAACCCACAAGGAAAGTGTACCTTCTGCACCAGAATGTAATCCAACTGATACAGCAGAAGTCCAGCAAAAAAACTTCTATCCCCAGGGGGGGCAGTGAGCCACCCTGCCCGGCGGGTATTAGCAATTCAGTGACTCTCTGTTAAAAATTCTGAACCTGTTATTGCTTTCCCCGTGGGACCCCAGAAGATACTGGTAAATTTTCTCATTGATACCGAAACCCAAATGTCAGTAGTCACTAAAAAAAACAGCTCAAACCCTAAATATCAGAGTCAGTTGACACAGGGTTAAACTTACAGGAATAGAAGGTGTGGTAAAGGAATACCCCGCTGCCAAGATTTCCCTCTGGTTGCCAGGGGAACAGAGGTTAACCAGGGCGGAGATACTGGTAGGTGCTGCACACACTGACATTCTAAGATTTAACATGCTGCGTGAGCAGATGAGGAAACTCCCGGACGGGACTGTGTGGAGTTTTGCAGGCACCAATGTTCGGCAGTACCCGCTGCCAGCAGCAGCGCTGGCGAGAATCAACGGAGTGGTAACAGAACTGGAAAAAGATATCATTCAAATTGGACCAGTACCAATGGTACTGTCCACCCCTAAAAATCCCTACACATGGGAAGCCAAAGATTGTTCAGGAAAAGCACACTGGATCAACACCCGGTGAATTTCACCGTCTTTTTAACCCTGCCGGTTAAGTAAGACCGAGCATATTTTCTTTTTTCTCGTGTGTTCACAGGAATCCCGAATGAACAACGTGAAACCACAATCCAATGGATGAAATTAGTGATGTAGCATTTTACCTTAATTTTAATACAATTTCTCTTAACTTGTAATTTGAGACACCTAAAATAACCGTTGTCCCAAACATATGTCAAGTATAATGAAATTGTGAGAACACAGATCATTCCAGAAAATTTAACTTTAGCTACTGTAGTCATGCATGGGGCCAAGGTGTTTTCAAAACACGAGTGGAATCAAGCCAAAGAACTATGACACCGAGTGTTACAAAATAATTAAACCAAATTCAAATTGTTGGTACAACTTTACTGTATATGGGGTCACAAAGATACAAATTTGTTATTTGAATTTATGATTGATAAAGCATCTGTATCAATTGAGAAGAATACGCAGCTCAACAACAAGTGTTGTTTAATAAACAAATTAAAACACCCCTTACAATCTTCTCTTTCAACCCTGAGAAATAACCAATGGCTTGTGTCAGATCTGTTACCTCAGTGGGGAGAAACAAACAAAAAGGATCACCAGTTGATTGTGGAAGCACTTGATCAAACCCAAAGTAATATTTCTCTAGGCCTTAGTTGCATCCAAGCTCAGCTGTGGATGCAATCAATGGCAGCTGCAATTATACGAGAAGGTGAAGAAGGCATCTTACCCACTGAAATTCGAAAAGTAATTTGGGACAACGCTGCTGAATTTGAGAAAGAATTCCAGTCCTGGTGGTACCTAGTTAACTTCACCTACAGCCCTACTGACGACAAAGCCACAGCTTTTGTGCTGACAATACGCAATGCTTCGGTATATACCATATACCCAATCATTGCGCTGGGAATAAATCTACACGAAACTATACTTTACCCCATAGAACACAAAGTGTGGGCCCAGCAAAACAAAGATAAATGGCAAACTATTGATGTTGATGCATGTACCATGCGAGAACAACAAGGGTTCATTTGTGAAAATAACACCATCAAAGCCCAAGACATCTGTCTCGATACTGAACAAAACATTTGTCATTTTGAAATACATCCCAATGAAACTTTAGAAACAGTACCCATATATAGGGAAAGGATGTATTTGTCTTAGAACTACATGTAATTTTTTGATCGTAGATGGTATTATTATAGATACCAGTAATCATTCTAATATTTGTGTTCGTAATTTTACTAACATTAGAGGATGTGACTTCAACTATTCGATACCTGTCATGACTTACCACTTGTTACAATACAACTACACACTATTTCAAGATCTGCTACCTGTTACTATTGGGATGAATCTCACATTGGTGAGAAAACTCCAACAACATGAAGACTTAAAGGCATTGTTAAAACAAGTGCGAGAAAATGGACAAAAGACTCTAGTTACTGTCCACCACGATGTCAGAGAGATACACCAGGTGCTGGAAAGAGTAAAGAAGGATGGAGAACACCACTGGTGGGACACTTTGTTCGGATGGTCACCTACCACAACAGGAATCTTCAACAAGATGCTTCATCCTGTTGTTGTTTTATTAATGCTCACCACATCATGTTTTATTTTAACAATTGCTTTGTATGTTAGACTTTGGATTATGTTGAAACATTTGTCCATATCCCCATGAAATATATGTGTACTCGATAATCCTCATCACAAGAATGTATGTGACACTCCCCATCTATTCTAAAAAGAAAAGAATCGTGAAGCTTGAGTGACTATAGTCACGAGGTGGATAATGTGGAGTAATTGCTGAGGGGCAATTTGGAAATTTACCCTCCAAGAACAGTATTGAAACAGGGTGGAACGTAGCAAGTGTACAATGAGTCTGTACCATGGCAATTCCCTAGGCAACCCTAGATGTTGGCAACATCAGGGGCACTTGGTGTGCTGACTCTGGGAGAAATTGCATGGAGGGTGGAGCGGAGTGGAGATGTCACAGCCACGCTCTGTGAACAAGGGAATTTAAAGGTACACAGTGTGTACATTAATAAGCTGCACGTGCGATGCCCTGGGTCAGTCACCTGTCAACTTTGATGAAATGCTGTACTTGGAGTGAACTTTGCTTATTATAATATCATTATAATACTAAAACGCACACCCCTCTCAAAAGTTACCCACCTCCCAAGGTGCGACCACTCCTCAATGAGCATGCGCACTGAATTTTTCCTAGTCTGTGCCTTTAAACGCGAAGCGAGATAATTTTGGACCAATCCTGATAAAGGTATGTATGACTAGAGTCACTCAAGCTCCACCTGCAAAGTAAAACACTATAAAATAGTTTGAAAAGAGATGGATGTCAGGGAAGACACCATCACTCCTGACTTTTAGGATCCGCCGACAGGCTGACCCTCTCTTCCCCCCCATCGGGACGCCTTTGGGTAAGATTTGAACACTCAGCTATCCCGAGTGGATCCGCAGGAATTTTAGGAATCTCTAGAGTTGTTTCATCACCCCACGCATGTGTAAACTGACCGTAATCAATTTAGTGCGCTTGCTTGCAGACAGTGAATTTATCACTGGCAATCCAAAGAACTTGTGCATCTGTTGCTTCAATAAATCGCACTATTGATTGACTCAGCCGTGTGTGTGTTGTCCCTGAACGCGACCGTACCTCTGAGTGCGGCCGTGTTAGTTCAGGAGGTGTCCGGCTGAGCAGGTAGTGTGATGTTAGTAGTGCATCTGGATCCGTGATAGTCCAACGAAGGTGTTGGGTGCGACCGGACTACTAACGCTAACTTTGGGCATCATTCAGAACCTAAGCTCAGCTGCCCCCAGTCCCTCTGATATCTGAGGATCGACTGGAAAGCAAGGGGGTTTAGTTTCTGCCAAATTGCTCTGCCTCTTAATGCAACAGCTTATGCCACTGAAGATTATATTTCCTGCAATGATGACTTCAGCAAATTCCTATTGTTCCCTAATGTGCTGCAATATAGCAGGTCAGATAAGTCTGCTTTCTTCCTTATTTTATGCTGATGGATAGTAATAGTCAAGTCTGAGTCTAATTTTAGCTTTAAAGAAGTTCTTATTTAGCTGGTACTTTAAAACTTTGCTTTTTCCATTCTTTGAAAGAATGCATATATTTGGCTGGGGCCAAATACTGAGCTCTGGTAAATCAAGGAGGCATAAGTGTACAAAGATGACAAATCAGTCTTTCAGAATTTACTGCATTTAAATAATTTCAGAGACTGTAAATGCACTTTTAATGATCGGTGATAAAAGGAAAATGGGCAAAAAATCATATTTTCTATTTTAGTTTAAGATGGAAAATATACATGGACCAGTTAAACCTATTCTCTTCCTCTTTAACTTGTGTTCATAAGTTATGAGCACTCCAAGTCTGGTTATGAACAGAGATACCTTAAACCAAAGAGGAATGCCTGAAACAGTATTCATCTTGAGTGCTTTTAACTGTTAGGACTGGAACCACCAGTCCAACAGAGGCAAGACTGTCCAGGCTCAAGGCTTCCAGTCCAACCATTAGTGAGGCTGGGAATGTATTCATGGTAGGTGTGTGCACATACACCCTTGTACGTCTTGTGTGTGTATACATGCACACAACACATACAGATGAGCAGAGGCAGCCACATAAATTGACACAGGGTACTCACATGAACAAAAACAGCACCAACAGCTTGGCAGTTCAAGATGAAGGTCTGCTAGTGGGAATGTATGTATACATACGTACAGTGTGGATCCTATCCAACAGTTGGGCTGTCATGATTTAACCCAGCAGGGAGCTAAAACAACACAGCCGTTTGCTCACCCACACCCCCAGCGGGGCAGAATCAGAAAAAAGGTAGAACTCGTGGGTTAAGATAAAGACAGTTTAATAGGACAGAAAAAAAAAAGAATAATAATAACAACAATAATAAAGATAAAAGAATATACAAAACAAGTCAAGGACTTTTCAGCTTCCCATGCTCTGCCAGCGGGGAGGTGCACAAGAAGCTGGGAGGGGTCATAGCCAGGACAGCTGACCCAGACTGGCCAAAAGGATATTCCTTACCATACGATGTCATGCTCAGTATATAAACTGGAGTTGGCTGGGGGGTGGGAACCACTGCTCGGGGATGGGCTATTGATCACTAGGTGGTGAGCAATTGTTGCAATGTGCATCACTTGTTTTTGTATATTCCTTTATCAGTATTATTATTATTCTTTTTTTTTAATCTTCCTTTGCTGACCTTTTAAACTGTTTTAATCTCAACCCACAAGGTTTTTTCCTGATTGTCTCTCCCATCCCACCTGGGGGAGGGGCAGTGAGCGAGCAACTGCGTGGTGCTGGGGCTAAACCATGACAGTCCTTTTTGGCGCCCAACATGGGGCTCAAAGTGTTTGAGGTAACAACAGATCAGTCAGGGTGTACTAAGGGATTTATATCTGTAAACACTTGCAGGTCACAATACTAGTTGATTTTCATTATGGTCTCGTCTTTGCTGTACATGTTAAAGATTGGGGTTGGCTTTTGAACGCTGCTGTACTCTGCAATGTTTAGTAATGTTTTGCCAGGGAGATTTGTTTTCTAGGACACTGACCTTGAGCTTAATGTGGTATTTGAGCTTTGTACTAAAGCCATTACTGTATCTCGGGTACCATCTCATGGAGACAATTAGCAATTATACTTTGTCCTTTGAGAGGATTTTATGGAGGAAATACAGAATTGGCACCTTTGTTGCCTTCTACCATGATGTTTCCTCCTTCATTACAATAACTTTTCAGTATTTTGAACACCCTTGGGTAGTTAAAATACTTCTATTGGTTCTTCTTGGGAATATTGTTTCTGTTTTGTCGAATGTTAGCAAGCAATTTAAGAATCCAGAGATCTGGCCCAAGGCTGGATAATTATGAGTGGCAGGGTATGTAGAACAGCATGGGCAAATGCCTAGGGCGGTGGGCACCTCCAGTGTTTTGGAACTTTACTCCCAAACAAGTACAGAATCCTGATAAACTAGCAGACTATTTGGAAGAAGTATGTTGTCACCCTGGCAGTTCCAGGGAAGAGAGGTGGTCGCTGCTTGGAGGGGAGGAAGAGGAAGAACTCACAAAAGATGCGGTAACCAACCGATCCCTATCCCTGAGTGAGCTGCAAGATATGCAAAAGGATTTCAGCCATCGTCCAGGCAAGCACATTGTCACCTGGTTGCTCAGAGGCTGGGATAACAGGGCCAGTAGCCTGGAATTAGAGGGTAAGGAAGTCAAGCAGCTGGGATCCTTTTCTAGGGAAGGGGGCATTGACAAAGCGACTGAAAAAGGGACACAAGTCCTCAGCCTCTGGAGGTGACTCCTGTCAGGTGTGAAGGAAACGTATCCCTTCAAGGAAGATGTTATGTGTCACCCAGGCAAGTGGACCACCATGGAGAAAGGTATCCAGTACCTGAGGGAATTAGCCATAGTGGAGGTGATTTATGATGACCTGAACAACAAGCAGTTATCCAAAGACCCAGATGTAGTCAAGTGCACCTGACCCATGTGGTGGAAGTTTGTACGGAGTACACCATCATCGTATGCCAACTCATTGGCAGTAATGACCTTGAAGGACAGAGAGAAACAAATGCAGGATGAATTGGCTGGTCAACTTCGACAATATAAATAGTCTCTCTCCTCCTCCCTGCGGGCCTGTGTCTCAGCTGTGGAGAAACTGCTGGACGTGCTATCCATGAAGCTATCGGAGAAACTGTCCGAGAAACTGTCCCGAGAGATCCAGCGATTAAAAGAGGATATGTTCTGCTCCCCACCTGCACAAACCAGTATCTCAGCTCTTAGGAGTAAGTGTTCTGCTCAAGAGAAAGGATATAGAGGGTACACACCATGGACCACCCTGTGGTTTTACCTGCGTGACCACGGAGAGGACATGAGGAAGTAGGATGGAAAATCTATCTTGACCCTAGAGGCACAGGTACATGAGTTGCAGGGAAAAACAATCAAAAAAAGGGGTTCAGGTTCCTCCAGGAAAGTCATCACTCTGCTTTCCAGTGGGCGGTTCCCCACTGGACTGTGTGGGTTCGAAGGCCTGGCACACCAACCTCATGGGAGTATAAAGCTCTGGTGCACACTGGTGCACAGTGTACTCTAATGCCATCAGATTACAAAGGGGCAGAATCCATCTGTATTTCTGGAGTGATGGAAGGATCCCAAACACTATCTGTGTCGTAGGCTGAGGAAAGCCTAACTGGGAATGAATGGCAAAAGCACCCCATTGTGTCTGGCTCAGAGGCTCTGTGCATCCTTGGCATAGCCTACCTCAGGAGAGGGTATTTCAAGGACCCAAAAGGGTACCGGTGGGCTTTTGGTATAGCTGCCTTGGAGACGGAAGAAATTAAACAGCTGTCCACCTTGCCTGGTCTCTTGGAGGACCCTTCTGTTGTGGAGTCACAGAGGGTCAAAGAACAACAGGTGCCAATCACCACCACAACAGTGCACCGGCAGCAATATCACACCAACAGAGACCTCCTGATTCTCATCCATAAGCTGATTCGTTGGCTGGAGAGCCAAGGAGTGATCAGCAAGACTCGCTCACCCTTTAACAGCCCCACATGGCCAGTGCAAAAATCTAATGGACAGTGGAGACTGACAGTAGACTATTATGGTCTGAATGAAGTCACAGCACCACTGAGTGCTGCTGTGCCGGACATGCTAGAACTTCAGTACGAACTGGAGTCAAAGGCAGCCAAGTGGTATGCCACAATTGATATCGCTAATGTGTTTTTCTCAATCCTTTTGGCGGCAGAGTGCAGGCCAGAGTTTGCATTCACTTGGAGGGATGTCCAGTACACCTGGAATCGTCTTCCCCAGGGGTGGAAACACAGCCCTACCATTTGCCATGGGCTGATCCAGACCGCACTGGAACAGGGTGAAGCTCCAGAACACCTGCAGTACATTGATGACATCACTGTGGGGCAACACAGCAGAAGAAGATTTTGAGAAAGGGAAGAAAATAGTCCAAATCCTTCTGAAAGCTGGTTTTGACATTAAAAAAAGTAAGGTCAAGGGACCTGCACAAGAGATCCAGTTTTTAGGAATAAAATGGCAAGATGGACGTCGACAGATCCCAACAGATGTGATCAACAAAATAACAGCTACGTCTGCACCAACTAGCAAAAAAGAAACACAAGCATTTTTGGGCGTTGTGGGTTTCTGGAGAATGCATATTCCAAATTACAGTCTGATTGCAAGCCCTCTTTATCAAGTGACCCAGAAGAAGAATGATTTTAAATGGGGCCCTGAGCAACGACAAGCCTTCGAACAAATTAAACAGGAGATAGTTCATGCTGTAGCCCTCGGGCCAGTCCGGGCAGGACAAGATGTTAAAAATGTGCTCTTACATGGCAGCCGAGGAGAATGTCCCTACCTGGAGTCTCTGGCGGAAAGCACCAGGATAGACTCGAGGTCGACCCCTAGGGTTTTGGAGTCCGAGATACAGAGGATCTGAGTCCCACTATACTCCAACTGAAAAAGAGATATTGGCAGCATAAGAAGGGGTTCATGCAACTGGCATGATGGCAACTAGCAGCTGTGGTGGGTTGACCTTGGCTAGATGCCAGCTGCCTACCAGTGCCGCTCTATCACTCCCCTTCTCAGCTGGATAGGGGAGAGAAAATATAGCGAGAAGCTCGTGGGTCGAGATAAGGACAGGGAGAGATCATTCAGCACATACCGCCACAGGCAAGACAGACTCAACTTTGGTAAATTAATTTAATTTATTGCCAGTCAAAATCAGAGTAGGATAATGAGAAATAAACCCAAATCCTAAAACACCTTCCCCACACCCCTCCCTTCTTCCCCGGCTCAACTTTGCTCCTGATTGCTCTACCTCCTTCCCGCTTGAGTGGCACAGGGGGATGGGGAATGGGGGTTGCGGTCAGTTCATCACATATTGTTTATGCCGCTCCTTCCTCCTCAGGGGGAGGACTCACACTCTTCCCCTGATCCAGCGTGGAGTCCCTCCCACAGGAGACCATCCTCCACGAACCTCTCCAACGTGAGTCCTTCCCACAGGCTGCAGTACTTCACAAACTGCTCCACCCTGGGTCCCTTCCATGGGGTGCAGTCCTTCAGGAACAGACTGCTCCAGTGCTGGCTCCTCTCTCCACGGGTCCACAGGTCCTGCCAGGAGCCTGCTCCAGCACAGGCTTCCCACTGGGTCACAGCCTCCTTCGGGCATGTATCTGCTCTGGCCTGGGATCCTCCATGGGTTGCAGGTGGATATCTGCTCCACCCTGGAGCTCCATGGGCTGCAGGGGGACAGCCTGCCTCACGATGGTCTTCACCATGTGCTGCAGGGGAATCTTTGCTCTGGTGCCTGGAGCACCTCCTCCCCCTCCTTCTTCACTGACCTTGGTGTCTGCAGAGTTGTTTCACATATTCTCACTCCTCTGTCAGGCTGCAATATGTACCTCAAGGGGATTTGATTTTGGGGGAGAATAGCCAATGATTTGAATTGTATGATGTTAATTTGTACACAATACTGTACATCATCACTACTATGGTTGCTATATGCCCTATTAACGGTATTATAGTAAGAACCACACAGATTAATGAAGAATGAACTTTAATGAAACTGAATAAAGAGCAGTGGTGATGGAACCAGAACTGGCTTCAGCAGCTTGTGCCCAGCAACTTCCTCAAGATTGACATCTTCAACCTGCAGATCATGGGCATGGGCCGTGCCAGATATACCAGCTACAAGCTCCAGACTGATTCAAAGAAATTAAAATTTAAGAAATTCAAACTTAATAACATCAAAGTGTTATTAAGCAGACATCTTTATTACAGCGCCGGATGCATGGGGGATATCTCCTCCTAACATGCGTGCCTCGTGTTACCAGCATCTGAATTATATAGAGTACATACATTCATAGTCATTGCATTTGTTCGCATATTCATGACATTTCCAAGAAATGTTTAACATACTCAAATGTCCCTGACGCATGCGCTGTTAAATGAGTCGGTGGTCCTCTGGTGGTCTCTGGTGGGTTTTTGCAGCACTTGGTCCCCTTAACTTGTCTGTCCTCCAGAGGAACTCTTTTCTTATCTACTTGCTTAGCTTGTATTTTAACATTGTACTGGTTCTTATCGGTTCCTGCCAGTTACTTGGTTAAGATAAAAGAAGTTCTCCACAGCAGTTTATCTTACACAATCCTCGCATACAAAAGGAAATTTACAAAACTCACATTTGATTGATTTTACATGTTAAAACTTTCTTCCTTGTCTCAGACCTTTGTTTCAATGCAAACAATGGCAAATCTATTGCCGAAATCAGGAACGTATCCAGGGTAAAAATAAGCGAACCCCTATTCGACCCACTGGATAACCTGCATGAAGCAGGCGAAAGTGACACTGGACAGTGGAGTAGAAGGGTGGCAAGACCCAGGGGCCACCACCCGCATAGCCTGGGGAATGGAAGAATTCTGGGGATTTGGGAGTGCTACTGTGCGAACACGATTATTGTTAAGTAGGTTAGCTTATCAAGTAGAAAAACTAACTAATGTTACTGAAACTCATATACAGCTGCTTAATCAACAATTGCAAGCTACATCAAAAATGGCTCTTCAAAACCGCATGGCACTAGACAATGTTGGTATATCAAAATGGTCTTTATGGTTATTTGAATCTTTTGCATACTGATTGTTGTATTCATATCCCTAATGTTACACTGGACCTTAATGTCCAACTAGAGACAAGTAGCGAAGGACACCCATGAGCTCCAAGAATATCAGATGGACTCACGGGGTGGGGGGAGGTGAATACAGCAAATATTATTGATAATTTGTATTGGAATTGAAACAACAAAACCGGAAGGCAGGAAAAATCCCTGATGAGAGTACCCAGACCCAAACCACACATGCGCTTCTGGGCTGGAGGTGTGGAAATACGTTTTTCTTGCTGCATATGCAGATCCCAACTCCAATGCGCCAGGGTAGCGTAGCCATCAGCCTCTGTACTGACCACAAGGGCCGCAACTGACAACAACGACCAGCTTCGTATCGCTGGAAACCCGAGACCAACACAAAAAAGGTACTCTCCCATCATGACAAAGACACCATCCATGAACTGCACTGCCAGAAGAATTGCAAGAGGAGAGGACGAAATAGCCAAAATATACATAACCGTTACACTTTATTTTGGGGCATTAATTTTGTTAACTATTGCTGTGATTATTCTTTTGATATATGTGTGTTTACCTTGTGATTATCATTGTGGACAATCACCTTCTGCTTCTAATCCCCCCGAGCTGTAAACAAGTTCTCAAACTCGGCCTGGGACATATTTCTGTTTTGTAGAATCTGTTAGATTTAGATATATTATAGTTATTAGAAGATGTGAACCAGTTAAATAGTTGTGGTTACTGTGTGCATGCGTCGTCACTTCTACCTTTTTTTTTTTTCTTTTTCTGTCCCTTCTAATCTTATCTTCATTTCACACCCATGGAGGAGGCTTAACAGTACCAATCAATGTTTAAGCCACGGGGTGGTGTGGCGGACTGACATGTGGATTTTGTCTTAAAAATTTTGCGATACCGAGGAAACCACAAAGAGGAACGAGATACCGGTTCCTGCAGAGCAGAGATATGGTGCAGGCGAGAGACATCAAAGCCTGCAGATGTGCCATTGCCTGTTGCATATGCATGAAGTTTCTTGGAACCGGGCGGAGATTGTGGGACTCGGACTGTATAAAAATGACATCATCAGAAGTGAAGGGGGGACCCTCACCACCAAGGAACATCAAGAGGACCAACGGGACGCTGCTGGATCCACAGGTGGTGGTATCTTCTTTGCTGCCTCTCTCTCTCTCTCTTTCTCCTCCTCTCTTTGTTGAATTGTAAAAGATGTGTTGCATGGGACTTGTTTATTTAGTTGAATTGTTTAGTTAGGGTAATTGCCGTTGAGATATCCATGTAACCTCATGCCTTTGAAACAAGGATCTAAAACAATTACAAGGTTTTAGCATGTGTCACTAATCAACTCTTAAGTTTTGCAAATTCCTTAATATGTGGAAGGCTATCGATTACATGATTAGTTTGACTTTAGTATAGAATTCTTTAGTCTAATAACTATGTGATTATGTTTAACGGCCTACTCTCACAGTCCTTAGGCTGTATTTGCCTCAATGCTAACATTGTACCTATGTGTAAACGGTTAATCACGACTAAAGCAGGCCTCATGAAAATTAAAACAAAGAAGAGTTAAGAGCAAGGACTGAGAGATTAAAGAGAACAGAGAAGATATCTTAACCTTGAGCATAGAGACAGACTGGCAGGAATGCTCTAACAAGGATGATAAGAAGGAACTGCTTGGCTGGACAACAGAAGGGGGGAACATCCAAGGAGAAGAAATTATCCTCAAGAGACCTGTGACCATAAAAGGGAAAAAGGAGTAGGGGGCTAACTCCCCAAACAACCACCGACGACCACCCGAGACCCCCGCACATGCGTAGTGTAGTTTTGCAACACCAGCATTATGTAAATGTATTAGATAAGCAAGGAGGCAGAGATTTCTTGGAGAATGTGTGAATATTCATGTCTTTAAGGTATATAAAGGATGAACTTTTGTTTCAGCGCATGCATGTTAGGAGGAGATATCCCCTATGCGTCCAGTGCTGTAATAAACATACCTGCTTTATAACTCTTTTGAGTTGTGAAGTTTGTTTCCGCACGTTAATTTTGGTGACCCAGATGGGACCCTCTCTGCCCAGCTGCGGGACCGGCTGAGAGTGGGACGTCCTTGGCACGCCCCGAGATTTCTCAGAGGACCTCCCTCGCTCGCCTGATCACTGCAGGGACAGACAAGGACCATCAGCGGACAAGGTATGTTAATTTGGGAGGGGAACCTGTAAGTCGTGAGGACACGTCCTACGCGAGGTAAAGAGCATTGGTGCCCGCCCCTGGGTGGTTAGGATTCGAATCCAGTAGTGGCGCGGGAATCCCTGACTAGGGAAGTACGCGAATGCGGGAATCCCTGATAAAGGGTAGTACGCGATGGGTGCTCTTCGCTGAAATTGCGGGAGTATGGGATGGGATAGGTATCGTTTGGACCAACTATTGTAACCCATGGGAATTAAAATTTATATTATTGTGGCTATAATTGGGGTTTTGATGATAGTCATTACAATCTGAATACTTAAGAAGTTTTGTGCCCGGTACCGTGTATTCTGTGAAAGTGTTTCATCGTACAAGGAAGGTTGTTGCAAGACGGGTGAGTGTTTGAGTAAGTGAGACACAGCTGGATTGCGGGGCGAGTGCGGAGTCCTGATCCGCGGTTCCGTGTTCTTCATGAGGAGAGCGGACGGAGACAGACGAAGCGTATGACAGACTGGAACTGTGTTAGTCGAACCGATTGTTAACCCTTAATGCTCTGGTTGTAAACAGAACATTTGGGTGCGGTTTGAGGACGATTTTTGGTGTGGTGAATGTCGAGGAAACTGGTCTGACTGGGATAGGATTGAGCGTGGAGACTTAGAAGGTATAAGGAATCAATAAGAATGCTGCTGGTATATGGGGGGAAATGTAGAACAGAGTAGTGACGAAAGGTTTATTTGGCGTGGAGCACGGACGAGTGCCTGTCCGCTTTTCTATCAGTGTTGCTTGTCTGTTCACACTGTTTGGAGTGTCATAAATACATTATTTCTTTTAACGGGAGACAGGAGTTTCGTCTCAACAATTGTCTTGAATTTAGGTGCATTCGCTGTGGGGCGAGTACGCCCTTGAGTCTTTTGCCTTGGATAAGGCATTATTGTTGTCAATTCAATCAGGTTGTATTCTTAGGCTGAGGAATAAACCCCTGCGGGCAGGGTGTTCATTATGGGGGGTAAACTAAGTGGCGGAATATTGAAAAAGAGCCCTCTGGGCTGCATTTTAGCTCACTGGAAGGAGATAGAAGAGCCGCCAGGAGGAAACGTGAATAGAAAAATCTTAATTAAGTATTATAATCAGTGGTGGCCTCTCTATAAGTTAGGTGATGGAGAAAAAAGGCCCTTTAATGGGACATGAAAGTATAATACATTGTTACAACTAGTGTTGTTCCTTCGGAGAGAGGGAAAATGGGATGAAGTGGTTTATGCAGATATGTTTTTCACATTGCGAAATCATCCAGAATGGCAGAAAGATTGTGGAATCAATATAGCCCCTTCAGAGCCCTTTGTCCTGGCTCTGGAGAAGGAAAAAGGGAAAGAACTGGGAAAACTGAAACGATGCTGTTCAGTGTGTAGTATAGGACAAAAATGTCTTAAGTTAAAAGAAAAGGGAGAGTCAGAGGAAAGACTGGAAGATTATATTACACCGTCGCCATCTTCAGTGCCAGTCTCTCCTTCCCCCTTAAGGAATGCAGATACTTCTGATGGATAATCTGCTTCTGCCTCTGGGAGTGCTGCTTCGGGTCCTGTAACCTGAAGCAGAGTCCGACCGAGGATACAAGGATACAACCCCCTCAGACAAGCTAATTATAGGGACAACCCAATAGGGGTGGCAAAAAGATTTGAATTGATAGTTAAAAAAATCAGGATCCTGACTGGAAAGATATAGATTTAATGTTAGATGCAATGACGGAAACAGAGAAACAGCTAGTGGTTAAAACTGCTCGAACACATATAGAAGCCCTCATCACTGCAGGAACATATACTGGTAGAGTAGATAATCATGTTCCTCTCACCGATCCGAACTGGGATCCTAATGATTGTATGGAATATAGACAATTGAAGTCATATCAAAAGTGAATAAAATTTGGACTCGAAAATGGAATTTCAAAATCAGTAAATTGGTCAAAATTGTATCAGGTAAAACAAAGTCAGGATGAAACCCCCTCAGACTTTTTGGAATGGCTAAGGGAAGCCATGCGTAAAAGTACAACCTTAGATCCTACCTCAGATGTGGGACGACAACAATCAGTTTCGTTGTTTTTAGGACAGTCATCAGAGGATATAAGGAGAAAGCTTCAAAAATTAAGAGCGCCAGATGTAAGAGATTTGGAGAAACTAATAGAGGAAGCTTGGAGAGTATACAGGAATAGAGAAAATACTGAAAAGCAGAAATTAGGCAAAACAATTGCAATGGCTACCATGACAGCTTTGAACCATCAGACTCAGGGCAATCAAAGATTCACCAGAGGAAGGGGTCAAGGAGGATCTAGTAGAGGTTGAGTGGGAAATTTCCGGCAATCTTTGAGAAAGGATCAGTGTGCTTATTGCAAGGAACAGGGACACTGGAAAGGAGAGTGTCCCAAATTGCCGGGAAATAGGCTATCCACTACAATAGCAGAAATGGAGTCAGGAGGACCTGGGGAAACTACCCTGGTGGATCCACTGGTTAGACTGAAGCTAGGGGAACAGAAAAAGGAGGTAGAATTTTTAGTAGATACGGGAGCCTCGTATTCTGTTCTGAATAAGCAACTAATACCCGTAGATGAGGAATTTGTAAATGTAGTAAGTGCCACAGGTCAGAAGGAAAAGGCTTTTTTCCTACAACCACTTAAGTATAAATTAGGAAAGCATATTGGAACACACAGATTTTTGTATATGCCTGGGTCTCCTAAGCCGCTTTTAGAAGGGATTTGCTAGAACAATTGGAAGCTAAGATTATTTCTGAGAAAGGACAAATCAATTTTAAAAATTAAGATCAATTGATAGAAATTTTGAGCCTAGCTTTGATTCAAATAGAAGAAATAAATCAGATACCCCAAGAAATTTTGGACCAGGTTTTTCCAGGGGTATGGGCATCTGGTGTTCCCGGAAGGGCTAAAAATGCCTTTCCGGTAAAAGTTAAATTAAAGCCCGAGGCCAGACCAGTTCGAATCAAACAGTATTCCCTAAAGAGGGAAGACAGAGAAGGAATAAAAGGGATAATTAATGATTTTTTGCAATTGGGGTTATTGGTAGAGTGTGAATCCGAGTATAATACTCCTATCTTGCCAGTGAAAAAGCCAGACAGGAAGAATTATGATTTAGTGCAAGATTTAAGAGCCATAAATAATATAGTTGGGGATTTACATCCTGTTGTGGCAAATCCATATACGTTACTAACAACCATAAAGGAAAAACAAAACTGGTTTACCGTTTTGGATTTAAAGGATGCTTTTTTCTGTTTACTGCTTGCCAAAGAGAGCCAGAAAATTTTTGCCTTTGAGTGGGAAAATCCCAATACCGAGAGAAGAACCCAGCTAACTTGGACAGTGTTACCACAAGGGTTCAAAAATAGCCCGACAATTTTTAGGAACCAGTTAGCTTGGGAACTTGAAGGATGGAATCCACCATCTCCAAATGGGACATTATTACAATATGTAGATGATTTATTGGTTGCTACGACAACTAAAGAAAGAATGTATTCAATGGACTGTTAGTTTGCTGAATTTCCTGGGACTGAGCGGTTACAGAGTATCTCAGCAGAAAGCCCAGCTGATCCAGACACAGGTAACCTACCTTGGATACAGGATTTCGAAAGGACAACGAGAGCTAGGGACAGAACGAAAGGAAGCCATCTGCCGAACACCAAAGCCAACTACAGCAAAAGGATTGCGGATCTTCCTTGGAATGACAGGTTGGTGCAGATTATGGATTTATAATTATGGGATATTGGTGAAACCCGTGTATGATTTGTTAAAAGGAAACCCTTCACTGTTAGTTTGGACTAGGAAAGCAGAAAGAGCCTTTAAATTGTTAAAAACTGAATTAATGAAAGCACCAGCCTTCGGACTTCCCAATGTCCAAACCGTTTTGGCTCTTTCCACATGAAAAACAAGGCATTGCTTTGGGCATATTGGCACAGCGATTGGGACCATACAAGTGGGCAGTTGCGTACTTCTCTGAACAGTTAGATGAAGTAAGCAAAGGTTGGCGCAGCTGTTTCAGAGCCGTAGCAGCAGTAGTGCTTAACATTGAAGAAGCTCGCAAATTTACCATGGGCCAGAAGATAACTGTGTTGGTGTCACACACAGTTTCAACAGTGCTGGAACAGAAGGGAGCACATCATTGGTCATCACTGTCGTGGTTTAGCCCCAGCTGGTAACTAAGCACCACGCAGCCGCTCGCTCACTCCCCCACGGTGGGACGGGGGAGAGAATCGGAAGAGTAAAAGTGAGGAAACTCATGGTTTGAGATAAAGACAGTTTAATAAGTAAAGCAAAAGCCGTACACGCAAGCAAAGCAAAACAAGGAATTCATTCACTACTCCCCATGGGCAGGCAGGTGTTCAGCCATCTCCAGGGAAGCAGGGCTCCATCACGCGTAATGGTTTCTTGGGAAGACAGACGCCATAACTCCAAACGTCCCTCCACCCCTTCCTTCTTCTTTGTCCCAGCTTTATATACTGAGCATGACGTTATATGGTATGGAATATCTCTTTGGCCAGCCTGGGTCAGCTGTCCCGGCTGTGTCCCCTCCCAGCTTCCCGTGCACCCCCAGCCTGCTCGCTGCAGGCCAGCATGAGAAGCTGGACTGTCCTTGACTACTTAGCAACAACTCAAAACATCAGCACCTTATCAACATTTTCTCATCCCAAATCCAAAACATAGCCTCACGCTAGCTTCTTTGAAGGAAATTAACTCTGCCCTGGCTGAAACCAGGACAATCACCCTCCCGGTTCCTGAAGTATCAGGCCCTCTTAGCTGAACAGGATGACGTCAATATAGTAACAACTAACATTGTGAATCCAGCATCTTTTCTCAGTGGCGAAGTTACCGAACCAGTAGTCCATGACTGTCTGGAGACAATGGAAGCGGTTTATTCCAGTCGATCTGACTTAAAGGAAGAACCGCTGGAGGACGCCGAAAAAAAATCTGTTTACTGATGGAAGCAGTTTTGTGAAGCAAGGACATTGCAAGGCTGTTTATGCAGTAACCACTACTTGTCAGGTAATTGAAGCTAATCCTTTACCTGCAGGAACATCGGCTCAGAAGGCTGAAATTATTGCCTTAATCCGAGCACTAGAAATTTCAAAAGGAAAAAGGGTCAACATATGGACAGACTCCAAATATGCCTTTGGAGTGGTACATGCTCATGGAGCTATTTGGAAAGAGGGCTGCTGACTGCTCAAGGAGAGCACGTGAAATATGCTAAAGAGATCTTACAATTGCTGGATGCTGTGCAACTACCAAAGGAAGTTGCAATTATGCACTGCAAAGGACACCAAAAGGGTAATACTGATCCAGAGGTTGGGAACAAATTGGCTGATTACGAGGCTAAGGTGGCAGCGGAACGGACAGAAATTGTAAAAACTTTTTCTTTGATCCCAGACGGTAAACTCAGTATAATAGAGAATGAGAAATTAGAATATTCTAAAGAAGATAAAGTTATGATAAATGATCTAGGAGGGAAGAAAGACCAACAAACAGGAATGTATTCAATGCCAGATGGTAGAATAATAGTACCTTATAACATATTATGGAAACTCCTACGGGAAGAATATAATAAAACACATTGGGGAGCAGATGCATTGTATAAATATTTAAATCAAAGAATAGTGAGTCGAAATTTATATACTACAGTGAAGCAAGTCACCCAAAGATGTGAAACATGTTTGAAAAACAATCCAAATACCATGCATAAGATACAAATTGGGAGTATTGGAAAGGGAAACATGCCTGGACAACAATGGCAAATAGATTTTTCTGAACTCCCAAGAAAAGGGGGGTTTCGGTATTTGTTAGTATTAACAGACACCTTTTCAGGCTGGCCAGAAGCTTTCCCTTATAGGACTAATAAGGCTAGGGAAGTGACACGAGTACTTTTAAACGAGATCATTCCTAGATTTGGAGTACCAACAGTAATATCTTCTGATAGGGGTACTCATTTTTGTGCGCAAATAGTGCAACAAGTAGTAAGTTTTTAGAAATTGACTGGCAACTACATACTCCATACCGACCTCAGGCAAGTGGGCAAGTGGAGAAAATGAATCACTTAATTAAACAACAGCTAGCTAAAATCAGTCAAGAAGCAAATCTACATTGGTACCAAGCGCTCCCACTAGCCCTATTACGAATCAGGGTAAAACCAAGAACTAAAGAGAATTTAAGTTCATTTGAAATTTTGTTTGGGAGGCAGTACCAATCCCAATACCAAGGGGAAGATCTCACCCAGTTAGGCGAGAATAATCTACAAAAATATATGATAATATTAGGAAAACAACTTAATGAGGTAAACAAGAGAGTTTTAGAAACCAGATCTAGAGGTCTGGATTCTCCTATTCATCCTTTTAAGCCGGGAGACTGGGTTTATATTAAGGCTTTTACAGGTGAACCCTTGGAAGAGAAGTGGAACGGACCCTTCCAGGTGCTGCTAACAACCTTCACTGCTATCAAGATTAAGGAACAATCGACGTGGATTCACTGTTCAAGGATTAAGAAGGCTTCCCCTCCATGGGTGATAGAACAGGACTCTTTGAAGTTAAAGATAAAACGACAAAATGTATAAGTACGTTGTGTTTATTGTAAATTTGGTAACCATGAGTCCAATTTGTGAAACGATTTACTGGGATCAGAATACACATCTAGCATTGACCCAGAGTGTTACCCAAATTCTAAACAAGAGTGATTGTTGGATGTGTACTGAAACGCCTAGAGATTCTAGACAGACACTACCTCTAATAGGAGTTCCAGTTCCTGTTAATACCTCTCTATTTAATAACCCCCACTATGGGATAGGACATGATAAGAGTATTTGGTGGCCAAACCTTTAAAAAAAAAATCGATTCCAATTCTTCTATTTATATATATGGTCCAGGAAACAATTCCATCACCTCACATGATTTAAAGTCAGGAGACAATGGATGTGGTGATTATACGTATAAATGAACCACTAGGTTCATAGGCTGTTTTCCTGGTTGTAATAGAATGGCATCATACTGGAGACCAACACCATCCCATGTACCTAATTTTTCCGGATTGCCGGTTCCTGAAGGAACAGGATGGTTTTGGCTATGTAATGATACAGCTAGGAAAATTCTACCCCCAGATTGGCAGGGAGCGTGTACTTTAGGGGCCTTGGTCCTAATATGACCATAGTAGATAAATTACATCAACAAAAAGGATGGATCAGAACTTTTCTAAGGAGAACAACCAGGGCTCGCAAAGCAAATGCAGACAGACCCACGAATTTTCATGGTTTTGTAAGATGGTTCCTCCCATGGCTTGATGTGAGTGAACTGGAAAAGACTCTAGTGAACGTTTCAGCAGTAATAGAAATAATAGAGAACAAGGCAATAGATGCAATTCAAGCCCTACAGAAAGAGGTTTCCAGCCTATCACAGGTGATACGTCAAAACTGAATGGCATTAGATTTATTATTAGCATCACAGGGAGGTGTTTGTAACAGCATAAACACTAGCTGTTGTATGTATGTTGATCAAAGCGGTCGAATATCAACAGACTTAGAAGAAATTTGAAAACAAACTAAAGTGTTACATAGAACGGCCTTAGGTGACACCTCTTGGGGATTTGAAGAAGTTTGGAACAAATTAACCTCTTGGTTACCAAATTTTAAATGGATCAAAGAGCTGTTTGTACTCATATTAGTTGATAGCTTATTTGTTTTATGTACTTGTTGTATGATTTGATGTTCAATATGGTGTTGTCAGAAGAACGTGAATGATTATGTTACCTGGAATAAGAATAAGATCAAACAAGAAGTCGCAACAGGGAGGTATTTTAATCGATGGACAAATAATAATGGTATGTTATGAGGGATTGCAAAAGAATTCGCAAGGATAATAGAAAAGGGGGGAATGAAACAAGGATCTAAAACAATCATAAGGTTTTAGCATGTGTCACTAATCAACTGTAAGTTTTGCAAATTCCTTAATATATATATGAAAGGTTATCAATTACATGATTAGTTTGACTTTAGTATAGAATTCTTTAGTCTAATAACTATGTGATTATGTTTAACGGCCTACTCTCATAGGCTGTATTTCCTCAATGCTAACATTGTAACTATGTGTAAACGGTTAATCATGAGGAAAACAGGCCTCATGAAAATTAAAACAAAGAAGAGTTAAGAGCAAGGACTGAGAGATTAAAGAGAACAGAGAAGATATCTTAACCTTGAGCATAGAGACAGACTGGCAGGAATGCTCTAACAAGGATGATAAGAAGGAACCGCTTGGCTGGACAACAGAAAGGGCAAACATCCAAGGAGAAGAAATTATCCTCAAGAGACCCGTGACCATAAAAGAGAAAAAGGAGTAGGGGGCTAACTCCCCAAACGACCACCGACAACCACCCGAGACCCCCGCACATGCGTAGTGTAGTTTTGCAACGCCAGCATTATGTAAATGTAGAAGATAAGCAAGGAGGTGGTGATTTCTTGGAAAATGTTTTCATTGTTATCAATGCGCAGGCTCAGATCTGTCTCTGGTGGTCATTTACTTCTTCAGGGGTCTTATCTTCCTCTTCCTCTTCTGTCCTTTAGATGAACTTTAGTCCTTTATACATGCTCTCTTCTTACTTGTTGATTTCAACAGTTTTTAGCAAGCTCTAGCCAGTTTTGTGATAAGGTTAACCTTGCAGTTCCTGTTATCGCTTTCTTTGTTCTTGTAAGTCTGTTCTTGACAAATACCAGTCCCTGATAAGCTTAACCCTTAACGGACATCACAAGCGCCAACCTTGGTAAGTGAGTTTTTAAAGAATAAACAAAAGACAGCATCTAAGTGGTTTAAAAGATAGTTATGTGTCTGTATCAATTCCCCCCTTTTCTTTCCCCTAAGCAAATTCTTTTGCTTTTGAAAATGGTTCGTAGTGTTTCATCATTATTTTTAGGGCCCATATTTGTTCAATACGTTCCTTTAGTTTACACCAAAGGATAAGATTTACTATTGTTAATGTTGTCGTAACTATTAGTAATGCCAATATAGGGTGGGTCATTATGTTTAAGATCTTAGTCGATGACGGGGAATAACCCCTAAACACATCCCACCAATTGTGTTCTCCGTCCAACTTCACTCATTCCACTATTTGGTGTATTTCCTCTGCATCATGATGGATGGTAATCAAAGTCTTTCGTCCACCTTCTTGAACTTGTTTTAACAACCTTTTTAAATTTTCATGATGCAGTAGTTTTCTTATTAGAGTGAGATTCATTCCAATAGGGGTGGGCTGTATATCCTGAATCAACTCATAATTAAATTGTAGCAATTGATAAATAGTACCAGGAGTCGTGTAGTTAAAATCACATCCTGTAAGATTAACAAAATTACAAATACAAATATTTGAATGGTTGCTTGTGTCCACCATTTGATCATCCGCTTGTACAAAATCACACTGAGTTCTCAAACAAACACACCCCATACCCCTGTAAATTATGATAGTTCTTAGGGTCTCATTGGGATGCACCTCAAAGTGACAAACATTTTGTTCAGTGTCAAGACAGATATCTTGCCCTTTGATGGTGTTTCCTTCACAAATAAATCCTCGCTGGTCTTGTATGACACAGGCCTCGACATCAATAGTTTGCCACTTATTCCTATTTTTCATAGCCCATACCCTATGTTCTAGGGGATAAAGTACAGTTCCATGGTAATACAATCCTAGCGCAACAATCGGGTATACGTTATATACTAGAGCTTTATATATTGTTAGTACAAAAGCTGTAGCTGTGTTGTTAGTAGAGTCAAAGGTAAAATTAACCAAATGCCACCGTGATTAGAATCTCCTTTCAAATTCCGTTGCATTATTCCAAATCACCTTTCGGATTTCTTTTGGTAGGATTCCATCCTCACCTTCTCTGATGGTTGCAGCTGCTATTGTCTGTATCCATAATTGAGCTTGGATACAACTAAGTGCTATGGAAACATTATTCTGAGCCACGCCTAATGCATTTATAATTAGTTCACTATCCTTTTCATTAAGTTCTTCCCACTGTGGTAATACATTTGCTGTATGCCATTGACTGTTTCCTAAAGTTAGAAGGGAAGCTCTTAAAGGGTTCTGTATTTTGTTCAGATCCTTGGTCACCATGGCGAGTTTGTTCCTTATTATCTCAGCATCTATACTATTTAAAACTCCCAATCCTGCTCCCATTGTACCAAACACATCTCTCCTTTTTCTCATTCGGGAAGAAAGGGTCCTTTTATGTAACCATGATGTCCACCCTGTATGTAAGGGATTTATGAATGACGAACAAGCTGGTTGAACGGTGGAAATATCGTTCTGTATTAATAATTCCACTCATTTAAGAGATCATATTGGATTAGACATTACCTGTTGCTGGCCGATGTATTTAATTACATATAGTCCTGACGGATACACATATGGTCCCATATGCTTAAGCTCTGTGGGACTTGATTCAGTAGCCTGAGTCGGGGCAGTGCAGGCAGGGGGAGTGGTGGTTTTGGTGGTTTCCTCTGGTGTCTGTAACCGAAATTTAAAAGTTAGAGCTTGGGCCCCTTTTTGAGTTGCCCCCAGACATACAATGGACACCGTTTGAGTTATATTAAAGGAATACCAACAAACCTCTTTTTCTCTACATACCGTGCTGCCTATTATACTGTGGGAATTATTGCTCCGGACAGCAATTTGGATCTGGAGAGGAGGTGGGTTACTTACATTAAGGAGCCTACAACCTATTTGAACCTCCTTTCCTTTCTCAGTTGTCCAGGTATGGGCCGAACCTATTTTTTTCTCCCATCCAGTTGGTTGCAATGTCATGTTGTTATTATATTTTATCACAGTTGCCAAATTCAACCCTTTTAGATCCTTTCCCAAGCTTCCCGTATACCCAAAATACGCATCTGTCCAAGGCCAATCCCAAGCACTTATTAAGTTACAGTTTAGCAGAGTCATAAAAATCCATATCATTGCTTTTGAATGCGAAGCTTCAATGGTCCCATAGGTGTCGATTCCCATTGTGGCTTAGGGGCATTCTTCACTCTGGTGTGATGCACCCACGAGGTCTGCTCTTTAATCTTGATCGCTGTATGGGATGTCAGCAGCACCTGGAAGGGGCCTTCCCACTTCGATTCCAGAGGTGGATCTGTAAAGGACTTTACATACACAAAATCACCAGGCTTAATATCATGCACTGGCCCATCAAGACCTTGGGCTCTGGTTCCTAAGACCAGTTTCTCTATCTCCTGAAGTTGTTTTTGCAGGCTAATCACATAATTAGATAACGTTTTGTCTCCAATCTGAGTTGATATTCCCGCCTGTACAATATAGGGTCTCCCATACAATATTTCAAAAGGGCTTAACCCTTCTTTAGTTCTGGGCTTATTTCTAGTCCTCAGGAGTGCCAAAGATAATGATTATGGCCAAGATAATCCGGCCTCCTGCCCTAATTTTACAATCTGCAACTTAATTAAGTGGTTCATCTTTTTCGCTTGACCACTTGCTTGTGGCCTATATGAAGTATGTAACTGCCAATCTATTCCCAGGAGTTTACTAACTTGTTGAACAATTTTTGCAGTAAAATGTGGTCCTCTATCCGAGGAAATTGTTGCAGGAATCCCGAATCTCGGTATTATTTCCTGTAGTAGTGCTTTGGTTACCTCCCTAGCCTTATTAGTTCGGCAAGGGAATGCTTCTGGCCAGCCTGAAAAGGTGTCTGTCAGAACCAACAAATATCGGAACCCCCCTTTTCTTGGAAGTTCTGAGAAGTCAATTTGCCACGTCTGCCCTGGATAGTTTCCTTTCCCTATTTGTCCGGGTTGGACTTTAGGGCTTACTTTAGGATTATTTTGCAAACATATTTCACACTGCTGTGTCACTTGTCTAACAGTGGTGTAGAGGTTCTGGGCAACTATAAATATTAAATATTTATAGACTTAAATATTTATACAATGCCTCAGCTCCCCAATGAGTTTTCCTATGTTCTGCTATAACTATGGCCCGCAATAACACAAATGGGATTATTATTTTGCCCTGCGGTGTCTTTGCCCACCTATCTTTTTCTATTTCTCCACCGAAGTCTTCAACTAATTTCTGATCCCCTTTGGAATACCTGAGTACACAATCAATTTGTATGTTACCGTCTGGGACCAAAGACTGCACCTCTAATTCACCTTTCTCAGCTGCTCTTTTGGCTTCATGATCCGCCATAGCATTGCCCAACTCTTGGGCCGCATTTCCTTTCTGATGAGCCTTGCAACGCATGACAGCTACCTTTTCGGGTAGCTGTACTGCTTCCAGGAGCCTAAGAATTTCTTCAGCATGTTTTATATGTTTTCCTTGGGTGGATAGGTGTCCCCTTTCTTTCCATATGGCTCCATGGGCATGGACTACCCCAAAAGCGTATTTGGAGTCTGTCCAGATATTAATCTTCTTGCCCTTGACTAGCTCCAATGCTTGGGTTAAGGCTATTATTTCTGCTTTTTGTGCCGAGGTATTTGGGGCAAGGGCTTTGGATTCTATTACCTGATCCATAGTGGTTACCGCATACCCTGCTTTGCGGACGCCTTGTCGAACAAAGCTACTTCCGTCTGTGTACCAGGAATCTTCAGCATCTTCCAGTGGCTCCTCTTTTAGATGAACTTTAGTCCTTTATACATGCTCTCTTCTTACTTGTTGATTTCAACAGTTTTTAACAAGCTCTAGCCAGTTTTGTGATAAGGTTAACCTTGCAGTTCCAGTTATCACTTTCTTTGTTTTAGTAAGTCTGTTCCTGACAAATACCAGTTCCTGATAAGCTTAACCCTTAACAGACATCACAAGCGCCAACCTTGGAAAGTGAGTTTTTAAAGAATAAACAAAAGACAGTATCTAAGTGGTTTAAAAGATAGTTATGTCTCTGTATCACTGGGAACGCGTGTTAAAACATTTTGAATCCAATTTCCTCCATGATAGGTGTGATTCAAAATCGTGACATTCAGTACAACTGCTCCTAATGTACACCGACCCAACTGATTAGAAGGAAGGCTCTTCCTGGCGTATGTCCCACATAACCAAAACCACCCTTTTCCTTTGGGCACTGGCCAGGAGGTGTGCTTGAAGGTTCCACTAGATAAATTGGTGACTACTTCTATCCGACCTCCAATACTAATTGTCCAATTGCATCATTCACTAGGCACTTCTCCAATGAAGATTTCACCTTCGCCTTTGCCTTCCTCCTTTTCGTAACATAACCAAAAGGGGTCACCAGGCCCAGACTGAATTCGGACTTTCAAAAGTAAATCTGAAGAATTCTGATTCAAAAATTGAGTTTTGGTCTACCACCTATCAACTATGCTATCATTATTTGTTTCTTTTGAAAGGGATCCCTGCCAAGGGGATTCCTTCTCCCAGTGCCTCCAGCAAATGTGTACAAACCCAACAATCAGAAAAGTTCCAAATAGTAGTAATATTTCCTATTAACTGTACATATGAATTAGTATGCCACGGACTTACAAGTGTAATACAACTTATTACAAGAATCAATAAAGTTCCCATCATGCCAAAGTCGGGTTCCTACAAAATTTGAGCTTTAAGCCTGTTTGTGGTTCTACTTTCCAAAGAATGGGTGCCGCCTTTATTCTAGAATAATGAATCCATGCTGATTGTTCTTTCATCTTGATAGCAGTGAAGGTTGTTAACAGCACTCGGAAGGGTCTGTTCCACTTCTCTTCCAAGGGTTCACCTGTAAAAGCCTTAACATAAATCCAGTCCCCTGGTTTAAAAGGATAAATAGGGTAATCCAATCCTCTTGACCTAGTTCCCAGTACCAATTTATCTCACTCAGTTGTTTTCCTAGCATTATTACATACGTCTGCAAATGATTTTCACCTACCTGAGTGAGATCTTCCCCTTGATATTTGGATTGATATGGTCTTCCAAACAGAATTTCAAATGGACTTAGATTCTCTTTTGTTCTTGGTTTTATTCTAATTTGTAATAAGACTAACAGAAGTACCTGGTACCAATACAAATTTGTCTCCTGGCTAATTTTAGCCAGTTGTTGTTGAATTAGATGATTCATTTTCTCAACTTGTCCACTTGCCTGCAGTCTATATGGAGTGTGTAGTTGCCAGTTTATTCCTAGAATTTTACTAATCTGTTGTACTACTTGTGCACAAAAATGGGTACCTCTGTCTGAGGATATTACTGCCGGAACTCCAAACCTAGGGATGATTTCATTTAAAAGTATTTGCGTTACCTCTCTAGCCTTATTAGTCCTACAAGGAAAGGCTTCTGGCCAGCCTGAAAAGGTATCTGCTAATACTAATAGGTACCAATACCCCCTTTTCTTGGGAGTTCGGAGAAATCTATTTGCCACTGTTGTCCCGGTATATTCCCTTTCCCAATCGTCCCAATTTGCACTTTATACCTAGTATTTGGATTGTTTTTCAAACAATTCTCACATCTTTGAGTAATTTGTTTTACAGTAGAATATAAATTTCAACTCACTACCCTCTGATTTAATTATTTATATAATGCATCCACCCCCCCCAATGCATTTTGCTATGTTCTTCCTGGAAAAATTTCCATAAAATGTTATAGGGAACTATTATTCCTCCATCTGGTGTTGTATATACTCCAGTTTGCTGATTTTCCTTTCCTCCTAGATCCTCTATCATAACTTTATCCTCTTTAGAGTATTCTAATTTTTCATTCTCTTTTATACTGAATTTACCATCTGGGATTAAAGAAAAAGTTTTTACAATTTCTGTCTGTTCCACTGCCAGCTTAGCCTCATAATCAGCCAATTTGTTTCCAACCTCTGGATCAGTGTTGCCCTTTTGGTGTCCCATACAATGCATAATTGCAACTTTCTTCGGTAGTTGCACAGCATTCAACAATTGTAAGATCTCTTTAGCATGTTTCACTTGCTTTCCTTGAGCAGTCAGCAGCACTCTTTCTTTCCAAATAGCTCCATGAGCATGTACCACTCCAAAGGCATATTTGGAATCTGTCCATATGTTGACCCTTTTTCCTTTTGAAATTTCCAGTGCTCGAATTAAGGCAATAATCTCCGCCTTCTGAGCCGATGTTCCTGCAGGTAAAGGATTAACTTCAATTACCTGACAAGTAGTGGTTACCGCATAACCAGCCTTGCAATGTCCTTGCTTCACAAAACTGCTTCCATCAGTAAACAGATTTTTTTTCGGCATCCTCCAGCGGTTCTTCCTTTAAGTCAGGTCGACTGGAATAAACCGCTTCCATTGTCTCCAGACAGTCATGGACTACTGGTTCGGTAACTTCGCCAACTGAGAAAAGATGCTGGATTCACAATGTTAGTTGTTACTATATTGACGTCGTCCTGTTCAGCCAAGAGGGCCTGATACTTCAGGAACCGGGAGGGTGATTGTCCTGGTTTCAGCCAGGGCAGAGTTAAAGGGAGGTGAGGTGAGCAACCGGGGCAGCATGGGGCAGAACACATCGCATGAAGAAGGGGCGATAGTCAGACTCCTGCTGCATATGCTCTCTAAGAGAGGACTGAAATATGATGAATATACACTTAGAAGGCTTCTAAGTTGGAGCCGAAAGAAAGGGTACCCCCCCGATCCGTCTGTGGTGTTTAAGGCAGAGACGTGGGAGGAGATAGGAAAAATGTTATGGGAACATATTGAGAAAACTGCCGCAGAGTTAGTGACAGCGTGGAAGTTGATATTAACCACATTAAAAGCCTTAAAGGCAGAGAGAAAAGCTGCAGCTGATATGGAGGAGGCTGGTAAACCACCTTCAACCAATCCCTTTTTAACCGAGCCAGAGGGTCCAGGACCTTCAGTGACTCCGACTGCACCTCCTGAGGTGCCAGATGCACCGAGTGAACTGGCTGCATTAGATAAGTCAGAGAAACAGGTCTACAATGATATATGTGAGGGCAAGACGGGACAACGTTGCCCAGAACAATGTACTCAATGTTCCCTTGTGTGCTCGTGTGAAAGACTGATGGGGCGGGCTTCACCACCCCCGAAACCACCCAGACTTAACCCATCAAAAGCCGTAGTTTTGAAGCCCTCAGCCGAGCCCCTGCCACCTTTATGGCCCCCATTGCCTGATAGCAGCGACGAAGAAGAAGAGCCTGTTGTAGAGACTATAGGGAGGCAAGAGCCTAGAATGAAAGGCGACCCTAGAGAGCGGTGGAAAGACATTTTTTTAGGAACGATGAAAGACGAGGAAACAGAGTTACCGATGGCATTTCCTGTTAGTGTACAGCCTCACGGGCCCAATCGCTGGGACCCATTCCATTGGGACTTGATTAAGGAAGTGCGGAAGGCAGTGCAAAATTATGGCTTGCAATCACCTTTCACGCAAGCTCTATTAGATAACATATTCACGGGCATGGTTCTTACACCATGGGATTGTTGGCAGATGATAGATATGTTGTTGACACCAACCCAAAGGTTATTGTGGGCAGACAGATGGTATAAACTCTGTATGCAAGAAGCTCTGAGAAACCTGGAGCGTCAAGACGGCGATCCACTCCAGAACATTACTATGGAACAAATGACAGGCCAGGGATCGTTTGTGGATGTTAGATTGCAAGCTCGGCTGCCCTTAGAAGCCTTGCAATTAGTTGGGCGACTAGCGTTGAATGCGTTGCGAACAGTCCCTGAGGAGGGAAAGAGGCAACCATCTTATACTCAAATTAGGCAAGGGAGAGATGAACCATATATGTCTTTTGTTGATCGTCTGAGAGACGCTTTGAATAAGGTGTATACCAATGAAGACGCAAAACTAGCAGTGCTGTTGAATTTAGCGGTAGAAAATGCCAATGTAGATTGTAAAAGAATTTTGTTAGCTTTGCCAAAAGAAGCAACGTTAGTACAAATGGTAGAAGCCTGCAACAGAGTAGGCTCTGCCACACATCAGGCAGAAACACTCGCAAGTGCCTTTGCAGCAGCAATTAAGCCATTTATAAATGGAAAAGGGGAGAAAAAATGTTTTAATTGTGGAAAACCAGGCCATTTTAGAGCTCAGCGCAAGGCCACAAGGAAAGGACCTAGGCAGATTGAGACAGGTCATAAATCCTTCCAACAAGGACCCTTTCAGCAAGGAATAGGCCCAGCAGGAGCACCATGTGGTCGATGTCAAAAATTTGGTCATCAAGCCTCAGAATGTTGTTCAAAGTATCATCGGAATGGTATGAAATGGGGAAACGGGCGACCGAGCGTGAAGGCACCCCACACGACGACACAAATGGGGAAGCACCACCAGGCTGCTTGGCAAGCCTCAGCGCCCAAACCAGAGGGAGCGCCGGAATGGACGTGGAAACAACAGTAGAAGTTACCTTACGGGACATGTCGGTTTATGATGTCCCGACTAATGTGAATGGACCATTAGGATATGGATTGAGTGCTTTGTTATTAGGACGATCTTCAGCAACAAAGCAGGGACTTTTTGTTCTCCCTGGAGTCATTGACGAAAAAGGCCATATTGTGCCAACCACTAGTCCTTGGAACACACCTGTTTTTGTGATTCCAAAGAAAAGTGGAAAATGGAGACTATTACATGACTTGTGAGAAGTCAATAAGGTATAGTGGACATGGGAGCCTTGCAACCAGGGCTACCATCTCCCTGTATGATACTGAAGTATTGGAAGCTTTTGATTATAGATCTCAAAGATTGCTTTTTTACAATCCCTCTGCATAAAGACGATGCCAAACATTTTGCATTCTCAGTCCCAAGTACAAACAAGGCGCAACCCATGCAAAGATATCATTGGAGAGTATTGCCTCAAGGCATGAAAAATTCACCCACGATGTGTCAAGTTTATGTAAATTGGGCTTTACAGCCAATCAGAAAAAGGTGGCCTCAATATCTCATCTATCATTATATGGATGACATATTGTTGGCTGGTGATCAATTAAATCCGGAAGAAATGATCAGGGAGCTCGTTGAACTTTTGAGGCAAAGTGGGCTGCAAGTGGCGTCGGAAAAGATACAAGCTGAAGCGCCTTGGAGGTATTTAGGGTGGATGATCACTGAAACGTCGATGACTCCCCAGAAGATTGAATTAAGAATTCAGATTAAAACATTAAATGATGTACAAAAATTGGTAGGAGACGTTAATTGGATTCGACCTATTTGTGGGATCACAAACCAAGATATGGAGCCCTTGGTTCAGCTCTTGCGAGGGGATAGCAGGTTAAATTCTCCTCGACAATTGACCAAGGAAGCCCGGGAAGCAGTAGCAAACATTTCTGAAAAGGTGACTCAAGCATTTAGTTCTAGGATAAACCCCTCGATAGGGATCACTTTGGCAGTAATCAATCACGAGCGACATCCCTATGCGCTTATAATACAGTGGATAACAAAGCTAGAATCAAAAGCGGACCCATTGAGAATTTTAGAGTGGGTCTTTTTGCCTCAGCAGCACAGAAAAACCGTCACCACAAAAGTAGAGTGTTTTGCAAATTTGATTATGAAAGGGTGCAACAGAATTATTGATATATCAGCAAAGGACCCAAAAACGATTTTAATACCATTACAACAAGAATATTTGACTTGGGCTTTGCAGCACTCTGTTCCCTTCCAAACTGCATTAGCAGGATTTGAAGGTGACATTCAGATTCATTATCCATCACACAAAATGTTCACCTTTTTTAAAAACCATGAAGTAGAAGAAAAATCAAAGTGTAGTCAATATCCAGTTCAAGGTGCTACTGTATTTACGGATGGTGGTGGGAAGACAGGCAAGGCAGCAATAGTATGGCGAGAGCACGGAGAATGGACAGAACGGGTACTTGTCGTGCCAGGATCAGTTCAAAAGGTAGAACTACAGGCAGTAATTGAAGCCTTTAAATTATGGTCTGAAGAACCTGTGAATATAATTACTGATTCTTTCTATGTAGCTGGAGTACTCCAAAGATTGGAAGGTTCAATCCTCAGACAAGTACAGCAGGAACAGCTATATCAACAATTTAGAACGCTTTGGTTTTTATTGCAGAAAAGACGACATCCTTATTACGTTATGCATATACGCAGCCATACCAACCTTCCAGGGGAATTGGTGGAAGGAAATGCAAGAGCCAATCGGCTGACTGCCGCAGTATGGGCTGGACCTGCCCTGGACCATTTAGGTCAAGCACAAGCCTCTCATGCCTTTTTCCATCAATCTGCCAAAGTTTTAGCGAGACAATTTAATCGAAGTGCAGGTGACGCTACAGCTATTATACAGACTTGTGCTGATTGTCAACAAATAGGCCCAGGAATCGCGATTACAGTAAATCCCCGAGGATTGCATTCGCTACAACTATGGCAGATGGATGTGACACATGTCGCTGACTTTGGAAGATTTAAATATGTTCATGTTTCAATTGATTGCTATTATGCACTAGTTTGGGCCACTGCACAAACAGGAGAAACTAGTAGGCATGTACAAAAGCATTTGCGAGCTGCATTCGCAGCCCATGGTATACCCCTACAAATTAAAACCGATAATGGTCCTTGTTATGTAGCCCAGTCAACCCAACCATTTTTTGCTCAATGGGGAGTGACGCATATTACTGGAATACCGCATTCCCCAACTGGACAAGCTATTGTTGAACGAATGAATCATTTCCTGAAGTGTTTATTGCAAAAACAAAAAGGGGGAGAGGCTACCACACCACCCCAAGAACGTTTGAATAAAGCCTTATATTGTTAAATTATTTGCATCTAGCAGAAGGAGAAACATGTAAAAGGAATGACAGGAAGTCTGTCTGAGTTAACACAAAATGTGCAAGTAAAAGTTAAAAATTTGGAAAAGAATATGTGGGAAGGACCTTTTCAACTGCTAACCTGGGGACGAGGTTATGCTTGTGTCATTTCAGATTCTGGAACTTGTTGGGTACCCGCAAAATGGGTAAAACCATGGGTGAAACAGTCACCATCATCGTCGGACACATCTTGACACTATCAGGTGTCATCGCAATCTGGATGCCACCTCAGCCAAAAGAAAATGTATGGGTAAATCACACTGAAATTAGCGGTATCATGAGAGGAACATGGAAAGCTTTTAGGGCAAAGCGCTCTATAACTACAAATCCTTTGGTAAGATATAATATCGGTTTTCATAACTTTATACAAGCACTTTTTCCATCACTAGAAGTAGCTTCTATCGCTAGGAATAGTACAGCTAGAATTGTTTGCCTTGTAACATTCTGCTATTGATTTAAGCATAGTTGATATGTGACTATTGGATTATGGTAAGATGCCGTGTGAACAAAACCTATGAACCAATAGACGGGGTGGCTGTGGCGCGTGCAGCATGTCTGGCCAGCGGGCACATGCGCCATAGGTTCCCTGTGTTGAAAGGTGACAACCGAGGCGTGTTCCAACACTCACTGGCCACGTGTGTCGAAACTCGTTCCTTGGCAAATGTACAAATACCGGGATTTCCCGAAGAGCAGGGGGATCGGTGTACGGCAAGGCCACCGTTGCCTCCGTGGTCTCGCCCATGTAAACCTGGCACCTACCGACTGCTGGGCTGAGTTCGCGGCACAGGACGATACAGGAATGTACAGATGGTCCATCTTCCTCACAGTCCTCGGGTTGCAAATGATCCATCAGGTTTTGTTTATAGATAAACAAAAAGGGGGATATGTTGGGATCACCCTGCACGGCTCGACCTTAAGGAGAAGGAGCTGTGGCACTGAGAAGCTGGTAAACAGCTGGATATCTGCATGGCTCGGCCGTGAGGAGAAGGAGCTGTGGAAAACAACTAAGAAGAAGCGAGGAAAACAGGAACACCTGCAAGCAGTGAATCCTGACTGTGTGAGAGGCGCGTGGACAGCGCGTGATATTTTGTATATAGCCAATTGCAATAATGTGTGTAACAAGCTGTAACCAATCATGAGTGTGTGTGCAGTGACTAAACAAAGATTATGATATATATTGGAGTCAGACAAGACAATAAAGGGCTTCGGAATATAACTCTCATAGAGTTGTGAAGTCCATCCTTCTCCCGCAATAGTTCTCTTCTGGTATTTTAAAATCAATTTCTCCATCTCTAAATCCTATTCCAGCATTCAATTGTTCCAATAAGTCCCTTCCCAAAAGTGTTTTCTAAAGAACGCCTTCTCAGCCTGTCCAGTTGCTCCCACAATATTAACAGTTTGCCTGCTCACAGGTAGTAAGGTCTGATTTAATACTGAAAATGTGGCACCTGTATCTATTAAAAATTCTACAAGTTTCTCTTCTTTCCCTAGCTGAATTTTTACCAAGGGTTCCGTTAGGGAAGATTCCCCTGGTCCCCCTCAATTATCTTCCAGGTCAGTAATCATCACCGACTTGCCCAGTGTCGGGCAATCCTTTTTCTAATGTCCCCTTTGCTTACAATAGGCACACTGATCTTTCAGGAGGGGTTGATTTCCCCTAGATGGGGCACTTAGGCTACTTCTCATTACTTCTCATGGCTCCTCTCCTCCCATTAGTGTTGTTTCCTGGTGGATTCTGAGAGGTTACCTGGCCCCCTGTGGTGCGCAAAGCAGCCACTGTAGCATTGGCAATTGTTTTGCCCATTACTCCCTCTCTTTCTGACTATCTATTCCAATACACTTGTCAAGCAGTCTCCAGCAATTTCTCTAAATCTCTCACATCTGTTCCTTGCACTTTCTGTAACTTTCTCCTGATATCATCCACCGACTGTCCCAAAACCAGGAATATCAACTGACCCTTTCCCTCCTGAGAGGTAGGGTCTAAAGGAGTACCAATTTACTGATTTTGGGACAGCACTTCTTATTCCGTGAGCAATCCACTCCCTGTACCACACTAATAAATCCTGGGCCCCTGTTTGGTTAGGGTCCCAACCGGGATTGGGAATCGGAACATGGTTATCCAATGTTCCTGGCAGAGTTCCAGCCAAAACCAGATCCTGTACCTGGGCTCTGGCCGCTCTCACAAAAAGATACCGCTTTATCTTTTATCTGCTTTTCTGACTCACTAAACACCACATCCAACATTGCATCCATATCCTCCCAATCAGGGTTAAACAATCCTCTAATCTCTCATTCAGTGAACCAACCTTTAAACATCTTTGTCCAATGCTACAAGCCAAGCAACATCTTTTTTGCTTCCCATTTCATTTATTTTTGTCTTTTTCTATCACCAGGACCATAGGGTCCTGGGATGCTAAATGGATTCCACAATCTTTCTGCCATTCTGGATGATTTCGCAATGTGAAAAACATATCTGCATAAACCACTTCATCTCATTTTCCCTCTCTCCGAAGGAACAACATTAGCTATAATAATGCATTAATGTCCCATTAAAGGGCCATTTTTCTCCATCATCTAATTTATAGAGAGGCCACCACTGATTACAATACTTAATTAAGGTTTTTCTATCGACACTTCCTCCCAGCACTCCCCCCCAGATCTTTCCAGTGCTGTAAAACACAACCCAATGGACTTTTCTTTAGAATTCCGCCACTCTGTGACTCTCCTATACCTGATGCAAATTTTACCGTTAATAACCAAAATCCGATAAATGACAAACCAATAATCAATACCCGAAATGCATTAGCCAAAAGTCAGATAACAGTTAACCAATCCTGTTTCCAAATGGGGATGCAGCCCCTCCAAATGGGGACGCAGCCCCTCCAAATGGGGATGTAATCCCCTACCAAATGGGACATAAGTCCCCCAAATGTATACCTGTAAGGTGCTAGCAACCTAGTAGACGCCGACCTGCGTGCACATCTGCACATCTTATAGACAGTCCCAAATCGATCAATCATTACCAAATTTAGGATTTAAAGATGTCTTCTTACCAGAGGGTCTTTGTCTGTACCCACGGTGATCCGACTGAGAACGGGAGTCTCTCTGGAAAAGATCTCCGGGGGTACCCAAGAGAGTCCCAAACTCATCGGGTCCCGCAGCCGAACAGAGGAGGTCCTATCTGGGTCGTCAAATGATTCAAAGAAATCCAAACTTAAGAAATTCAAACTTAATAACATCAAAGTGTTATTAAGCAGACATCTTTATTACAGCACCAGATGCATGGGGGATATCTCCTCCTAACATGCGTGCCTCGTGTTACCAGCATCTGAATTATATAGAGTACATACATTCATAGTCATTGCAATTGTTAGCATATTCATGACATTTCCGAGAAATGTTTAACATACTCAAATGTCCCTGACGCATGCGCTGTTAAATGAGTCGGTGGTCCTCTGGTGGTCTCTGGTGTTTTTTTGCAGTATTTGGTCCTCTCAACTTGTCTGTCCTCCAGAGGAACTCTTTTCTTATTGGCTCTTTCCACTTGCTTATCTTGTATTTTAACATTGTACTGGTTCTTATCGGTTCCTGCCAGTTACTTGGTTAAGATAAAAGAAGTTCTCCACAGTAGTTTATCTTACACAGTCCTCGCATACAAAAGGAAATTTACAAAACTCACATTTGATTGATTTTACATGTTAAAACCTTCTTCCTTGTCTCAGATCTTTGTTTCACAGTGATAACAGCTATAAATTTGATCTAGCACATTCCAATCAAATCTGTCTTTATCTCGAACCCTTTGACCCCCACGTTGGGTGCCAAAAAGGTCTGTCTGCGCGGCTTTTGCTTTACTTATTAAACTGTCTTTATCTCAAACCATGAGTTTCCTCACTTTTACTCTTCTGATTCTCTCCCCCGTGCCACCGTGGGGGAGTGAGCGAGCGGCTGCGTGGTGCGTAGTTGCTGGCTGGGGCTAAACCACGACAGTCCTTTTGCCATTTACATCATGCCCAGGTCCTATACTTTTCAATACATTCCAATTATTCATTATTACTCTTCCTGTCTTTTAATATATACACACAGATATCACTTTCTTAGTCCATGGGCCATCACTTTAAAATGTCTGTGGAGTTCAGTCAGTCCAGATCCACCTGAGCCACTTCAATCTTAGTAGCCTGATCCACCTGATAGTTGTTTTGATGTTCTTCGGTGGCCCGACTCTTGGGTACGTGAGCTGGATTTCTTCACAGAAGCCGGTGTGACACTGTGTTTTGGCTGGGGCTAAACCACGACAGTCCTTTTGAAAGCCGCGCATGCAAGCAAAGCAAAACAAGGAATTTGTTCACCACTCCCCATGGGCAGGCAGGTGTTCAGCCATCTCCAGGAAAACAGGGCTCCATCACGCGTAATGGTTTCTTGGGAAGACAGACGCCATAACTCCAAACGTCCCTCCACTCCTTCCTTCTTCTTTGTCCCAGCTTTATATACTGAGCATGACGTTATATGGTATGGAATATCTCTTTGGCCAGCCTGGGTCAGCTGTCCCAGCTGTGTCCCCTCCCAGCTTCCCATGCACCCCCAGCCTGCTCGCTGCAGGCCAGCATGAGAAGCTGGACTGTCCTTGACTACTTAGCAACAACTCAAAACATCAGCACCTTATCAACATTTTCTCATCCCAAATCCAAAACATAGCCTCATGCTAGCTTCTATGAAGAAAATTAACTCTACCCTGGCTGAAACCAGGACACCAGCGCTGAATAAACATACCTACTTTACAATCTTACAGATTGTGGAGTCTGTTTTCCGCATGTCACTGGCTGATTCAAAACTGAGAAAGTCAAGAGGCAGATCTACTGAGATGGACTCACCCGCACTCACAGTTACAGTTTTGAGGGAATACTATTCTTTTGTTGCCTTTCTTTTTACCAGAAGCAAAGACAAAATAAGTAAATCCTGGTGGTAAAAATGCTTATTAAGAGAGGAGCTATGTTGCAACTTAGAATGTGTTTTAAATCCCTCTCTATTAGTTTATATGCATGTATTCCCGTATTACACAAATCTGGTGGGAGGCCTTAGGTGCTGGCCAGGGTTGCCAAGCACCATGGTAATACCAGTAACACATAGCTCTTCTGCATCTTTTACGTGCACATACTAGTGCGAATACTTGCTTTGTGCTGGGTGTGGAATTGCTGACCTGGATGCAAAGGTGCAGACAGAGGAAGGAAGACACTTTGGTGTACAAAACTGGATGTAGCATTTTTAATCTAGTTAGGGGCCACTAGAGTAAGAGGGGATATGTTGTAGCAGTTTGAATTGGGCTGTGAGAACTGGGGATTTGGGTTCTGTTCCTGCCTCTTTCTCTGACTTATTGTGCAGTGTTTAGAAACATACTTAAGCTTTTACCTTAAGAGCTCAGTCCCTGTCCAATTTAGTTATTTAGGAGAGTCCAATTGGTCCAATGGGAGGTTGTGACCAGGGATATAATTCATACATGAATTGCAAAAATGATAGACAGTGTTCCAGTCCTGAAGAAACTAGAGCTGATCTATTCCAATTCATTTATATTGAGGGCTATGTCCTCCATCCTGATACTGATCTCTCTGAGAACCCAGCAGTTCTTTTGACCTTCCTGTTTGAGATTGATCATTAATTCCTCTCCTGGCAAAAGCACAGTTTGCTCTTTATTTACATGTTGGCAAACAGACAGCAGTGGTACCTGTGCTCTGCGATGATATGAAATAGGGAATGTTGCTCATAATCCATTAATTGCCTCCCTGCAATCTTTGCCCCTGTGGCAGGGCTTCTGAGGTGTATTTATAATTCCCTTGGATCTGTCATTGCATCAGGGATCAATGTGCAAGATGGCTGTAGGAGATGAGATTACCACCATCAACAGTATCCCAGTCAGTAAGATGACATATGAGGAAATCTGCTTGCTTATGCAATGTCTTCCCACATCTGTAACCCTGGAGATCCAGAAAGCAGCATCAGGTGAGAGAGTGGTTTTGCTTTCATACCATTTGTTCTGAGTACCAGTGAAGAAAACTCCCTTGGATCAGCTGGGTCTGATCCTCTGCTGCCCCAGCTTCTCATGTTGATTCAGAGAAAAAACAGGGGGTACATTGTGTCTGCGTTGGTGAGACAGGCAAAGCACTACATCACCAAACCAGGCTTCAGGGTCCTCCCTAGCACCATGATGAGGGGAGCAAACCTATTCCTGTGTGAAGTGTTCAAAGCTCCTATTTATGAGAGGTCCCTCCAGCCAACATTTGCAGAGATCTGAGTCATTTCATGCAGACCTGGAGCTAATTTGGCAGTGACCCTGTCCTGACAACCTGTTTTACTGTTGTGCCTGTTCAGTAAATATATGGACCCTTTATAATCACATCAGTCTCTTTTAAAAACTGAAGTTTAAGTAGTGTTTTTGTGAATGGACAATAAGATAATAAACCCCTTTTTTCTTTCTTTCCCTTTCATGCATCAGAATTCTCTAATGTGCAGAAAAATGAAACAGAAAAGATAACTAGAATCTTATCAAAATGTTTATTTGCATGTTTCTTATGAAAAGTTTTCTAGCTTGAATTGAAACATTTGATACCTCAGTTTCTGCTCAGGTTTGATTTATGCTGCTACAGCATTATATGCATCCCCACAGACTGTACAAATTATGTGGTATGGAAATGAGTGTTTGAAAAAGAAAAGCATGCTTTTCAAATTTAGGAAGAACATAATATTTTGCTTCATTTTAGCTTATGATCTTCATGTACCTATTAATACCTGGGAGCCTAAATTGCTTCCAGATGCTTCAGTTCCAGTTGTTCTTTAAGGAATTCCTAGCTTACCCTGTTTCCTTAGATTGCTGTGGCTTTTGCAGAATAATAGCATTGGGGTAGGTGCACATTGGCACTCCTTTATCAGGCAACTCTTCTGCTTTCCCCTTCCCCTCACTCTGCCCCACTGGCAGAGGGTCTCTTCAGTGTGTGATCCAGCACGCTGAAGCAGGGCAGTACTTCAAATCCTAACCTGGCTGCTTTAAATTGCTCTTCTGAGATGTCTTCCCCCTTGTTGACTCCAGGAGGAACCTGCACTTCTTAACATGGGTACCTAAGATAAGTGGTGTGGATAATCCTGCAGGTTTGTGCAAGGATTAGAGAGAAATGCTGGCATTTTTGAATAAGCAGGAAAGGATGCTGACTCTGTGTTGCGTTAAGAGGCAGAGCAATTTGGCAGAAACTAAACCCCCTTGCTTTCCAGTCGATCCTCAGATATCAGAGGGACTGGGGGCAGCTGAGCTTAGGTTCTGAATGATGTCCAAAGTTAGCGTTAGTAGTCCGGTCGCGCCCAACACCTTTGTTGGACTATCACGGGTCCGGATGCACTACTAACATCACACTACCTGCTCAGCCGGACACCTCCTGAACTAACACGGCCGCACTCAGAGGTACGGTCGCGTTCAGGGACAACACACACACGGCTGAGTCAATCAATAGTGCAATTTATTGAAGCAACAGATACACAGGTTCTTTGGATTGCCGGTGATAAATTCACTGCCTGCAAAGCACGTACAAATGCCAAAAATATGAGTAACACTACTTGGCTATAAACGCATTAAAAGATGTAAAGTGACTCTATAGAGATTTCTAAGTTTCCCGGGGAGGCACTTGGTATGACCAAGTGTTCGAATCTTACCCAAAGGCGTCCCGATGGGGGGGAAGAGAGGCTCAGCCCGTCGACTGATCCCAGAAGTTAGAATAGTACACGACAATGGTATCTTCCCTAACATCCAGCTCTTAAAACATTATTTTATAGTGTTTTACTTTGCAGGTGGAGCTTGAGTGACTCTAGTCATACATACCTTTATCAGGATTGGTGCAGAATTCTCTCGCTTCGCGTTTAAAGGTACAGACTAGGAAAAATTCAGTGTGCACACTCATTGAGGAGGGGTCGCACCTTGGGGGGGTGGTAACTTTTGAGAGGGGTGTGCGTTTTAGTATTATAATGATAATATAATTAGCAAAGTTCACTCCAAGTACAGCACTTCATCAAAGTTGACAGGTCCTTGGCCCAGAACATTGCAAGTGCAGCTTATCAATGTACATCCTGTGCATCCCTAAACTCCCCTGTTCACAGAGCGTGGCTGCGAGGTCTCCGCTCCGCTCCACCCTCCATGTAATCTCTCCCAGAGTCAGCACACCAGGTGCCCCTGATGTTGCCAACATCCAAGGCCGTCCAGGGAATCTCCATGGCACAGACCCGTTGTACGAGTGCTACGTTCCACCTGGTTTCAAGGCTATTCTTAGAGGGTAAATTTCCAAAGTACCCCTCAGCAATTACTCCACACACACTTCCCATGCTGTAACTTCCATTTTGGAACAAAAAGGAGGACATTGGCTCTCGCCATCAAGGTTCCTGAAATATCAAGCAGTGCTGATGAAACAGGTTGATGTAGAAATTGTCACATCTACTGTTATCAGCCCTGCTTCTTTTCTACAGTGATAAGCAGGAAATGGAGATTGTTGTGCATGACTGCATAGAAACCATTGAGACCCTGTATGTAAGCAAGCCTGACTTGAAGGAGGAGCTGCTGGAGGAAGCTGAACACACTTGGTACACCGACAGGAGTAGTTTTGTAAAGGATGGAGCTCGAATGGTGGGGTATGCCGTGACCACCACAGACCAAGTGGTGGAAGCAAAGTCACTCCCTAAGGGTACATCTGCACAAAGAGCTGAATTAATTGCTTTAGTGAGAGCATTAGAGCTTGTTGAAGGACTGCAGTGAATGTCTGGACAAATTCAAAATATGCCTTTGGTGTAGTTCACGCCCATGGGCCTATCTGGAAGGAACTGGGACTTTTGACGGCCCAAGGAAAACGTATTAAGCATGCTGACATGATCTTAAGTCTTTTGGATGTGGTACAGTCGCCTTCGGCGCTTGCAGTTATGCACTGCAAGGGGCACCAAAAGCATAACACTGCTCAGGAAGTGGGGGATAAATTGGCAGATTATGAGGCAAAAAGAGCTGCGGAACAAGGTGAGGTATTAAGTTTGATTCCTGAAAAAGCTTTGCCACTACCGGACTTGATTGATTACGATGAGAAGGATCTTAGATTAATTAAAGATTTGGAAGCAGAAGTTGAATCATCAGGTTGGGCAAAATTAAAAGATAACAGAATTATAGGTCCCTTTAGAATATTATGGAAACTGGTAAAAGCAGAACACGACAAGACTGTGAATTTAAGTCCATTTGAAATTTTATTTAGGCGGCCGTACCAACCCCAAGGGGAAGATCTCACCCAGTTAGGCGAAAATAATCTACAGAAATATATAGTATTAGGAAATTCTAAACAAGAGCGACTGCAAATGCCTAGAGATTCTAGCCAGACATTATCTCTAATAGGAGTTCCAGTTCCGGTTAACATCTCTCTATTTAATAACCCCCACTACAGAGTAGGTCATGATAAGAATAACTTTACATGACACCTCTTGGGGATTTGAAGAAGTTTGGAACAAATTAACCTCTTGGTTACCAAATTTCAAATGGATCAAAGGGATATTTGTACTCATATTAGTTGGTAGCTTGCTTGTTTTATGTACTTGTTGTATAATTCGATGTTCAATATGGTGTTGTCAAAAGAATGTGGATGATTATGTTACCTTGTCCTGGTTTCAGCCAGGATAGAGCTGGTTTTCTTCACAGAAGCTAGTGTGAGACTGTGTTTTGGATTTGGGATGAGGAACTGTTGATAATATGCTGATGTTTTGGGTTGTTGCTGAGCAGTCAAGGACAGTCCAGCTTCTTGTGCTGGCCTGCCAGCGAGCAGGCTGGGGGTGCACGGGGAGCTGGGAGGGGACACAGCCGGGACAGCTGACCCAGACTGGCCAAAGAGACATTCCCTACCATCCGACATCATGCCCAGTACATAAACTGGAGTTGGCCAGGGGGCGGAAATCGCTGCTCGGGGACGGGCTGTCGATCACTGGGTGGTGAGCAATTGCTGTATTGGGCGTCACTTGTTCTTGTACATTCCTTTGTTGGTATTATCATTGTTGTTCCCTTCTTTCTTTCTGTCCTATTAAACCATGCTTATCTCAACCCACGAGGTTTTTCCTAATTCTCTCCCCCGTCCCACTGTGGGAGGGAGAGTCAGCGAGCGGCTGCGTGGTGCTTAGTTGCCGGCTGGGGCTAAACCACGACAGTCCTTTTTGGCGCCCAACGTGGGGCACGAGGCTTGAGATAATAATGGTTGCAGGTCACAATATCAGTTTATTTGATTTGCATGATGCTCTCGTCTTTTCTGTACATGTTAAGGATCGGTGTTGGTTTCTGCGGGCTGCTGTACTCTGCAATGATTAGTAATGTCTCGCCTGTGAGTTTTGTTTTTAGAACACTGACCTTGAGCTTAATGTGGTATCATCTGAGCTCTGTACTAAAGCCGTTACTGTATTTTGGCTACTGTCTTGTGGAGACGATTAGCAATTATACTTCTGCCTCTGAAAGGCTTTTTATGGAGGAAATGCAGAGTGGTACCTTTGCTACCCTCTATCATAACATTTCCTCCTTCATCACAATAATTTTTCAGTATTTTGAACACCCTTGGGTAGTTAAAATACCTCTATTGCTACTTCTGGGGAACATTGTTTCGGTTTTGTCTAAGGATAGGAAGCAATTTAAGAATATCACTCGGAGATCTGCCCCAAGGCTGGATAGTTATGAATGGCAGGGCGTGTGGAACAGCATGGGCAAATGCCTGGGGCGGTGGGTACCTCCGGTGTTTTGGAACTTCACTCCCGAACAAGTGCAGAATCCTGATAAACTAGCAGAATATTTGGAAGAAGTATGCTGTCAGCCTGGCAGCTCCAAGGAGACACAAATCATTGCAATGTGCTGGGGCCTGGCCCATGCCTACCGAGCTCTATTTAACACTATGCAAAGGGGAGAGAGGCTCTCTGGGTCTGATGGCAATGTGGCAGGCACTGTGACTACTCCAACCCCTGTGGCAGGCACTGTGACTACTCCAACCCCCACGGCGGGCACTGCCACTACTCCAACCCCCACGGCGGGCACTGTAGCTACTCAGACTGTTGCAGCTGAACCAGAGAACCAGCCCATCCCGGTATCAGTTGCCCCTGTACAAAAGAAGAAATCTTGGAAGCGGAAGTCAGCTCGTTTAGTAAGGGACGAGGAAGATTCTGCTAAGAAGGAGCCAGAGGAAGAGAGTGAGGAGGCAGAGTGCTCTGAAGCAGGGCCATCACAAGGACGGAAGAGGGAAGAGAGCGGGTCATCGCTTGAAGAGGAGGAAGAGGAAGAACTCATAAAAGAGACAGTAACTACCCGTTCTCTATCCCTGAGTGAATTGCGAGATATGAGTGAGGATTTCAGCCGTCGTCCAGGTGAGCACATTGTCACCTGGCTGCTCCGATGCTGGGATAATGGGGACATTAGCCTGGAATTAGAGGGTAGGGAAGCCAAGCAGCTGGGATCCCTTTCTAGGGAAGGGGACATTGACAAAGCAATTGGAAAAGGTGCACGAATCCTCAGCCTCTGGAGACGACTCCTGTCGGGTGTGAAGGAAAGGTATCCCTTCAAGGAAGATGTTCTATGTCACCCAGGCAAGTGGACCACCATGGAGAAAGGTATCCAGTACCTGAGGGAGCTAGCGGTGCTGGAAGTGATTTATGGTGACTTGGACAATGGACAATCATCCAAAGATCCAGATGAAGTCAATTGCACGCAACCTATGTGGCGGAAGTTTGTACGGAGTGCACCATCATCATATGCCAACTCATTAGCAGTAATGGCCTGGAAAGACGGAGAGAGACCAACGGTGGATGAATTGGCTGGCCAACTCCGGCAATACGAAGAAAGTCTCTCTTCCTCCCTACGGGCCTGCGTCTCTGCTGTAGAGAAACTGTCCCGGGAGTTCCGGCAATTCAAAGAGGATATGCCCTACCCTCCACCCGTACGGACCAGTGTCTCAGCCATTAGGAGTAAGCGCTCTTCTGCTCAAGAGAGAAGATATAGAGGATATACACCACGAGCCACCCTGTGGTTTCAATTGCGTGACTACGGAGAGGACATGAGGAGGTGGGATGGAAAACCTACCTCGACCCTAGAGGCACGAGTATGCGAGCTGCAAGGAAAAACAATTACAAAAGGGGGTTCAGGTTCCTCCAGAAAAATCGTCGCTCCACTTTCCAGTGGGCAGCTTCCCAGAAAGAATAGAAGAGCTGATCTCACCTCTGATCCTCTTGAAGGGACTTCTGATTCCTATTTACAAGAAGTGGGTAACGAGTACTATGAGCAGGACTAGAGGGGCCCTGCCTCCAGCCAGGCGGAGGAGAGGGACAACCGAGTTTATTGGACTGTGTGGATTAGATGGCCTGGCACATGAGACCCACAGGAATATAAGGCTTTAGTGGACACCAGTGCACAATGTACCCTGATGCCATCAAGCCATATAGGGGCAGAACCCATCTGTATTTCTGGAGATAGTTCATGCCGTAGCCCTCGGGCCAGTCCGGGCAGGACAAGATGTTAAAAATGTGCTCTACACGGCAGCCGGGGAGAATGGCCCTACCTGGAGTCTCTGGCAGAAGGCACCAGGAGAGACTCGAGGTCGACCTCTAGGGTTTTGGAGTCGAGGATATAGGGGATCTGAGTCCCGCTATACTCCAACTGAAAAGGAGATATTGGCGGCATATGAAGGAGTTCGAGCTGCCTTCGAAGTGGTTGTTACTGAAGCACAGCTCCTCCTGGCACCCCGACTGCCGGTGCTGGGCTGGATGTTCAAAGGGAGGGTCCCCTCTACACATCATGCGACTGATGCTACGTGGAGTAAGTGGGTCACGCTTATTACACAGCGGGCTCGAATAGGAAACCTTAATCGCCCGGGAATCTTGGAAGTGATCATGGACTGGCCAGAAGGCAAAGATTTTGGAATATCACCAGAAGAGGAGGTGGCGCGTGCTGAAGAGGCTCCACCATATAATGAACTGCCAGAGAACGAAAGGCAATATGCCCTGTTTACTGATGGGTCCTGTCGTATTGTAGGCAAACATCGAAGGTGGAAAGCTACTGTATGGAGCCCTATACGACGAGTTGCAGAAGTGGCTGAAGGACAAGGTGAATCAAGTCAGTTTGCGGAGGTGAAAGCCATCCAGCTGGCTTTAGATATTGCTGAACGATAAAAATGGCCAGTACTCTATCTTTATACTGACTCATGGATGGTGGCAAATGCTCTATGGGGGTGGCTGCAGCAATGGAAGCAGAGCAACTGGCAACGCAGAGGCAAGCCCATCTGGGCTGCTGAATTGTGGCAAGATATTGCTGCCCAACTAGAGAATCTCGTCATAAAAGTACGTCACGTAGATGCTCACGTACCCAAGAGTCAGGCCACTGAAGAACATCAAAACAACCATCAGGTGGATCAGGCTGCTAAGATCCAAGTGGCTCAGGTGGACCTGGACTGGCAACAGAAGGGTGAATTGTTTATAGCTCAGTGGGCCCATGACACCTCAGGCCATCAGGGAAGAGATGCAACATATAGATGGGCTCGGGATCGAGGGGTGGACCTGACCATGGACGCTATTGCACAGGTTATCCATGAATGTGAAACGTGTGCTGCGATCAAACAAGCCAAGCGGTTAAAGCCCCTCTGGTATGAAGGATGATGGTTGAAATATAAATATGGGGAGGCCTGGCAGATTGACTATATCACACTTCCACAAACTCGCCAAGGCAAGCGCTATGTGCTTACCATGGTGGAAGCAACCACCGGATGGCTGGAAACATACCCTGTGCCCCATGCCACCGCCCGGAACACTATCCTGGGCCTTGAAAAGCAAGTCTTATGGCGACATGGCACCCCCGAAAGAATTGAGTCAGACAATGGGACTCATTTCCGAAAAAACCTCATAGACACCTGGGCCAAAGAGCACGGCATTGAGTGGGTGTATCATATCCCCTATCATGCACCAGCTTCCGGAAAAATTGAACGATACAACGGACTGTTAAAGACTACCCTGAGAGCAATGGGTGATGGGACATTCAAACATTGGGATAAACATTTAGCCAAAGCCACCTGGTTGGTCAACACTAGGGGATCTACTAATAGAGCCGGCCCTGCCCAATCAAAACTTCTACGTACTGTAGAAGGGGATAAAGTCCCTGTGGTGCATGTGAGAAACATGCTGGGGAAGACAGTCTGGGTTACTCCTGCCTCAGGCAAAGGCAAACCCGTTCGTGGGATTGCCTTTGCCCAGGGACCTGGGTGCACTTGGTGGGTGATGGTGAAGGATGGGGAAGTCCGATGTGTACCTCAAGGAGACTTGATTTTGGGTGAAAACAGTCAATGATTTGAATTGTATTATGTTAATTGTTCAGTATGACATTACTACTATGGCTGCTATCTACCATATCAATGGTATTATAGTAAAAATCACCCAGACTCATGAAGAATGAGCTTCACTGAAATCAAGCAACGTGCAGCAGTGATGGAACCAGAACTGGCTTCAGCAGCTTGCACCCAACAATTCCCTCGAGACCGACATCTTCGACCTGCAGATCATGGACATGGACCGTGCCAGATAACAATCCAACACCACATACCATCTCCCCTGCCCTGAGAGACTGCTATGATGGATGAAGCCCAGAGTCATGGACTGACTGAACTCCACAGACATTTTGAAGTGATGGCCCATGGACTAAGAAATTGATATCTGTGTGTATATATTAAAAGACAGGAAGAGTAATAATGAATAATTGGAATGTATTGAAAAGTATAGGACCCGGGCATGACATAAATGGTATGGAATAAGGGGTGGATACTGTCCTGGTTTCAGCCAGGATAGAGCTGGTTTTCTTCACAGAAGCTAGTGTGAGACTGTGTTTTGGATATGGGATGAGGAACTGTTGATAATGTGCTGATGTTTTGGGTTGTTGCTGAGCAGTCAAGGACAGTCCAGCTTCTTGTGCTGGCCTGCCAGCAAGCAGGCTGGGGGTGCACGGGAAGCTGGGAGGGGACACAGCCAGGACAGCTGACCCAGACTGGTCAAAGAGATATTCCCTACCATCCGACGTCATGCCCAGTACATAAACTGGAGCTGGCCGGGGGGCAGAAATCGCTGCTCGGGGACGGGCTGTCGATCACGGGGTGGTGAGCAATTTCTGTATTGGGCCTCACTTGTTCTTGTACATTCCTTTGTTGGTATTATCATTGTTGTTCCCTTCTTTCTTTCTGTCCTATTAAACCGCGTTTATCTCAACCCACGAGTTTTTTTCTAATTCTCTCCCCCATCCCACTGTGGGAAGGAGAGTGAGCGAGCGGCTGCGTGGTGCTTAGTTGCCGGCTGGGGCTAAACCACGACATACCTGGAAAAAGAATAAGATCAAACATGAAGTCGCAACAGGGAGGTATTTTAATCAATGGAAAAATCTTAATGGTATGATATATGGGATTGCGAAAGAATTTGCAAGAGTAATAGAAAAGGGGGGAATGAAACAAGGATTTCATTGACAATTGACAATTGACAATTAAGGTCAATTTCTCAATATATATACACTTTTTGGAAGGTTATTGATTAGGTGATTGGTTTAACTTTTATATAGATTTCTTTAGCCTAATAACTGTGTGATTATGTTTAACGGCCTATTCTCATAGTCCTTGGGTTCTATTTGCCTCAATGCTAACATTGTAACTGTGTAAACAGTTAATCATGAGAAAAACAGGCCTCATGAAAATTAAAACAAAGAAGAGTTAAGAGCAAGGACTGAGAGATTAAAGAGGACAGAGAAGATATCAACCTTGAGCATAGAGACAGACTGGCAGGAATGCTCTAACAAGCATGATAAGAAAGAACTGCTTGGCTGAACAACAGAAGGGGGGAACATCCAAGGAGAAGAAATTATCCTCAAAAGAACTGTGACCATAAAAGGGAAAAAGGAGTAGAGGGCTAACTCCCCAAACGACCACCGACGACCACCCGAGACCCCCGCACATGCGTAGTGTAGTTTTGCAACGCCAGCATTATGTAAATGTAGTAGATAAGCAAGGAGGCGGTGATTTCTTGGAAAATGTGTGAATATTCATGTCTTTAAGGTATATAAAGGATGAACTTCCGTTTCAGCGCACGCATGTTAGGAGGAGATATCTCCCATGCATCCGGCATGGCAATAAAGATGTCTGCTTAATAACACTTTGATGTTATTGAGTTTAAATTTCTTAAGTTTAACTTTTTTGAATCAGTATACTAGATCATGTGAGAAATTGGGATCCCACTCTAGGTAGGTTTTGTGTATTAGACTGATACACTTCTTGTATGATATTCACACACAGAATCACACACAGAATCACTAGGTTGGAAAGGACCTTTAAGATCATCAAGTCCAACCATTAATCCAGAACCACCATGTCCCCTAAACCATGTCCTGAAGCGCCACATCCACACGTTTTTTGAACACTTCCAGGGATGGCGACTCCACCACATCCCTGGGCAGCCTGTTCCAATGCCTGACCACCCTCTCAGTGAAGAAATTTTTCCTAATATCCAATCTAAACCTCCCCTGGCGCAACTTGAGGCCATTTCCTCTTGTCCTATCGCTAGTTACTTGGGAGAAGAGACCAACACCCTCATCGCCACAACCCCCTTTCAGGTAGTTGTAGAGAGCGATAAGGTCTCCCCTCAGCCTCCTCTTCTCCAGACTAAACAACCCCAGTTCCCTCAGCCGCTCCTCATAAGACATGTGCTCCAGACCCCTCACCAGCTTCGTTGCCCTTCTCTGGACACGCTCCAGCACCTCAACATCCTTCTTGTAGTGAGGGGCCCAAAACTGAACACAGTATTCAAGGTGCGGCCTCACCAGTGCCGAGTACAGGGGCACAATCACTTCCCTGCTCCTGCTGGCCATACTATTCCTGATACAGGCCAGGACGCTGTTGGCCTTCTTGGCCACCTGGGCACACTGCCGGCTCATATTCAGCCGGCTGTCAACCAGCACCCCCAGGTCCCTTTCCGCCGGGCTGCTCTCCAGCCACTCCTCCCCAAGCCTGTAGCATTGCATGGGGTTGTTGTGGCCAAAGTGCAGGACCCTGCACTTGGCCTTATTAAACCTCATACAGTTGGCCTCTGCCCATCGATCCAGCCTGTCCAGATCCCTCTGCAGAGCCCTCCTACCCTCCAGCAGATCAACACTCCCACTCAGCTTGGTGTCATCTGCAAACTTACTGAGGGAGCACTCGATTCCCTCATCCAGATCATCTATAAAGATATTGAACAAGACTGGTCCCAGAACCGAGCCCTGGGGAACACCACTCGTGACCGGCCGCCAGCTGGATTTAACGCCATTCACCACAACTCTCTGGGCTCGGCCATCCAGCCAGTTCCTCACCCAGCGAAGAGTAAACCCGTCTAAGCCTCGAGCCGCCAGTTTCTCCAGGAGAATGCTGTGGGAGACGCTGTCAAAGGCTTTACTAAAGTCCAGGTAGACAACGTCCACAGTCTTTCCCTCATCCACTAGGCGGGTCACCTGGTCATAGAAGGAGATCAGGTTGGTCAAGCAGGACCTGCCTTTCATGAACCCATGCTGGCTGGGCCTGATCCTTTGGCTGTTCTGCAGATGCCCTGTGAGCACTCTCAAAACCAACCGCTCCATAATCTTCCCTGGAACAGAGGTCAGGCTGACAGGCCTGTAGTTCCCAGGATCCTCCTTCCGGCCTTTCTTGTAGACGGGTGTCACATTGGCAAGCCTCCAGTCTTCTGGGACCTCCCCTGTTAACCAGGACTGCTGATAAACGATGGAGAGTGGCTTGGCAAGCTCCTCCGCCAGCTCTCTCAGTACTCTTGGGTGGATCCCATCAGGCCCCATAGACTTGTGGATGTCCAGGTGGCTTAGCATGTCCTTGACTGCTTCCTCCTGGATTATGAGGAGTACATTGTGCTCTCCATCCCCGTCTTCCAGCTCAGGGGGCTGAATATCCTGTGGATACCTGGAGTGGCTATTAAAGACTGAGGCGAAGAAGGCATTAAGTACCTCAGCCTTGTCCTCGTCCTTGGAGACAATGTTCCCCGCCATATCCAGTAGGGGATGGAGATTCTCCTTGCCTCTCTTCTTGTTGTTAATATATTTGTAAAAACATTTTTAATAAATTAAATTAATATTGTATATTTACACTTTTATTTATAAAAATAAAACTTCTTTTAATGAAAACTGTTTAAAATGCCTTGTATATTATAAAAAGTGAGTGCAATAACATGAAATAGATTGTACATTTTTCAATTTGCTGTCTCTGTTATGTAAATATTGCCATAAATTGTTTTGTTTGGGGTTTTATAGTGGCTTTGAAAATAAATCGTATCCTTAGTACTCCTCTAGGTATTTATTTCTGTTGTGCTAAAGTCTGTCTAGTCCACAGTTGGAACTTGCATCACAGGGACAAGGTTGTCCTGCAGAGCACAGTCAAAGATTAAGTGTTAACGCTGTCTAGATGTGCATCTAAGCTAGCAGTAAAATACCACCCTCTAAGAACTGTCATTCAGTGTGAACAGGATTAAAGCATTTAAGAAGTGTTAGAAGGTGTTGTATAGGACCTGCTTTGGTATCTTGGAAGATGTGCTTTTTTTTCCTGCCCCTTTGCAAGGAAAATGTGGATGGCAAAGGTGAAATGCAGAATTTTCATTAAAAGAGCAGCAGTCTCTGGAGTGGGTCACCTATAAACCCCTCTGTTCCTCCTACCCAGCACCTGGGCTTTAAGGGAATGGGTTGTATGTGTAGCGAATATGTATATGCAACTAGTCTTAAACTGGTATTGTTATCTTCAACCTACCCTGAGGATAAACACCCCTCCAAAACCCCAGTAAGACAGCAGTGTGGGCTGGGCTGGACGTAACCTCTCTATGGATGGAGTGGAGCTGCAGTGGAGCTCATAGTGGGAGGTGGAAGCCATAACCTCCAAACTGGAAAGTTTGCATCAAGTGGTCCACCTTTTTACAAACACAGCCGGCTTCACGGTCACTGCATGGCAGCTCAAAGCGAGCCTGCTTCCCAGAAAGACAAGTCAGGCCAGAAATCACAGTCTGGATGTCCTCCTCGGGAGTGCTCTGACATGGGGAATGCCAGAGGCACCCAAAATCCTGTGCTGCCTGACAGTGCACGGACACGTCAGCTAGTCGCTGCAGGGTAGGCTGAGCTGGAGGAAGGAGCTTGTGAGATAAGCATTTATATCCACATTGCAAGCCCACATGCATTGCTCTGTGTTTGAGTGCTGGGCTGGGTGCTTGCAGCAGCAGCATGGCTGGAACCTCCCACCTGGCTCATGCCACAGCACAATCCTGCCCTCTTGCTCACCTGCCTCCTCTTGGTGCACAAATGGCACTCACCTGTGTCTCTCCTGCTGTGCCTTGCTGTTTTGGATTTGGGATGAAAAAATGTTGATAACGTACTGATGTTTTCAGTTGTTGCTAAGCAGTCAAGGACTGTCCAGCTTCTTGTGCTGGCCTGCCAGCAAGATGGCTGGGGGTGCACGGGAAGCTGGGAGGGGACACAGCCAGGACAGCTGACCCAGACTGGTCAGCGTGCACGGCTTTTGCTTTCCCTATTAAACTGCCTTTATCTCAACCCATGAGTTTCCTCACTTTTACTCTTCCAATTTTCTCCCCCATCTCACTGTGGGGGAGTGAGTGAGTGGCTGCATGGTGCTTAGTTGCTGGCTGGGGTTAAACCATGACACTTGCAAACCTCACCGTTTCCTCCAGTGCATGGTGCTGCCCGAAAGAGCTGGGTGGGCTTTCCTGCAAGGGGAGGAAGGCATTTGCTTTCCTATTCTGGTGGTGCAGAGGGCATTTCCCTCGTCCCCAGGCTTGTGCCCAAAAAGCCACTGTATTTGCTTTCGGTTTCCTTCTCTGGGTGCTGCACCACAAGGGTGCAAGTGACAAGAGTCACGTGAGGAGGGAAAAGCCCCAGCTCTTCTGCTGAATCACCCTGTGGGAAAGGCCAGTGCGCTGGGCTCCCAGCCTGCCCCATGGGTGCTGGGGCCCTTTCCTGTGCTGGAGGAGAAAAGGAGGACCTTTGTGGTCTCCCAGTTCCCCATTTGCATCGGGACCCCTTTTCCCCACATCCCTCTTCCTTGCAAACAGCTGTAATGAGGGACATTACAGAGCCTGTGTTGTTTTGCAGATAAGATTGTGCAAGGCATAAAACCAGTAACATGGGAAGGAGATGGATGGGGAGGTGTGGGGCAATGTGTGCAGCCCCCTCAAGCTCACTCTGGCACATCTGTCCCCAGCTGGGGACTGGCTTCTCCCCCAGGGATCTATGGGGAAAAGGAAAAAGACACTTTTGGGGTTTTTTGAGGGTGGTAAAACACTGGAACAGATTGCTCAGAGAGGTGGTAGATGCCCCATCCCTGGAAACATTCCAGGTCAGGTTGGATGGGGCTCTGAGCAACCTGGTCTAGTTGAAGATGTCCCTGCTCATTGTAGGGGGGTTGGACTCGATGACCTTTAAAGGTCCCTTCCAACCCAAACTATTCTATGATTTTTAGCCATAAAAGCTCCTCTGCTTTCCCCTCTCCCCTGCTGTCCTCAGTGCTGGCGCAGCCCAGCCCCTCTTTCCAGTGACTCTCCTGTATCCATCCTCCTGTCTGTCCTTCTCCCACTTTCTGCTAACACATAGCATGAGCTGGGGATCCACAGGGCTCAAGCCTCAGAGTGCCTGGCCCTTGTAAGATCAGTCTTTAAAGTCTTTAATTAAAATCTTAATTGTCCCAGACAGTGGCTAAGTAAGGAGGCATGCAAAGACAGAAGACACAATGGACTTAATCCATATATGGATTAGTACATGTGACTTCATTTATTCACTAAGCCATGTAAAGTGGTAGACAATTACATTTAAGTTTACCTAACTCAGATATGTTACAGAGATTGTTTTTTTTCTGAAGACCTTGGGGCATCAGTAACTGGCGAACATGGCACAGAAGGCAGGAGAAGTTTGCAGTTTGGGGCATGGCTTTTTTTATTCCTGTATCGCTAACATAGAGAGCTCAGATCTAAATGAGATAAAATCATACAATCATTAAGGTTGGAAAGGACCTCTAAGATAAAGTCCAACCATCAACCCAACACCACCATGCCCACTAAACAATGTCCCAAAGTGCCATGTCTACATGTTTTGTGAACACCTCCAGTGATGGCGACTCCGTCACTTCCCTGGGCAGCCTGTTCCAATGTTTGACAACTCAGTAAAGAAATTTTTCCTAATATCCAATCTAAACCTCCCCTGGTGCAACTTGAGGCCATTTCCTCTCAATCCTATCGCTGGTTACTTGGGAGAAGAGACCAACACCCACCTCACCACAAACCCCTTTCAGGTAGTTGTAGAGAGCGATAAGGTCTCCCCTCAGCCTCCTCTTCTCCAGGATGAACAAGCCCAGGTCCCTCAGCCGCTCCTCATAAGACTTGTGCTCCACACCCCTCACCAGCTTTGTTGCCCTTCTCTGGACACGATCCAGCACCTCAACATCCTTCTTGTAGTGAGGGGCCCAAAACTGAGCACAGGATTCAAGCTGCGGCCTCACCAGTGCCAAGTAATGGGGCACAATCACTTCCCTACTCCTGCTGGCCACACTGTTTCTGATACAGGCCAGGATGCTGTTGGCCTTCTTGGCCACCTGGGCACACTGCTGGCTCATGTTCAGCTGGCTGTCAACCAGCACCCCCAGCTCCTTTTCTACCAGGGAGCTCTCCAGCCACTCCTCCCCAAGCCTGTAGCATTGAATGGGGTTGTTGTGACCCAAGTGCAGGACCCGGCACTTGGCCTTGTTAAACCTCATACAATTGACCTCGGCCCATCAATACAGCCTGTCCAGATCCCTCTGCAGAGCTTTCCTACCCTCAAACATATCAACACTCCCACCCAACTTGGTGTCGTCTGCCAACTTACTGAGGAAGTGACGCGGAAGTCTCGGACACGACGCATACGACCAATATGATCAGGTCAATGCCATTTATTGTCTTGTCTGACTCCAATATATATCATAATTTTCGCTTAGTCACTGCGCACACACTCATGATTGGTTACAGCTTGTTACACACATTATTGCAATTGGCTATATACAAGATATCACGCGCTGTCCATGCGCCCCTCACACAGTCAGGATTGCTGCTTGCAGGTGTCCCTGTTTTTCTTGCTTCTTCTTAGCTGTTTACCACAGTTCCTTCTCCTCAAGGCCGAGCCCTGCAGATGTCCAGCTGTTTACCAGCTTCCCAATGCCACAGCTCCCTCTTCTCAAGGCCGAGTCGTGCAGATATCCAGCTGTTTACCAGCTTCCCAATGCTGCAGCTCCTTCTCCTTAAGGTCGAGCCGTGCAGATCAACGCCACAGCTCCTTCTCCTTAAGGTCGGGCCGTGCAGAGTGATCCCAACATCTCCCCCTTTTTGTTTTTGTATAAACAAAACCTGATGGATCATTCGCAACTCGAGGACTGTGAGGAAGATGGACCATCTGTACATTCTTGTATCGTCCTCTGCCGCGAACTCAGCCCAGCAGTTGGTAGGTGCCAGCTTTACGTGGGTGTCCCCACGGAGGCAACGGTGGCCTTGACGTACACCGGCCCACTGCCCTTCAGGAAATCCCGATATTACACATTTGTAGAGGAATGAGTTTCGACACAGTTTATGTACTGGGCATGACGTCAGATGGTAGGGAATATCACTTCGGCCTCCAGCACAGTCAGCTGTTGGGATCCCCCTGTCACTCCGGAAATACAGATGGGCTCTGCCCCTATATGGCTTGATGGCATCAGGGTACATTGTGCACCGGTGTCCACTAAAGCCTTATATTCCTGTGGGTCTGATGTGCCAGGCCATCTAATCCACACAGTCCAATAAACTCGGTTGTCCCTCTCCTCTGCCTGGCTGGAGGCAGGGCCCCTCTAATCCTGCTCATAGTACTCGTTACCTACTTCTTGTAAATAGGAATCAGAAGTCCCTTCAAGAGGATCAGAGGTGAGATCAGCTCTTCTATTCTTTCTGGGAAGCTGCCCACTGGAAAGTGGAGCGACGATTTTCCTCGAGGAACCTGAACCCCCTTTTGTAATTGTTTTTCCTTGCAGCTCGCGTACTCGTGCCTCTAGGGTCGAGGTAGGTTTTCCATCCCACCTCCTCATGTCCTCTCCGTAGTCACGCAATTGAAACCACAGGGTGGCTCGTGGTGTATATCCTCTGTATCTTCTCTCTTGAACAGAACAGCGCTTACTCCTAATGGCTGAGACACTGGTCCGTACGGGTGGAGGGTAGGGCATATCCTCTTTGAATTGCCGGAACTCCCAGGACAGTTTCTCTATAGCAGAGACGCAGGCCCGTAGGGAGGAAGAGAGACTTTCTTCGTATTGCCGGAGTTGGCCAGCCAATTCATCCACCGTTGGTCTCTCTCCGTCCTTCCAGGCCATTACTGCTAATGAGTTGGCATATGATGATGGTGCACTCCGTACAAACTTCCGCCACATAGGTTGCGTGCAATTGACTTCATCTGGATCTTTGGATGATTGTCCATTGTCCAAGTCACCATAAATCACTTCCAGCACCGCTAGCTCCCTCAGGTACTGGATACCTTTCTCCATGGTGGTCCACTTGCCTGGGTGACATAGAACATCTTCCTTGAAGGGATACCTTTCCTTCACACTCGACAGGAGTCGTCTCCAGAGGCTGAGGACTTGTGCACCTTTTCCAATTGCTTTGTCAATGCCCCCTTCCCTCGAAAGGGATCCCAGCTGCTTGGCTTCCCTACCCTCTAATTCCAGGCTACTGGCCCCATTATCCCAGCATCGGAGCAGCCAGGTGACAATGTGCTCACCTGGACGACGGCTGAAATTCTTTCGCATATCTCGCAATTCACTCAGGGATAGAGATCGGGTAGTTACCGTCTCTTTTATAAGTTCTTCCTCTTCCTCCTCTTCAAGTGATGACTCGCTCTCTTCCCTCTTCCGTGCAGCAGTGATGAAACCAGAACTGGCTTCAGCAGCTTGCGCCCAACAAATCCCTCGAGACCGACATCTTCGACCTGCAGATCATGGACATGGACCGTGCCAGATGACAATCCAACACCACATACCATCTCCCCTGCCCTGAGAGACTGCTATGATGGACGAAGCCCAGAGTCATGGACTGACTGAACTCCACAGACATTTTGAAGTGATGGCCCATGGACTAAGAAATTGATATCTGTGTGTATATATTAAAAGACAGGAAGAGTAATAATGAATAATTGGAATGTATTGAAAAGTATAGGACCCGGGCATGACGTAAATGGTATGGAATAAGGGGTGGATGCTGTCCTGGTTTCAGCCAGGATAGAGCTGGTTTTCTTCACAGAAGCTAGTGTGAGACTGTGTTTTGGATCTGGGATGAGGAACTGTTGATAATGTGCTGATGTTTTGGGTTGTTGCTGAGCCGTCAAGGACAGTCCAGCTTCTTGTGCTGGCCTGCCAGCAAGCAGGCTGGGGGTGCACGGGGAGCTGGGAGGGGACACAGCCGGGACAGCTGACCCAGACTGGCCAAAGAGATATTCCCTACCATCCGACGTCATGCCCAGTACATAAACTGGAGTTGGCCGGGGGGCGGAAAATCGCTGCTCGGGGACGGGCTGTCGATCACGGGGTGGTGAGCAATTTCTGTATTGGGCCTCACTTGTTCTTGTACATTCCTTTGTTGGTATTATCATTATTGTTCCCTTCTTTCTTTCTGTCCTATTAAACCGTGTTTATCTCAACCCACGAGGTTTTTCCTAATTCTCTCCCCCGCCCCACTGTGGGAGGGAGAGTGAGCGAGCGGCTGTGTGGTGCTTAGTTGCCGGCTGGGGCTAAACCACGACACCAGCGAGTGTCAGAACTCACCTCAGTTGTCACCTTTTAACACAATGTGCCTATGGCGCATGCACCCGCTGGCCAGACGTGCTGCATGCGCCACAGCCATCCCATCTATTGGTTCGTAGACTTTGTTCACACGGCATTTTTTCATAACCCAGCAGTCACATATCAACTTATGCTTAAGCCAATAGCAGAATATTACAAAGCAAAACAATTCTAGCTGTACTACTTCTAGTGATATAAACTACTCCTAGTGATGGAAAAAGTGCTTGTATAAAGCTATGAAAACCAATATTATATCTTACCAAAGGATTTGTAGTTATAGAGCACTTTGCCTTAAAAGCTTTCCATGTTTGTCTAATGATACTGCTAATTTCAGTGTGATTAATTATTTGCAAATTAGGAACTAGGACGCCCATGGTACAGTCCCCTGACCAGTTCCAGGGCAGCTGTTTCCCAGCCCATTGATCTCCACACAGCCACCATAACCCTTCTGGCAGATTGAAAAGGGATTGCCCAGGGAGGAGAGAGACAGACAGAAGGTGTCCTGTCCTGTTTGGTTTCCTAATGTTACCCGTACATTTTCTTCTGGCTGAGGTGGCATCCAGATTGCGATGACACCTGATAGTGTCAAGATGTGTCTGATGACAACAATGGAGACTATTTCACCCATGGTTCTACCCATTTTGCGGCTACCCAACGAGTTCCAGAATCTGTAATGACACAAGCATAACCTCGTCCCCAGGTTAGCAATTGAAAAGGTCCTTTCTCCTTCCGCAAATAATTCACATATAAGGCTTTATTCAAATGTTCTTAGGGTAATGTGGTAGCCTCTCCCCCTTTTTGTTTTGAGCGTGTTTATTTAACAAAGCTCATTCATTGGGTGTGTAAGACACTCGTTTGAATTATTAGCTAGCCAGGCATTCCTTACTACCTTTTGAACCATTCCTTGTAGACAGTGTAATAAACACGGTGCAATAAGCATTTTTATTAAGATAACAAGTAATAAAACAAGAGGAAAACCCATTCCAACACTTTCAAACTGTCCGCCATATTTCCTAACTGCACAATCAGTCCTAGTGGATGTTTCCGTTCCCCTCCTGAATTAACTATCATAAGTGAGATACTGTCAGTAGGTGAACATCTGTGAGCATAGGCTGTTGCTATCTTCTCAGTAATTTTCTGCAATGCTTGCTGTTGATCCTCGTCCAGTTGACGGTGCTCTGGAGCCTCCACCGAAGACCCGAAGACCCCAGGAGCGGCATCAACGGCCTCAGATCATCATTAGTAATTCCGGAAATATTTCGAACCCACTGTATATCCCCCATTAATTTTTGGACATCAGAAAGATTTTCTATTTTCGAATTAATCTTTATTTTTTGTGGGCGGACCGCTCCACTGGTAATAATCCAGCCCAAATATTGCCACGGTCCCTTCTTTTGAATTTTTTCCGGTGCTATTTTTAAACCTCGTTTTCCTAAATCATGCTCTAAGTACTGTAAAATGTGGTCTGCATTCAATTGTGTCCCTGCTATTAATATAACATCCATATAATGATACATTATTAAATCTGGATACTTTTTCCACACCGGCTCTAGAGCCCATGCCACAATGTCTGACACATCGTAGGTGAATTTTTCATTCCTTGCGGTAACACTACCCAATGATACCTCTTTGCTGGCTCTCCTTTATTTACCGATGGTATTGTAAAGGCAAACTTCTCTGCATCCTCAGCTGCTAAGGGAATGGTAAAAAAGCAATTGAAATATACTCTTTGATTCCCTGCAAAAGAAATGATACATTTGTGACAATAATTACAACGACATAGAACAAACCCACAACACCGTTTTACAAATATGGCATATTGAAGTTCCTGCTCTTGAACGTCCAGGGAGTGCCGCTGAGATGGTCAACGAGCCGTCATTCCCCGTACAAAAGAGCGAAAGCATCAGCTGGCGGTACGTCGGAGTTGACTGCGTCCGTGGGACGTGTGACAGGATCTTCAGGTCTTACTGCCGGCCGTACCGACCTGGCCGGTACCCACTTCGCTCTGTCCCCTCCCTCTCTGCCAAGGCCCCTTGTCTCATGCCTCGCTAATGTTGGGCAGGGTCGTATCTTGACTTGGGGGAAGGATCACCCCAGGCAGCCCCCTCCTGTTGCGGCACGGGCGACCAGTGCTCATGTTCCAGGTCAGGAGGCGGGGGCCAAGGAGGACTCGCCACCTCCGTTGGTTGCGTTAGCGGGGGGGGCAGGGGTGTGGAGGGGGGGCGGGTGGGGGTCACTCGTTCTTATCATCCCCGGCTCGGCCTCCCTTCTCTCCCGAGAAGGTGTCCCTGTTTTTCTTGCTTCTTCTTAGCTGTTTACCACAGCTCCTTCTCCTCAAGGCCGAGCCCTGCAGATGTCCAGCTGTTTACCAGCTTCCCAATGCCACAGCTCCCTCTTCTCAAGGCGGAGCCGTGCAGATATCCAGCTGTTTACCAGCTTCTCAATGCTGCAGCTCCTTCTCCTTAAGGTCGAGCCGTGCAAAGTGATCCCAACAAGGAAGCACTCAATCCCTCATCCAGATCATCAGTAAAGATATTAAACAAGACTGGCCCCAGAACTGAGCCCTGGGGAACACCGCTTGCGACCAGCCACCAACTGGATTTAACTCCATTCACCACAACTCTCTGGGCTCAGCCATCCAGCCAGTTTTTTACCCAGCAAAGAGTAAACCTGTCTAAGCCATGAGCCGCCAGCTTCTCTAGGAGAATGCTGTGGGAGACGCTGTCAAAGGCTTTACTGAAGTCCAGGTAGACAACATCTACAGCCTTTCCCTCATCCACTAGGCGGGTCACCTGGTCATAGAAGGAGATCAGGTTGGTCAAGGAGGACCTGCCTTTCATGAACCCATGCTGGCTGGGCCTGATCCCTTGGTTGTCCTGCATATGCCCTGTGAGCGCCCTCAAGATGAACCGCTCCATAATCTTCCCCGGTACCGAGGTCAGGCTGACAGGCCTGTAGTTCCCGGGATCCTCCTTCCAGCCTTTCTTGTAGACGGGCATCACATTGGCAAGCCTCCAGTCTTCTGGGACCTCCCCTGTTAACCAGGACTGCTGATAAATGATGGAGAGTGGCTGGGCAAGCTCCTCTGCCATCTCCCTCAGTACTCTTGGGTGGATCCCATCAGGCCCCATAGACTTGTGGGTGTCCAGGTTGTGTAGTAGGTCCTTAACTGTTTCCTGATGGATTATGGGTAGTTTATTGTGCTCTCCATCCCTGTCTTCCAGCTCAGGGAGCTGAATACCCTGAGGATACCTGGTCTGACTATTAAAGACTGAGGCAAAGGCAGCATTAAGTACTTTAGCCTTTTCCTCATCTTTGGTGACAATGTTCCCCCCCACATCCAATGGATGGAGATTCTCCTTGCCTCTCTTTTTGTTGTTAATATATTTGTAAAAACATTTTTTGTTTTCCTTTAAGACTGAGTTCTAGCTGGGCTTCTGCCTTTCTAATTTCCTCTCTGCATGACCTAACAAGATCCTTGTACTCTTCTTGAGTTGCCTTCCCCTTCTTCCAAAGATGATAAACTGTCCTTTTTTTCCTGAGTCCCATCAAGAGCTCCCTGTTCAGACAGGCCGGTCGTCTTCCCTGCCAGCTCGTCTTTCTGCACATGGGGACTGCCTGCTCCTGTGGCTTTAAGACTTCCTTCCTGAAGAATGTCCAGCCTACCTGGACCCCTTTGCCCTTCAGGACTGTCTCCCAAGGGACTCTCTAGACCAGTGACCTGAACAGGCCAAGGTCTGCCCTCCAGAAGTCCATGGCAGTGGTTTTGCTGACCCCCCTCCTTACTTCTCCAAGAATCGAAAATTCTATCATGTCATGGTCACTAAACCCAAGATGGCCTCCGACCACCACATCTCCCACCAGTCCTTCTCTGTTTGTAAACAGCAGGTCAAGTGGCGCACCTCCCCTGGTGGGCTCACTTACCAGCTGTGTCAGCTGTGTTATCTTCCACACACTCCAGGAACCTCCTAGACTGTTTCTTCTCTGCTGTGTTATACTTCTAGCAGATGTCCGGGAAGTTGAAGTCCCCCATGAGAACAAGAGCTAGCGATTGTGAGACTTCTGCCAGCCATTTGTAGAATGCTTCATCTGCCTCTTCATCCTGCTTAGGTGGTCTATAACAGACTCCCAGCAGGATATCTGCCTCATTGGCCTTCCACCTCATCCTTACCCATAAGCACTCTACTTGGTCTTCACAATCTTTGATTTCTATGCAATCAAAACACTCCCTAACATACAGAGCCACCCCACCGCCTCTCCTTCCTTGCCAATCCCTTCTGAAGAGCTTATAGCCATCCATTGCAGCACTCCAGTCATGTGAGTCATCCCAATATGTTTCTGTGATGGCGACTAAGTCATAGCTATCCTGCTGCACAATGGCTTCCAGCTCCTCCTGTTTGCTGCCCATGCTGTGTGCATTGGTATAGATGCACTTGAGCTGGGTTATTGATTTCACCCCCATGTTGAAGGTATGCAAGGAATTGTTTCTCAAAGTGTATAAATATTCTCCGTGTGTTAACTGAGGTGTGCTAGCTTTGTGGACCTACCACCTAGCACCGAGATCTGCACAGATTTGGAATAAAAGCAAATATCTCGGCTCTCTGTGTTTTTTGCTCTCTGCACACCGGGTGGAAGAACCCATATTTGGGCCAACACCAACACTGGCATGCCACCCCTAGGCTCCTCTCTAGTGAGCCTGGTTTTATCCCCTTCCCCCTTCAAACCTAGTTTAAAGCCCTTTCGATGAGCCTCACCAACTCATGAGCGATAGACACAGCTACTTGGTTATTTGCAATCACGCTTATGGTTTATTTCTCAGTTTTTATGTCTTTGCCGCTCTCCTGTTCCTTGTTAGCATCACTCAACCCAACTTATGTCCAAATAAAGTTCACATGTCTCTGGTGTGGCTGTTTATGGCTCTAAAAGGCTCATCTATAAGGGAATGTGTCAAAATTGCTACATTCTCACATTTGACTGAAGGCTAACAGTCGCTGTGTGTCCCCACACATGGGTGATGTGAAGGAGAGCTCCCATGGTGGAGGTTCCCCATGGCCCTCCCTGGAGCCAGTGGCCGGGCAGGAGTGGGGCGTGCAGTGGCTGGGTGCGATGCCTGTGCACACAGGGAAGCGACGCTGTGGAGCAGTGTGTGACTGTGATGACAAGGGGAAGCAAAACCTTCCCAGGCCACGGCCCTGAGCTGCACTTCCCAGTGCCCAGGGCCACGCAGGCTCAGTCCCAGAGCCAGCCATTGCCACAGGTGGCATGTTCACCCCGCTGCCTTCACGCTGCAAGCCCTGGACTGGGAGATTCAAAGTTTTGGTCCAGCACTTTGGTGCTTTTTTTTCTTTTCTTCCTTCCTACGCAATATTGGGTTGTATAAGCGCTCTCACAGCACCTCCATCCTGTCCCCAGCAGCCCTGTATCAATACGTGTGTGGGAAGCAAGTGATACTGCCTTATGTAGGGCTGATCCCCACTACTTCTGGTAAATGAGGTTGGGTTGTTTCTCCTTGTCAAGGAATACAGCTGAAACCGGACTGTCATCACCAGCCCTTAGCAAAAGGAGCTATGGCCCAGTTGGGCCTCTACCTTTCCATGTAGTCATGTTCCTCAAAGCACTTGATTTCACAAACTAATGATGATTGCAATATTTTCTGAAGTTTTTTCCTTTATAAAATATAAAATCCCTCTCATTAAATGATCATAAGAAAGAACATTTGATGCAAATAAACATCCTTTCTCAAAACAAGGAGTTGCCCTTCCATCCTGCAGTGTGTAAAGCTGTGACTAGAAGGATGTTTTCTGGCAGTCAGGGTATTTTCTGAAGTTAGCCATTACTAAAACCATAACCTTTTTGCCTTTCCATTGATAGTCCTGTATGCACTGGCCTCACCTCACTGTGCAGCTGAATCAGTCCAATACCATTGCACTGAGCAAACAAGTTACCTGAAGCTGTAGATGCTTGGATTTTTCCCTACCTAGCAAAGCCATTTCCTTGATGTGCTGCCAATGCCACGGAGGCACTGGGGAAAACGCAGCTGCTGTCATCAAAAATTATCTCCCTAATTCCTGATCCTGTGCAGGAGGGACCTGGATGTGGCCTTATGCCTTTGTCATGGCTTGGTCACATCCCTTTTGGGAGCATGAAGGGGAAGGTGCAAGCAGAAATCTACCCTTAATCACTGCCATGCAGCAGGTGGCAAAGATGGCTGCAATCCCGGTTCAGATCCCGGAGCTGAGGGAGGAGGTGCAAATATGGTACCTTGACCTGGGCAGAGAGTGATAATGCAGGCAAAATCCCAAAGACACAAAAGCCTGGTGACGGGCACTGTCCCGGGGCCATCCTCTGCTCTGAGCCCGCAGGGTGGGTGCCGTGGCAGTGTCACAGCGGTAACACAGGGGTGCCAGCATCCTGATGGCAGCTCCAAGGCATGTTTGCTGGCCTTATCCAGTGTTGTTGAAGGTGACTGGTTTCTTTTGAGGTTTGCAAGCCTGTCCCCTGCAGGAAGGTGCCTTGGCCCTTCAAGTGGTGGCAGCAGTATGGAGGAGCTGAGCCAGGTGGTGCTCCTGTGGAGGAGGGAATGATGCCAAAGCCCCTGTAATATGAAATGGCAGGAACAGTTTTATTTGAGGTCACTGCCATTTCACAGGATATCTCCTGTTGCTAAAGGAGTTAGTGATGCCTGCCTCTGTGCTTTTGGAGGGCTTGTGGACTGGTGAGATTTGCATTGCAAAGAGACCATGCGTGAGAAGGGAGGGCAGCCTTGGTGTGGCCAGTTTCTTATGCCATCATCCAGGTAATATAGTGACGCACTTGAGTAAAGACCCTTGTTTATAGCTGTAACAGCTTTTGGGACTATTGCTCACTGACAGTCCTTCCATCAGACAATCACCTACTTCATGGAAAACCCTGTCAGACTGAAAGACCATATCCCTAGCCCTTGCTGTCCAGTCTCCTAGCACCTCTACGGATGCATGTCATGCCCTTGGACTGTCTTGTGTTGATGGGAGGAAAATGAGAAAATGAGTCTCTTCCAGCAGCATATGCTAAAAATAATTAGCAGCATATAAGACATTCTTTTTCAGATGACTTAAAAAAACATCCCGTGGGGGGAGGGGGGGGAGGGAGGTGTTATCTGTTATCTAGCAATTTGTTTAGGAAATACTACTTGTGCATCTAGTCTCAGGTGTGAGAGTGTGAGCTGGCTGAGAGCACCGGGATGTTTTTTGCCTGGATGAGCACAGTGCAAATGTGGCCTGGGGCTGCACTTGTTGGTCTGGCAGGTGCCCAGGGGCTGTGGTTAATGGCAAGTGCTACAGGGCGGCAACTCCAGCAGTTTGCTTTGGCAGTTAGTTTTGGTTTGGTTTTTTACCAGGTGCTTGGGGGTGTGTCAGGCACCTTCAGATAGCAATGCCATGCCCCAGTGATGAAATTTTTTTTCCTTGCACTTTTGGGAGGAGCAGGTCACCAGCATCATAATCTGGCAGTGACCTGGCTAGAGAGGGGCCAGCCTCCAGCAGGCAGCGGGTGAGGGTGTCTGGATGTTCTCACAAGGCTGATGAATCTTACAAGTGTAATTTGTTTCCTGGTGGGGCTGTGCAAAAATTCACTGTACAGCACCTGCAGTAGCACTTGGCACCATGCTGATGGGCCTTCTCAGGACCACTTTGCTGATGTCCCCTGAAGTAAAGCTCTTCCAAGCCTCCACTGGTGGCTAACTGGGAAAGAATGGCAATTTGCTTCCCTTTGATTTTTTTTTCCTAAGAGCTGGGAAGCTCTTAGTCCTCCTTGCACTGGGAACACACGCCCCCAAGCTGGGGAGAACCAGCACAAGTCAGGGGAAAGCCTGCTGATGTGCAGGGCGTAGCAGGTGAGGATCTCAGGCTCTCCTCTCCACAGACACATCTTTGGTTCACAGCTTTAGGGAGGAAGAATAAGCTCTGCGCTATCTCTTTGCTATTCCCTTGCAGTAAGCAGTATCATTTACCCCTTTTCCAAAACTCCAGCTTCAAACTTTGGAGAAAGTCAAAATCTGACCTTGGTGAAACACTGCACTCTGCTGTTGACTTAGTGTGTGCCCACTGACTTGGACATCTGAAAGGAATTTGTATAATACGATCACACATTCAGAATCCACAAAAAAACCCCTGAGTTATAACAATGACTCATTTTTCTGGCTAACATTGTATTTAATATCTCAGCAAGAATTCAAGACATACATGCATGGGGCATACAGCAAAACATCTGGCCTTTATCCAGAATAGGCCTTAAGAAAAACAAACTCATGTTGATACAGTCATATAGCAGATCCTTTGGAGAAGTAACAAAAGGACTCCTAGGGAGGACATCAGCAAGTGCTTGCTCATATACTGGCACTGATTGCTTGGATCCAGGTCTTTTTCCTGAGCTCACTGTGAATGCTAGCACTCTTGATAATCCTCAGAGAAACATAAAAACATTTCACAAAAAGCAAATAATTTTTGCAGATCTAGACAGAAAAATACTGCACTAGTACTTAACTCAGATATCCCTGTGATAATGCATTTATGGGGATACCTTTTTTTCATAACATTCATGTGTGCTACAGCCTGAAGAATTGGGCAGGCTCTATGAAGCCCACACCTCATTTCCTATTGAATTTCAAAGCAGCATACATTGAGCAGAACACTTTTATTCAATACATTTCAGCTACTAATGCAAATACTAATGATGAATTTTCCTGAGAGTCCCAGACAGGCACAATCATTGTTTAGTGTCTTTGATGAAGATTCCAGGACTCCACAAAGCCCAGGGCACACAGTGGGAGCCGTTTTGTTGAAGTCGGGGCTGCCTTTGATGAACAGCTTTGCCAAGTTGCATGCAGCACTAGCCTAGGAGCTGGTGTTTAGCCTAACAGAAACTCTTTGCATTTACTTTTTAATACTGACCTGTGTACATGTCAGCAAAACGTGTTACTTTGCAGTATTAAGACGAATAACAACTATTCTTGAAACATTATGTTCTCACTGAAAAGTTATTAGCTGGCTTAGAGGAGGAGGAAATCATGCGTGTGGCTCAAGCCAATGGCAAAGCTCCCAGTAACGCCACTGGGATGGGGTTAAGTCCTCCACACGGAAAGCAGGCAAAGTCAGTCAACTTCTGCTTAGTGAAACCAACGTCAACAAGTAACAGCCATACACAGTTGGTTGTGACAGAGTGACCAGAGCTATGTAATGACAATTTTGCAAAGGCAAAACAAACAAGAATTCACTACAAGGCAGGAAAAAACTTAATTTGAACAGACCCAGAATTCAGAAGGTGCAACTATATAGCCTTATACAATGCAAATGTACTTACATACAAGGTTAGTAAGAGAAGCAACTCTGACCATTGACTTAAGAGGTAGCTATAAAACACAATCAACTTCAGCCACTTTCTTGCTAGCTTGCACCCATGAAAAAATACTGTTTAGGATCATGTCTGACGAATTGACTAGCAGAGTTACTGTTTGCCTTGATGGTGATCAGCATGCTTAATTCAGCTCCTCCAAAGCCAGCCAAGGGTGACCCCTCAGTGAGATAGGCATAATGCATCATCATCCACTGGATGTGCAGCTTCACCATTCTGGAACCAAAATGAAGTTTCCATGAAATGAAATGGAAATAAAGTACAAGGGAAGAACTTTCACTTGTAAGTATCATGAAACATTCAGAAATCCAAGGCTACGTTCCTGTACTGACTGTAACATTCAATTCTATTGATATTATTTCTTCAAAGAGGGGTAGTTGCTTTCTTTGAATAAATAACATTCTCAAGAAAACTTGAGATTCAACTCAGATTCAACTTTAAGATCTACTTGTACTGAAGAGTTATTTTGTTACTTATAAAGACACACAGCAGTATTGTACTGTTCTCAAGAAATTCTTTGTAATGTTGAAAGAATATTTCCACCAAAAAAACATGCTTCAATATCTGTATTTGTGTAATATATATTCATATATACATCTTATATAATGCTATACTAAAATATGCTCCCCTTTGTGATGCATGAAGTATTTCCTTTATTATCAGAAAACATTATGCTTTCTTCTAGTTAATATAACGTATTTTTATGTCATGTTTTGAACATTTTTTTATACTACTTTTTGAGCCTAAACAAGTAGCATTCAATTAATAGTTCTGTGAAATATTAATTTCATATACATGGGGTGCACATATTTATATATTTTTATATATAATACATATGCAAATATATACATATATATAATATAGACTAAAACTATGCAACATTGAGTTAATTCATAGAATTGTAATTTTTAGTCCACAAAGCAACATCCTGTAACAAATAGCCTTTCAATAAAGATAGTGGTTTAATTAATAGATGAAATAATCCCAACACCAGATTCCTGTCCAGCAGAATCCATGCTTTAGAAAACAAGAGCAGTCAGAAACCAAGCAACTGGCTTTTGCCTTGTGACATACAATCCCATGTTCCAAGACGCTGACTTTTTCTGGATTCTTCCTGAAGGTGATCTGAGCTCCTCGGTGAAACATAGCTGTGGGACATAAGGACCAGAGGGCGACTGGGGAAACCAGGTTCCTGGAAGTCTTCTCAGACCAGGCTGATGGGCAAGTTCCATCTTGCCCCAAGTCTCATTATCGCATGGTGAGGGGCTCTGCCCATCACTATTTTTTTTCCCCACCTGACATTCAAACGCCAATATTGCTGTAACATTCTTCAAATAAATCATGTTGCGACAGCCATCCTTCAGTGGCTACAGCCAGCAAAATACAACGCAAAGGGCTTTCTTCATCTCCCAGTGTCAGTGTAGTCGCTTGTTCCAAATCAACAAAGCCAAGGTCTTCCCTGCTTTTCAGCGCACTGTGTCCGAGGGGAGCTCACGTTTCCGGGCAGAATAGCTTCGTGAGGAGGTTCAAGATCTTCTGCCGCAGGTCCCACTTGTCGCCTATCCTGCGCAGCTGCAGGGCGCACTCCGCCGCTACCTCCCGCTCTGCAGGGCACAAGCACCGCCGTCAGCCACCCGCATCGCCGCCTGCCACCCATATTTAATTCTAATGAGATCTTGGCAATATTGTAAATAAGGCCGTTTTTTTCTCAGTATTAAACCACACACACACTACGAGCAGCGGCTGTGCCCCCCCCCCCCCGCGTTCACACGGACGACGCTGCCCCCGCTCTCGTCCGTAGCTGCGGCCCGGACGGAGGAACGCCCCACCACCACCCCGCTCTCTTCACCCTCCGGTACCTGCGGGAGTGGCGGACGGCGCGGCCTTGCGCAGGGTCCTGCCAGGAATCATCGCGGCGGCTGGGTACGGCACGTCTCGGCGGCGGCGAGAGAGTGGCGGGCGAGGCGGGGCGGGGTGGGACGGGGCGGAGCGGAGCGCGGCCCTAAGAGCGGAGGCGCGGCGGGGCTTTCCCTGCGCCGTGACATGGGGAAACCGAGCGGGAAACCTACCCCACCCCCCACCCCCGCCGGTCAGGCGGTGGTGTGCCGGAGAGCGCCCCAGGCGGCGCAGGGCCGCGGTGGGTGCCGGGCCCCGGGGACAGCGCCTCCGCTGCGGGACTAAAAGGAATGGTGGGATGGGGTGTGCTTGGGAAAGAGGAGATGGAGGCGTGGGATGGGCTTGTGGTGGGCCAGGAGGGGTGGAGGGATGGGATTTGAATCTTCTGGGCAAGAAGAGGCAGAGGGGTGGGGTGTGCTTGTGCTGTGCAAGGAGAGATGGGAGGGTGGGGTGTGCTTGTGGTGGTGGTTCAGGAGAGATGGATGGGGTTGTGTTTGCGCTGAGGAAGAGGTGGAGGGATGGGGTGTGCTTGTGGTGGGCAAGAAGATATGGATGGATGGATGGATGGGTCTGCTTGTTCTTAGTCAGGAGATGCTCCTGACACAGCGCTGTGTGTCATTCAAGGTGATGCTGACCTTGTCCTCAAACAAGTCGTAGAGAAACAAGCTGATTCATATCATGTGCCATTTGCAACCTAGGGCCTCCCTCCTGCTGCTGGATCCTCCCCATGGATCCAGAGAGACAGAAACCAGCCCTCAATGTCCATAAATATGTTAGAATGAGCCTTCAGTTAGAAATTTCTTTTTTGTTATTTTTATATAGTAGGATATTGTTACAGAGTGAAAACTCAGAAAGAAAAAGCAGCCACTGAAAGCAGTTTTGCAAACTGTCACCCTTGTGTAATTCACAAAGTGTGCTGTTACTGAAAAAGGAACGATGCTGTGCTTAGCTTTAATAGGAAGCTTATGAGATGAAAGACTACACACTGTGTGCTTCCTGGGGATCTATTACTGGTAATTACTGTAAGAAAGTGAAGCATACTATGTTGGAATGAAGGAAAGCCATCTTTTATTTTCATGTGCATACTCCCAATACCATTCTCATTCCTGTTCAACTGATCTGGGGGCGTAGTGAAGGGAAAGTTCAGAAATACAGTTTTTAATTCTCTTCAGTGAAGCACATTGTTCAGATTTCTTCTGAAAGCCCAAATAAGAAAAACTAAAGTTTATTTTCCCATTTCTGTGTTTCATGGTAAGACAAATCTCAGCATTATGTTAAAAAATGAGGGCTAACGTGTGAGAGTAATAGAATCATAGAATCGTAGAATCATTTAGGCTGGAAAAGACCTTTAAGATCATCAAGTCCAACCATAAACCTAACACTGCCAAGTCCACCACTAAACCATGTCCCCAAGTGCCACGTCTACACGTCTTTTAAATACCTCCAGGGATGGTGACTCCATCACTTCCCTTGTCCTATCGCTAGTTACTTGGGAGAAGAGACCAACACCCACCTCACTACAACCTCCTTTCAGGTAGTTGTAGAGAGCGATAAGGTCTCCCCTCAGCCTCCTTTTTTCCAGGCTAAACAACCCCAGTTCCTTCAGCCGCTCCTCATAGGAATTGCTCTCTAGACCCCTCACCAGCTTCATTGCTCTTCTTTGGACACACTCCAGCGCCTCTATGTCCTTCTTGTAGTGAGGGGCCCAAAACTGAACATAATATTCCAGGTGCGGCCTCATCAGTGTTGAATACAGAGGGACAATCACTTCCCTAGTCCTGCTGGCTACACTAATATATAGGGACACACTAATATATATGCACAAATTTAAATGAAAGGTTGCATTGGGAACATGTGCAAAAATGCTTCCTTCCTATCATGGATGTGTAGCTATGAATACCTAATGGAAATGAGATAGCCTCATGTATACATGGCGCTCTGAGTTACTGGATTTGTTTTGTCTATTCAGGACCAAATAAAGATTTCCAAAAGCATGACCCAGAGTGTCAGTCTCGTGTATTTCTTATTTTCTCTCCTGGGAATGCTGTGTAATTGTGGCCGAGGGAGAACATGTAATATATAGTGATAATATCCTTAATGTGCAAGAGAAATTAAAATAATTTGATTAACATAGTAGAACTAAACTTTGCATTTACATTCTGCACTTTGTGGTCATTTCCTTTTAGAAAAATGTACTGGATTATCCCCTAGACATTCTTAAATTAATTTCCAAATTCAGACTCTCTCCTATCATCACTACTGGCTCTGCACACACAGGAAGCAGAATTTAGACTTGGAGCCTGGTTCTGGAAGGCAAAGGCAATCTGCAAATAACGCTGACTTCAGTAGAAGAGGCAGATAGGTCACTCTGAGAATTAGGTCTCTCAAATCTGGATCCATATGTATACAAGGGAGACTTTAGCAGTGCTGTCAGAAACAGTTTAGTACTAATAGAAGTACAGCTGTGATGGGGATTTTCAAATGATGGCACAAAGAGCATCTGTCTCCCTACCATCACTTTAGCATTTCTCACTGATGCCACAGATGTTTCTAGCAGAAACCTGGCCTGTGTACCATTTGCAACATTAGGTCTGAGGGCTTGGGATGAGAGCAGGCTGTGATGGCTTTCTAAGTGTGGCCAGCTGAGCCTGACAGTATGGGTGAGCCACTTGGCTGTGAGGTAATGCTCCTTAGATTAAATGTCTTTCATTTTTCTCTTATAGTTGGGACAAGCTCGAAGAGCTTTCACAGTTGATTATTATTTGCTTTTTTTCACAGGATCTGGCCCTGGTGTTACTTATTAGCTGTGTATAGAAGGTTATTTTTCCCACACAGAAAGGACTTTGTTCTCCAAAGGTTTTACAGGACCTGGCAAGGGAGCGATGCCTTGGCAAGTGTAAATTAAATGTAGATAATTTTAATTACAATTCTGTATTTTCCTGAGGATAATTTTTTATTTTTTCCCTGTAAAAGACTGGATAGGATGTGTTTCTGTAGCGCCTCAGAAGAGAACTGTAGTGAACAATGCTTGTATCCAGCTTACCCAAAGAGATCAGACACAATGAGAGCTCTCCTGCACACAGGTTGACTTTGGCTTTGTGAACGTTCCTGACAAATCCCTGGGTCACTACAACCTTTTCTGTAGAAATGGAGTTTTGCATGCCAAAAACATAGACAATATTCTCTTCAGACTAAGCTAAAGGTAAAGGCAAGGTGACCTTTCTTACTAAACTGGCTGCTTAATGAATGTTGCCTGCAGGTCAAGGTCTGGAGCTCATTATTTTTTCATATCTCAGTCTGGAGCCTGGAATCAGCTAAACTGGAGACAAGTTTTCAGAGCAAAAGCAAGCTTGTAGAGCCTGATGCCCCTAAATAATTAAGCTTTGTGAAAGCTGAGAAAAGAATTAAAACATTTCTCTTAAAGAAGAGTGGTGGGTCTGCAGTTACTTAAAGAATGGGCCTGATTCAATATTTCATCTTAAGGAAGGAGAAATGAGGAAAATAACTACTTCATGTTCTGTCTTTTGACATGTTGAGGTGCATGAGACCTTGAGATTTTAAACCAGTTCATGAAAAAAAAATTTTGTCTTTAGAGTCACTTCACTTTAGAAAGAAAGCCAAATTTAAATCCAGAATGCCTGTCCCTAACACTGCAGGCCCATAATATCTATAACAATTCTTTCAAATATCAATGTAAAAAATAAATTGAAGGGAACATGAAAAAAATTGCTAAAAAATGAGAGATGATAAAACTAACTATGCAACACTGAAGAAAATAAGCCAACAAAAACCCACTTATGCCCTCAGAGTGCTCTGCCTTGAAGGAAAAAAGAATGGTGAACAATTAATTTGCATTTTAGTAGGGAGAAATTTTTAAGGAAGACTTTTTTCTGTGTGCAGCAAGAATCCTCAGAAAATATGAAGTCAATTTATGAAACAAGTTGAACATGAGCCAGCAGTGTGTCCTGGCAGCAAGTATGCAAAATGTGCTCTGGGATGCATTAGCAAGAGGACAAACTGCGCATTGGGGGACAAGAATATTTCTTTCTCCTCAGCATTGGTGAGGCTGCAGCTGTAGTCCTGTTTCCAGTGCAAAAAATATACTGATAAACTGGAGTGAGTGCAGATAGTGAGGGAGTTGGAGCACCTGATTTATTGCTGTTGTCAACTCCCTAATGGGAAGTTGTAAAAAAGGTGTAGCCAAACTCTTCTCGGCACTGCACAAAGGACAAGAGGCAACTCTCACAAATTGCAGCAAAGGAAATTGCAACTAGATATAACAAATAACTTTTTTTCCCTGAGGGTGGTTGAACAGTAGAGCAGGTTGGGAATCCCTATCCTTGGAGATACTAAAAACTCGACTGCACACAGCCCTAGTCTAACCTTGGATTTAGCCTTGTTTTGAGCAGGAGGGTGGACTGGATGGCTTCCAACCATCTTTTCCAACCTGGATAATTCTGTGATTCTTTTCTATTCTATAGGTACTCTCAGACCATGTTTATTACTAGGCATTTATTTTCAAGGGAGACTAAGCTGCCTGATTGCCATTTAGAATGAACAGAGGAGGAAAATGTTCTTAAATCACATCTTCCTTTCTTGATTTCCTGGGGTTATCATGAGATAATTCAACTCTTGGGTTGATTCTAAGAATCTTCACATCATAGTTCCTGGCTGTTTTATAAGGACAGACTTGATTTAATGCCAGAGAAACAGAAATCAGCCCTCAATGTCCATAAATATGTTAGAATGAGCCTGGTGATAGAAGTAGCTGGCCATGCATTTGAAAACTGATTTTAGGTGCATTTCCCCTTATGAAGGATATGCTTCTCCTGCCCATTATACAGGATATGCCACTCTTGTCCACTTAGAGATTGGAGAGCATTTTTCGTGAGGACCCTGCAGTACCTCATCTGTGGACAGCACTTTATACCTGTCTCCTGTTGGAACCAGTGTGTGAGAGTGTCTGTGCAAAAGCCATTAAAACTGAGTGGAAAACTAAAATCTTTTGCACCCTGAATATTCCTGTCTGATTAAAGACATCTTGACCTCACATGAAATCCATATTCACTTGACACTGTTTTGTTCATGGCTTTCTCCTCCCTGTCTTGCCATTTTTCCCTGATGCTGGCTTCTGCTGTGATTGTTCACTCAACTCCTGCTCAGATTTGGCTAACACAGCTCATGCTAAGGCCTGATGTATGCTGGGAGCAGCACCATTAGGTCAAAGCAAGAGCACCACCTAGACAGGACAGGTGGCCAGAAAGAGCTAAAGGGCCATTATGCAGCCATTATCATCTGCAGCTTGCTGTCTCCTGCAGCCATCATCTTTGCATATTGATTGTCTGGCAGTTTCATGAGAAACTGCTAGCTCATGGAAACAGTATAGACAAAACGTCCAAGCTGGAGAGTATAAAACATCAGCTTACCCCAAAAAGCTTTTGAAGTGGATCCAACAGCAGCTGGACTGCTGAGGCTTTCATGCTTCCCGGTGTGATACAGGGGACACCCGCACTGTGATGGAGGAAAAAGGATGAGCACTCTCACCATTGGCTAGGTAACTGATTTTTGCTCATAGGTGCATGGATTAAGAGTTATGGGTTATAAGTTATGAAACCCTATGACGAGTGGTGAATAAGTGAATTCACATGCTAGACTAGTCTGGCCAAAGGGGACTGAACCCTTGTTTGTCATGTTTGTTGTATTTCTTAATGAGCTCATAAAATAAAGTTTAATTCACAGAGTACGTTGTCCTGTAAATTTGAGAGATCCAAATGGACCATGACACCTGCCAATGCTTGTCCTGATCCAGGACCCATTTTACTTGGCAGAGCTCCTACAAACACAGACACAGAGCTTTGGCAACTCCCTGACTCCACCTTTTTTTCTCTTTCCACTCTTGCACAAAGGACAAAGGCATGTTTTACTTCTCCGTGCTTATGGATTTTCACTGATGCTATCAGTCCCAGAGAGTGCAGTGATGTTAATGCTACATGCTATTGATGGGGTTTTCCTAAGACAAGCTCAAAAAGCTGCACCATATGTTGCTTTTTACAGGAAAACAGAAATTGCTTCCTATGAACCATATTGGTCCCTGATGGCCGTCTAGTCTATGGATCATGATAACCCTAAACCCAGTTGTACTGATCTATATTTATCAGTAAGTAAATGAGCTCAGATCATTTGCATTTTTGGCAGCAACACACCCAGTTGTGATAGAAGTAGTCAAATAAGAAAAAGTGTTTTGTAAATATATTTTGTGAACGTCACAGCTCTGTTATTTGTCCATAAGTATTTTCACAGGATAACAGAATGGCTGAGGTTGGAAGGGACCTCTGGAGGCCACCTGGTCCAACCCCGCTGCTCAAGCAGGGTCACCTAGAGCAGGTTATCCAGGACTATGTTGAGATGGCTTTTAAATATCTCCAAGGAGGGAGACTCCACAACCTCTCTGGGCAACCAGAGTGCTCGGTCACCCTCACAGTGAAAAAGTGTTTCCCAATCATAGAATCATAGAATGATTGAATAGTTTGGGTTGGAAGGGACCTTTAAAGGTCATCTAGTACAACCCCACTGCAATGAGCAGGGACATCTTCAACTAGACCAGGTTGCTCAGAGCCCCGTCCAGCCTAACCTTGAATGTTTCCAGGCATTCTGGGCATCTACCACCTCTCTGGGCAACCTGTTCCAGTGTTTCACCACCCTCATTGTGAAAAATTTCTTCCTTATACCTAGTCTAAATCTACCCTCTTTCAGTTTAAAACCATTACCCCTTGTCCTACTGCTACAGACCGGGCTAAAAGGTCTGTGCCCATCTTCCCTATAAGCCCCCTTTAAGAACTGGAAGGCTGCAATAAGGTCCCCCTGGAGCCTTCTCTTCTCCAGGATGAACAACCCCAACTCTCTCAGCCTTTTTTTCATAGGAGAGGTGTTCCATCCCTCTGATCAGTTTTGTGGCCCTCCTCTGGAACCGCTCCAACAGGTCCATGTCTTCCCTGTGCTGAAGGCTCCAGAGATGAACGCAGTACTCCAGGTGAGGTCTCACCAGAGTGGAGTAGAGGGGCAGAATCACCTCCCTCGACCTGCTGGCCACACTTCGTTTCATGTGGCCCAGGATACGGTTGGCCTTCTGGGATGCGAGTGCACACTGGCAGCTCACATCCAGCTTTTCATCCACCAGTACCCCCAAGTCCTTCTCGGCAGGGCTGCTCCATTCCCTTCATCCCTCAGCCTGTATTGATACCAGGGGCTGCCCCAACCCAGGTGCAGGACCCTGCAATTGGCCTTGTTGAACCTCATGAGTTTCACAGGGGCCCATTCCTTGAGCTTGTCCAGGTCCCTCTGGCATGTCAACCTTACCACTCATCTTGGTGTTGTCTGCAAACCTGCTGAGGGTGCACTCGATCCCACTATGTCATTGATGAAGATATTAAACAGTACTGATCCCAAGACGGACCCCTGAGGGACACCACTCGTCACCAATCTCCATCTGGACATTGAGCTGTTGGCCAATACCCTCTGGATGTGACCATCCAGCCAGTTCCTCATCCACCCAACAGTCCACCCGTCAAATCCAGATCTCCCCAATTTAGAGAGAAGGATGTTGTGGGGGACCGTGTCAAAGGCCTTACAGAAGACCAGATAGATGACATCCATAGCTCTTCCCTTGTCCGCTGATGTGGTCACTCCATTGTAGAAGGCCACTAGGTTGGTCAGGCAGGTGAAGCCATGCTGGCTGTCTCGAATCACCTCCCTGTCCTCCATGTGCCTTTAGCATAGCTTCTAGGAGGATCTGTTCCATGATCTACCCAGGCACAGAGGTGAGGCTGATGTGTCGGTAGTTCCCAGGGTCCTCCTTGCTACCCTTTTTAAAAACGGTTGCAATGTTTCCCTTTTTCCAGTCTCCAGGGACTTCACCTGACTGCCAGGACTTTTCAAATATCATGGAGAGTGGCTTGGCAACTACATCAGCCAATTCCCTCAGGACTCTGGGATGCATCTTGTCAGGTCCCATAGACTTATGTATGTTCAGGTTCCTCAGGTGGTCTTGAACCTGATCTTCTCTTACAGTGGGAGGGACTTTGCTCCTCCAGTCCCCGTCTTGCAGTCCATCCACTCGAGAGGTGTGGGAAGAGAGACTGCCAGTGAAGACTGAGGCAAAGAAGTCATTAACTACCTCAATCTTCTCATCTGTTGTTACCAGTCTGCCCGTCTTGTTCATCAAGGGGGGTATGCTTTCTCTGACCTTCCTTTTCTGGCTGACATACCTGTAGAAGACCTTCTTATTATTCTTTGCATCCCTTGCCAAGTTCAGCTCCAGCCGTGCCTTGGCCTTCCTGACCCCATCCCTACACAGCCGTGCAGCGTCCCTGTACTCTTCCCCAGATGCCTGTCCCTGCTTCCACTGCCTGTGCATTTCCTTCTTGCCCTTTAGTTTGACCATCAGGTCTTGACTGAGCCATGCCAGTCTCTTGCCTTCCTTTCCTGATTTCTTACAACTGGGGATCGAGGGCTCTTGCACTCTATGGAAAGTGTCCTTAAAGATCTGCCAGCTCTGTTCTGCTCCTTTGTCCCTGAGGGCAGTTTCCCAGCAGGTCCTATTTACTTGGAGCTGTTCACATGTGTCCTGGTTTCAGCCAGGGTAGAGTTAATTTTCTTCGTAGAAGCTAGCGTGAGGCTATGTTTTGGATTTGGGATGAGAAACTGTTGATAATGTGCTGATGTTTTGAGTTGTTGCTACGTAGTCAAGGACAGTCCAGCTTCTCGTGCTGGCCTGCCAGCGAGCAGGTTGGGGGTGCACGGGAAGCTGGGAGGGGACACAGCCAGGACAGTTGACCCAGGCTGGCCAAAGGAATATTCCATACCATATGACAGCATGCTCAGTATATTAAGTTGGGACGAAGAAGAAGGAAGGGGTGGAGGGACGTTCGGAGTTATGGTGTCTGTCTTCCCAAGAAACCATTACGCGTGATCGAGCCCTGCTTCCCTGGAGATGGCTGAACACCTGCCTGCCCATGGGGAGTGGTGAATGGATTCCTTGTTTTGCTTTGCTTGCATGTGCGGCTTTTGCTTTACTTATTAAACTGTCTTTATCTCAGACCACGAGTTTCCTCGCTTTTACTCTTCCGATTCTCTCCCTCATCCCACTGTGGGGGAGTGAGAGAGCGGCTGCGTGGTACTTAGTTGCCAGCTGTGGCTAAACCATGACAACATGGAACCTCCTGTGTTTCACTGTGTGCCCATTGCCTCTTGTCCTATCACTGGGCACCACTGACATGAGCCTGGCTCTGTCTTCTTTGCACCCTCACTTCAGGTATTTGTACACACTGAGAAGATATCCCCTGAGCCTTCCTTTTTCCAGGGTGAACAGTCCCAGCTCTCTCAGCCTTTCCTCATAGGAGAGATGCTCCAGTCCCTTAATCATCTTCGTGGCCCTTCGTTGGACTCTCTCCAGTTGTTCCCTATATTGCTTATACTGGGGAGCCCAGAACTGGACACAGGACTCCAGATGTGGCCTCACCAGTGCTGAGTAGAGGCTCACCTCCTTCGACCTAATAGCAATACTTTGTCTAATGCAGCCCAGGATACCATTTGCCTTCTTTGCAGCAAGGGTACATTACTGGTTCATGTTCAACTTGGTGTCCACCAGGACCCTCAGGTCCTTTTCTGCCAAGCTTCTTTTCAGCTGGGTGGTCCCAAGTATATACTGGTGCTTGGGGTTGTTCCTCCCCAGGTGCAGGACTTTGCACTTTCCTTTGTTGAACTGCATAAGGTTCTTGCCTGCTCATTTCTCCAGCCTGTCGAGGTCCCTTTGGATGGCAGCATGACCCTCTGACATATTAGCCACTCCTCTCAGTTTTGTGTCATCAGAAAACTTGATTAAGGTGCACTCTGTCCCAGCTTCTAGATCATTAATGAAGTTGTTTAACAGGATTGGACCCAGTATTGACCCATGGGGTACAGCACTAGTGACTTGCCCCCAACTGGGCTTTGTACTCCACAAAGATCACCACACTCTGGGCCTGGCTGTTCAGCCAGTTTTCAATTCACCTCATTATCCACTTATATATTTTGTCAGGTTGTCTATGAGGATGTTATGGGACACTGTGTCAAAAACCTTACTAAAGTTGAGGTAAACAACATCCACTGCTCTCTTCTCATTCACCAAGCTACTCACATAATTGTAGAATGCTATCAGGTTGGTTAAGCATGATTTTCCCTTGGTGAATCTATGCTGACTACTCCTGATCACCTTCTTGTACTTCATCTGTTTGGAAATGGATTAGTTGCTCCATCCAGGATTAGTTGCTCCATCACCTTCTCGGGGACTGAGGTGAGGCTGACTGGCCTGTAGTTTCCTGGGTCCTCCTTCTTGCCCTTCTTGAAGATAGGGTGACGTTTTCTCTCTTCCAGTCTTTAGGAACCTCTCCCAATTGCCATGACCTTTGAAAGATAATTCAGAGTGGCCTTGCAATGACATCAGCCAGCTCCCTTAGCACTCGTGGGTGCATCCCCTCAGGTCCCATGGATTTATGTATGTCCAGTTTGTTTAAATGCTCCCTAACCTGGTCCTCCTCCACTGAGGATGTCTTCCTTGCTCCAGACTTTTCCTCTCTTCTCAGGGGTCTGGGATTCTTGAAGGCCAGTCTGACTGGTAAAGCCTAAGGCAAAGAAGGCAATGGGTACCTTGGCCTTCCCTCTGTCATTTGTCACTGGCTCCCCTGCCCCATTCAGCAATGGGACCATGTTTTTCCTAGTCTTCCTTTTGCTGTTGATTTACTAGTAGAATCCTTTCTTGTTGCACTTCACATCCCTTGCCAGATTCAACTCCAGATGAGCCTTTGGCTTGCCTAACCTCATCCCTGCAAGATCGGACAGCAACTCTATACTCCTCCTGGGTCACCTGCCCCTGTTTCCAGCTCTTGTACACTTCCTTTTTATGACAGAGTTCAGTCAGGAGCTCCTTGCTCATCCATGAAGGCCTCTTGCCACCTTTGCTTGATTTCCTACTTGTCGGGATAGATCTTTTTTGAGCTTAGAGGAGGTGATCCTTGAATATCAACCAGCTCCCCTGGACCCCTCTTCTCTCCAGGGTCACATCCCATGGAATTCTTCCAAGCAGATCTCTGAAGAAGCCATAGTCTTCTCTCCTGAAATCCAGGGCTGTGGTTCTCCTTTTTGCCCTGCTTCCTCCTCTTAGGATCCTGAACTGCACCATGTCATGATTGATTTTTTTATATCATTCACAAAAGTACCTGTAATTCTCAAATGTTAGTCTGATTGCTATGTTTCTGATAGTGCTTACCTTCAGTCTGGGATTCCTTGGTCAGATGTTTTGTTATTCTCTGTGACTGTGTTCCTCTTTAAAAATTAATTATACAACCACAGAATAAAGAAAACCCATGTGTCTGAGGTGACTGTTTACTATAACGGGTAGTTGATGTGAATAATCCATGAGCCAGTGAAAGACTAAGGCTTGGTCATGTGAACTCTTTACCAAATACTTATGGATTACTAAGATGTTGCAAGAAGATAAGTCCAATTCATGAAAGTAAAGTCTGCCCAGCTCTGTGAAGAACATATCTATAGGGCAGAACAAAAACATGGCAAAATCACTGATTTCATGGTTTTCTTTTGTGATTGATAGATTATTGTATTTTGCATACAGCTGCTGCATGTCTATGGGTTCATCTGCTGTTCTGTTTATAGTATGCTAAAGGAGTTCAGGCTGTTTCCGTATATGTTCTCCCACTTACATATTTCCAAATAAATCCTCATTTCCATGTTATCAAAGAGTCTTTCAGGTTTCTAGAGTAGTATGCCATGTTGGAAAGTTTGGAGCTTTGATTTTCACTTCTCCAGCACTGTTTAGAACCGTTTTTCCCTCTTCCTGCTCATAAGCCTAAGTATGAAGTGACAATGCTTCCATGATGGTGGGAACATAAATAAATAGGATTATATGCAGTTCTGGCCTATATTCTCTGGGTCCTACTTTATACAGCTTGAGTCTAGGCAGAAATATGAATAATATTGTAATGCTGAGAATGTGAGGCTTATAAGAAAGTAAAGGATCATGGCTTAAAAGTGGGATTTACTTTGGTCAGATGACCAGTGCAAGTCTATTCATGACTTGTGTTCTGCTTAAATTCTTTTAAATTGTCATTAAAGTGGTGCACAGACGTTAAACTGATCCTCTCTACATTGTGAATGTCAACATGCAAGGCCCAAGAGAAGAATTTCTGTCATAATGTTGAACTAGCTTTTCTGTTTCACTGTTGTATCAGCGCTGACCCATCTTTGGGTCAGAGGTGAAAATATGTGGGATGTAGAAAGCATCTCTCCATAGGAGGCTCCCTCCTGTTTCCATGTGCAGGCTGACCTTTCTGAGCATACAGGTTGCTGGAGACTGAAAACCTGCTCCACCACCTCAGGGGAGCTTCCCCAAACCTGGCCCCTGCCAAGGCCTTCCTCTGCCACCAGTCCCATTCTGCCACACAACAGCAGCAGCCACACTGCAGACCCTCTTGCACACACACATGCATGCACGCACACATGCACTGTGGCAGCAGATGCTGCAGTGAGAACTGATCAGTTTATTTTCAGGAATACAAGGGCTGGATCCAAGCAGTCACATAAACAGAACAATGCATAAACAAGGTCTGCAATTATTTTGTTAACTCCCATCCCCAGAGCTGGGCATAAATATATATTAATGCAAAGCTGGACCAGTAGCTTGGTTATTTTTTCCATCTCTTGGCCAAGGTATTCATAAGCCGAAGATAAATGCTAACCATTAAGCTGACTAGCTGTATTGTGTGAATTTAGCAAGATGTTGTAAACTTGCATGCCTTACTAATCACCAATCTCCAGAGGAGGAACCGAAAAGGGACTTCAAGGACTGATAAAAGAAACATCTTGCCACAGGGAAGATAACAAGAATAGGAGAATGCTACCAGCATGAAGTCAGTGAAATTTCACAATAACTAGGGTAAAGGCAAAGGTGGCAGGGGGAGATCACAACCACCGACTCAATTGAGGAACTATGCAAATTAGCCCCCCACTCTTTCTAGGAGCATGCACGCTAATTTAAATACGTGTAATAGCAAGTGATATAGCAATCACTAATCAATGAATGTAAACTTGGGCAGGTTTTTTACTGTTTTGCTAATCATGTAACAATATAAATATGCTGTAGTTTTTGTACCGAGCTAAACTAGCTTTGTGGGATACCACCTAGCTTCCAGCTTTGCACAAACCTGCAACAAAAGGAATACCTTGACCTTGTGTGAATATTGGCTTTGCATACTGGGTAAAGATCTCACTTTTCGGGACAACAATAGCTCCCGGAGATTGGTGGAAAGACAAGCATTCAAATTACTCAACCGTCTCCGCTGGCGTGGCCACACAGCATGCCATTGGCTGGCCTAGTCCACCAATAAGCATTGAACTCTTAGATTAAAATTGAAACGGGAGCCGAATTGTGTGGTTAGTTTGTGAGAAGAGCAAGTGCTGTTGCTGTCTCTGCTTGTTATGGCTAATAAGCAGATCTACTATTCCGACAAGTATTTTGACGAGCAGTACGAGTATCAGTGCGAGACTGGGAGGGGAGGGCTGGGCCGGCTGAAGGTCCTAGAAAGGGGCCTCTGTCGCCCCTTTGAGGGAAGGAGAAGACATAATTTGGGCGGGTGCCTCTTTCTCTTTCACTGTGAGGTGACTTCAGGAAAGCAAGACCCACCGGTGTCGGTGGTGAGTGCAGCTCTAGAGAGCAACGTTATTAGTTCACCTCTGTGGAGCCAGGGTAGCTTAAAGCTCCTGGGGAGAAGCAGTGTCTTGCCTCTTTATCGCGGGCACTCGCAATAAAGACTGTTCGGGGGGGGGAGGGGGAGAATCGGGCGATTCGATTGCTGGTTTTGGTCTGCCTTGTCCCCTTTCTGTAGTCGTCTCTAGTAAGTGGGCAATGTCAGCTCCGGTTAGAGGGCATTGAAGGAAGCGGTGGGGTTGAAGCCCACTAGGTCTCCCTGGCGCAGTGGCTGTGGGCAGAGGTGGATGCTGCTGAGTGGAGAGCAGTGCTGCTGGATGGTAAGAGCTCTACCCTAGCTGCCGACACCTGGGTAGCCTTCTATATGTTATTTTAAAGCTATGCTGTAGCACTAGTCTGTTCTGGATTGTAACTGATGCTAGGTGGAGTGACTTCTAAAAGTAGAAAGTCCGTATTTTTCTAATCATGTTAACTGCTATGACAATTAAATGCCATGACTGTACTTGTATACCACAGGTACTGTGATTAGAGCACGCAGGGGACTGAATCTTCTGGTTTAGGCAGTAAGTTGAAGATTTCAGTGTACAGTTGCATTAAAGATGTAACGTTTGGTAGGTAAAGTGAATTTTAAATTGCTTTTTTTAACTGATGCTTCATAATCCAATTAGTATCCATTAACACTGTAGGCTTCTTTCTAAGAGGTTTTTGGTATTCATAACTGAACTTGCTTATTGTCTTTCAGTATAGATCTGTGCAAGTTTTCTAGTGTACACTAAGACAGGCATTGGTGTGTGTAATATGAGTTTAATAATTAAACTTCTACAGACACGTGATGCTGCCAAGAGAACTTTCAAAGCAAGTACCAAAAACTCATCTAATGTCTGAAGAGGAATGGAGATGACTTGGTGTTCAGCAAAGTCTTGACTGGGCTCACTACATGATCCATGAGCCGGGTAAGCACAGCTAAACAAAATAAGATGAACAAAGGAGTCTAAAATACCACCTCTCTGGTGTTTGAAACTGAAGCTCAGCGTGTAATTACTTTCCTCTAGAATCTAATTGGAGTTTCCTGCTAAATGTTTAGACTCTTCTTATCTGTCTGCTATTTTTACCAACATAAGTGGTGTAGCAACCTTTATTCTAAACCTTCACCCCTCACTCTCAGAACTGGACATGCAAAACGCTAGCTTCCTTCTAGGTATCTGCAGCCTCTTAGCAGACAAAACACACTAGATTTGAATATGTTCCTATCTCTGCCTATAAAAAAAGGTTTTGGTGACATCTTGAGTTATGTTAGTATCTCAGTGACTGCCCCAAACTTGATGTAGCAGCACATCTTTGTATAATGAAATAGACATACCTATTTCATACAAAAAAAATAATAGATGCTTGCCTAGATGAGGTCCTGTAACAATGCTATGAAAAAAAATCTATAGTATAGTTTGAGCTCTAGCTATACTGCCTGCTAAAAGCTACACTGAAGCCAGGGTCTTTTCAGTTACTGGTCTGTGAAGCTCTAAAACTTCAGTAAGTATAAAATACTGAGAACGACCATTCTAAATACCTTTTTAGTCAGTCTTGTCAATGGTGATTTAACTGGTGATAGATGAATTGCAGTTAGTCCCATGGAGTTCCAAGCTTCCAAAGAACCAGAAGTAATTGGCCTAATCTTCCAGTATTTGCCTTATCTGGACACCTTTGATACTTTGAATGTATTGCCTTGTGCTTTTTTTTAAGGTATTTATGATTAAGTCAATGTTAATGCAGTCAACTTATGTTATTGATAATTAAAGTGGCTTTTGATGCTTGTCAGTTAGTACATACCTGATCAGGACAGAACCACCACTTCATTAGAGTAAGTTACAGTGATAAAACTCATCAAATAGCCCAGTGTAGAGACAGAACTGGTACCGGTTCTGCTGGTTTTGGGGGGTTGGGTTGTGGTGGTTTTTTGGCGTTTTGTTTGTTTGTTTGTTTAATTCTTAAGCTTATGAACCTGCCAATTTTTGGCATTAAACTTTCAAAAGCATCTATGACTATTCCATGGTTAATACAAAGTTGATCTGAAAATACTATACATGAAGACCTTCCTGTGGGCTTGATCTCTTAATCTACTTGTTATATGACAGGAAGCTTCAATTATTGTTCAAGCTCTTTTAAATCAAAGAAGTATCTGTAATCAGGACTTGAGTGACAGGCTGACGCTTTGTCCTATTTTATTTTCAGAGCCACATATTCTTCTCTTCATAAGACCTCTTCCAAAGAATGAGAAAAAATGAACTGCCTTCTAGAAATCTCCTAAATCTTCTGGAGCTTTATGTGTATGAGTCTATATATGTTGGTAGTAGTCAGTGAATACTTGAAAGTGTACAAAACTTATAGCCATACCTGTGCCTGAGCTGTATTATTTACAGCAACATAGCTCAGTCAAATGCAATTCCAAGTAGGCTGCTATGATATTCAAAGATTAATGAAGTTATCCTTAATGTAATCGCCTATTTGACTTTTTATTTGATTTAAGTTTGCATATTGCATGTTCTGACTAGATAATCACTTGTTACCTGTGTTCAATAACGTTCACATCTATCTTTTCTACTAAACAGTTTAGCATGTTCAAATCCAATGGCTTCATCTGTTCAGTAGTAGGCATAAAGGAATAAACTTTTAATGCTATATAAAACCTGATTGTCCTAATTAACCAGACAAAACTAATATTCTTGTCTAACATGTTAGAAGGGATATCCACTTGAGAAAAAAATTTAACTTGTGAAAGCTACTTTGTTTCTATGCAGGAATTGTTTTACCCTGCAGTCCTAAGTTTCTGACCCTTATTTGAGTTACTCTTATAAAAATATAAAGTTAAAAGTAAATCAAGTGAGTTTTGCAACTGCCTCTGACTAGTTCCCAAATAGCAGCTAAGTAATCTGAAAAGAAAGGTGGCAGTGATAGGTAATAGACTAGCCTCTGAGAGCCTGAAACTATAGGACTCTAGAGTTGATGCTGGTTGTAATGTGATAGCTTAAGTCACTGCAGGATAAATAATCTCTATGGTGTAAACTAGAAACTTCACTGAGCTTTTTAACACTTAAATTATTTTAGTAGTACCAATTTATCTTTCTGCTCCAATCTTTTAGTCAGGATTTAGCCTGCACTTCCTGTCGTGTTGGGGTTTTTTGGGTTGGTTTTTTTTTTAGTTTTTTTTTTTTTCTTCCTGGGAAGCTAGCTTGTACTCTTTCTGGGTGTGGACAGCAGTGGTTTAGAAGTATGGTCAAAATAAACAGTACTTTCTATCTAACAAATCTTATTGGTAGCAGAACATTCAATTTCTTTAAATATAAAAGGTCATAGCTAATACAGTAAAACTCTAATCAGTCCTTATTTAGAAAGTTGTGTGTCAGCATAGGTGAGCAAGTATATGGACTCAATATAACAAACAAGTTCAGGGGTGATTAGTTGCTGCAAACCAGTCCCTGTGGTAGTTGTTAAGGGAGAAGCCGCTGCCCGAGCATTCACACACCAATCAAGGAGTCGCACACACACCACCCGAGACTTTAACTGCTAGGACAGGAGTCCCTTCACAGCTGGCAACTCCAGTGAGCCGACGGGTGCCCCTTTTGACTCGTCTCACACATACACTCTCACTCTCGGGCGCTTTCTCTTCCCTCAGGCTCGACCCTAGGTTTCCTGAAGCAGAATCTCTGACATGACGTATGCCAGACATTTATTAAATAAGTAGTACAGTGGTGAAGAACAGCTCGAGCTGGATGCCTCCGGAGAGGGACCCCGAACAAAAGAATCTCTGGGCAATTATAACCTTACAATCTAAGTTCCCCTTCCCTCACGAGACGGTTCAGTCCAATAGTAGTATTTGGGTCTAGGGTGTCCTTGTTCCTCATTGGATCCTTTCACTGTCTCCAGGCGGGCTGCTCCTTTTCTTGAGGAGACAACTTCTGCTGATGGATGTGACTATCTTATCTTTCTAATTTACACCGGTTTCAGGGCCTCCCCTCATGTAACTGAGTCAGAGTTCAGAATAAGTTCATCAGTATCTAGGTGAAAGTTCACAGCTTGTGGCCTAAGGCTTTTTACTAATGCTATACAATGGATTCCATTTGAACTAGGAAGTGACCCCTATAACAGTAGTAGCCCTGCAATTAGATTTTTTTTTTTTTACAGTGCCTCAGTATAGCTTGTTTGAATACAGCCTACAATATCACTGATACTGTAAAGGTGATATGGTGCCAGAGAGAGGTAAGTGTTGTCATGGAATAACTGGAATGCAGTTTTGATCAGGTCAGAACAGAAAAGCAGTACATTGCTATAGGAGAGAACACCGCTAGTTACAGAGTTTATATACCTTTTAGGCTATACAACTTGTTCTTTCACCAAACCATGTCAGATAAGCTGGACTACAGTAAATCACAACAAAGAGTGATAAGGATGGACTGCTCCAGCATGGGTCCCCTGCAGGGACAGGTCCTGCCAGGAGCCTGCTCCAGCTCAGTCTCTCCACGGGGGTCACAACTTCCTTCAGGGCATATCCACCTGCTACGGCATGGGGTCCTCCACAGGCTGCAGGTGGATATCTGCTCCACCGTGGACCTCCATGGGCTGCAGGGGGACAGCCTGCCTCACCATGGTCTTCACCAGGGGCTGCAGGGGAATCTCTGCTCCGGTGCCTGGAGCACGTCCTCCCACTCCTTCTTCACTGACCTTGATGTCTGCAGAGTTGTTTCTCTCACATATTCTCACTTGTCTATCTGGCTGCAAATGCTGCGTGCTAGTTTTTTTTTCCCCTTCTTAAATATATTATCACAGAGGCACTACCACTGTCTCTGATTGGCTTGGCCTTGGCCAGCAGTGGGTCCATCTTGGATCTGGCTGGCACTAGCTCTATTGGACACAGGGGAAGCTTCTAGCAACTTCTCACAGAAGCCACCCCTGTAACCACCCCGCCGCTACCAAAACCTTGCCATGCAAACCAAATACACCGCTATTGTTGTATACTTCCAGAGGTGAATCTCATAGTAGTGCTATTCTTACGTTGGTGTTTACTGCATTTTATGTTAAACTGGCCTTTGTCATTTTTGTAATCTACCTGTGTGAGTACTTCATGTTAAATGTGGGCATTAAAGGAAACAATTTTCCAGAGCAGACATGTTTCCCTAAAGAATTCCTTAGCTGTTTCTTTCTTGTCCTATTACTTCCTTTCCATAAACTTTATTGTTTTCCATGTTTTATTAGAAGAGAGCAAACACTTTCTTATGAGGATTACACTCACAAGGATGAGTATGTTTCATTTTTACTATTAATCTCAAAATGCATGTTCTGTTTCTCAGGGCATCAAGTTATCAGCAGAGGCGTCAAACCATTTGTTCCAAAACATGTGTCAGTAACTATGGCATGATGTTACACGAAATGACCTCGGTACCAGGGAAGATTATGGAGAGGTTCATCTTGAGGGTGCTCACAGGGCATGTGCAGGACAACCAAGGGATCAGGCCCAGCCAGCATGGGTTCATGAAAGGCAGGTCCTGCTTGACCAACCTGATCTCCTTCTATGACCAGGTGACCTGCCTAGTGGATGAAGGAAAGACTGTGGACGTTGTCTACCTGGACTTTAGTAAAGCCTTTGACAGTGTCTCCCACAGCATTCTCCTGGAGAAACTGGCGGCTCGTGGCTTAGACAGGTGTACTCTTTGCTTAAACAAACAGGATGAACTGGAAGCAAACACGTGGGTCAAGATAAAGGCAGTTTAATAAAGCAAAAAACAAAGGCTGTGTGCAGAAGGAAAGGAAAACAAAAGATTTCTTCTCTACTTCCCATCAGCAGGTGATGTCCAGCCATTTCCCAGGAAGCAGGGCTTCAGTACATGTAGCGGTTGCTCCGGAAGACAAATGTCATAAAAAACAAATGCCCCCCTCCCCCTTTCTCTTAGCTATTATTGCTGAGCTGACGTCATATGGTATGGAATATCCCTTTGGCCAGTTTGGGTCAGCTGTCCTGGCTATGTCTCCTCCCAAGATCTTGCCCAACCCCAGCCTACTGGTGGTGGTGGTGGGAATGTTGGAAAGACAGCCTTGATGCTGTGCGAGCACTGCTCAGCAGTAGCCAAAACACTGGTGTGTTATCAACACCTTTCTAGCTACCAATACAAAGCACAGCACTATGGGGGCTGCTATGGGGAAAATTAGCTCCATCTCAGCCAGACCCAATACAGTCTCTCAAATAGTTTGGCCTTCTGCATAGCAATTATATATGTATACATCTCAGAAGGCCTTGTATCTTGTGGACTGAGTATACAATTCCTAATGATGAATTATATTTTAAGGCTACAGATTTAGAGTTAGAGGAGAGTTACGTCTAATTTGATTTTCTAAACTATATGGTTGTCCTACTCATTTATCCACCTTTGTGATCTTTCTGATTTTTAGCTTAAACAACTTTGTGAACAAACCTAGTGCTCAGTCTGTTTTGCAACTCATCTTGATAGCACAGAAGACAGAAGATTAGTAATCAGAGCAAATAAAGATAGTTCAAGGCAGTTATAAGTGTATACAATAAAAGAATATGTCCACTATCAAACTTTCCCCATTGTTTCTGTATATAAACTAGTCTGGTCTGGACTCCTTTGCTTTCACATGTACAGTAGTGAGTGGAAAAGTAATCAATTCTAACATACACTTGATGGATATAACTTGTGGCTCCAATAGATGCTGATTGAAAGCAGATCCTGTGGGAGAGCATCTAAACCAATAAAATGCTTATGTACTTCAGAAAGAATTTTTGTTTTCAGAAATAATGAAAAAAATACTGGGCTCATAAAGGAAGATATTTGATATACTTGAGAGTCCACAGAATTCTTATATTTTGAGGGAGGAACCCTTTCCTAAAAAATAAACAAACAGATGCAATTCATGTGGGTTTTTTTCTTATTTTAATCAACATCATGAACAGTTTTAAAGAGAGAAAAGTGCTATCAGTTTTGTTTTCCTTTGAGTAAAGGAATCTATCCATTATCATGATATGACACAATTGTAATTAGAATGCATTATTAAAAACTCTTCTAAAAGCAGGCTTGTCATGGCATTTATTGTGTTCTTTCCTCTTAAACAGAGCTGAGCTTTATCAGGCCTCAGGGAAATTTGAACTACTTGATCGTATTTTACCTAAGTTGCGAGCCACTAACCATCGTGTGCTTCTTTTCTGTCAAATGACATCACTCATGACCATTATGGAGGACTATTTTGCATTTCAAAATTTCCTTTACTTACGTCTTGATGGTAAGCTGAATGAAAATAAATTTGGGAGTGTTTTTCTGACTCAGCAATTTGACTATGTAGTAGAAAAACTTTCTTCTCTGTACTATATACATATGGACATCTGAATAAAAATATCAAACCTTCTGACTGTCTTCAGCGACAGACAGAGATGTAAAAAGATAAAACAAGCAGAGGGCCAGACCAAGCTGATCAGTAAAAGCTGATTGTCAAAGTACGTGAAATTCACTTTGTTGCCAATGTGTACAGTGCTTAGTTGTTTCTTAGAGCTTTGTGTAGGCCTTTTACCGTGGTTGAATTCTCTGCTTTCTCTCCCTCCCCTATCGACACCGTTGTGTTTTGAATGTGATCTTTTAAGAGTTTTTGTTCCCTTGATATTAATCTTGATTTTTAAGGCCAATAGTGAAATGTTAATAAATCTATGTTTGTGTACACATATAGTTTTAAAAATATTTAGATTCTGTGAGTGCTCATAAGGCTTTAATCAAAACTGAAGCTCCATTTTGCATGTGTATATCATCTATTGAAACTTGTCAGTCATAAAATGTTGTCAAATAGATAATTGCATCTTTTCAAAGTCCCCTTTTGAAATGTCAAGCCTACTTAAAACAAAAGTTTGGGAACCCTCAAGTGCTATAGGCAGCTGGTTGAAACATCCACAGTTAGTGTTTGCATTTATATTATAGAAAATATAGCTGAGATGGCAAAGAACAAGTGCGCTAAAATTTCCTTTCTACATGTGCCTTAAGCAACTAAGATTGCTTTTAAATTATTTCAGTAGAAGATTTTTGTCATAGGGTTTCTTTTTATTTCTTTTTTAATTTCTTCTCAGGTACAACAAAATCGGAGGATCGAGCTGCCTTGCTGAAGAAGTTTAATGAACCTGGCTCACAGTACTTCATCTTCTTGCTGAGTACAAGGGCAGGAGGGCTGGGCTTGAACCTCCAGGCTGCTGACACTGTTATAATCTTTGATAGTGATTGGAATCCTCATCAGGTTATTTTTATTTAATCGTCTTCATGTAATATGGAAATAATTGCTTGTGCTTTTTCAGGCTTTGTGTTTTAATTTGGGAAGACTGACAGTAAAATGAAAGTATATTGTAAAATGCTGCTTTGAGAAGAATTGGTAAGGCAAACTGCTACAATCAAGTCATTTTTTGTTTTAAATCAGTAAAGTGATACTGTGTCTGCGTATATAGTTTTTCTGAGTGTCAGGAAATCCTCAAAGTTAGAGTCTTACAGTCTGTTTCATTTGTATAACTTCGTTCACCCTTTAATCATAAGGCACTAATAAATGGATCTCTATTCAAAGTGAAAAGCTCATGCAGCAGATGAAATAATATCTAAGATTACTAATGCATTTAAGATTCTCAGGAACAGTGATTCGCTTTAGATACACAGTTCTATAGCTAGATTTTTTTTAATATATATATGTATATCCAGATATATTGTTGCCTCTGTTCTTGTACCTGAACTAGAGTCTATACTGGGTCTGGCTGGGATGGAGTTAATTTTCTTCATAGCAGCCCATACAGTGCTGTATTTTGGGTTTGTGACCAAATCAGTGTTGATAATGTATGCACCAGTGTTTTAGCTGTTGCCAAACAGTGCTTGCACGGCCACGAGGCTTTTGTTTTTTCCTACTCTGCCCTGCCAACGAGTGGACTGGGGGTGGGCAAGAAGCTGGGAGGGGACACAGCCGGGAGAGCTGACCCAGACTGACCAAAGGGATATTCCATCTAAAATGCCTGTGCACCAATGCACACAGTATGAGAAACAAACAGGATGAACTGGAAGCACTGGTCCGTTCCCAGAGCCATGATGTCATTGGTATTAGTGAAACTTGTTGGAATGAGTCCCACGACTGGAGTGCTGGGATGGAGGGCTACAGGCTGTTCAGGAGGGATAGGCAGGGCAGGCGAAGTGGAGGAGTTGCACTGTATGTAAGGGAGAGGTTTGATCGTACAGCCCTCACAGTTAGGGATGATGTGGTTGAGAGCCTCTGTGTGAGGATTAGGGGGATGGAAAACAAAGCAGATGTTGTTGTGGGTGTCTACTATCGATCACTCAGCCAGGATGATAGCACTGATGAGTTATTTCATAGGCAATTAGGAGAAATCTCTGGATCGGTAGACCTTGTCCTTGTGGGAGATTTCAACTTCCCAGACATCAACTGGGAATACCATACTGCTGTGACAAGCAAGCCTGGGAAATTCCTGAACTTTGTGGAAGAAAATTTCTTGTCACAAGTACTCAGTGAGCCAACTAGGAAAGATGCCCTCCTAGACTTGCTGTTTGTGACTAGAGATGGACTCGTGGGAGATGTGATGGTAGGTGGATGTCTTGGCCACAGTGATCACAAAATGGCTGAGTTGTTTAAAATTTTTGGTGTAATGAGAAAAAAGGACAACAGAGTTGCTACCCTGGATTTCAAGAGAGCAAACTTTAAGCTACTCAGGGAGCTACTTAGCAGTGTCCCCTGGGAATCTGCTTTTGAGGGCTTAGGAATCCACAAGTGCTGGTCAGTTTTTAAGAACCACCTTTTAAAAGCACAGGAGCATGGTGTCAGAAGTCAAGCAAGCAGGGCAGAAGACCAGCTTGGCTGAACAGGGAACTCCTCTTGGAACTCAGGCGGAAAAAGAAATTGTATGATCTCTGGAAGCAAGGTCAGGCTTCGCAAGAAGATTACAGAGATGTGGTTCACATATGCAGGGAGAAGACACAAAAGGCTAAAACTCAACTAGAGTTGAAACTGGCCAATGTTGTGTCAGACATCAAGAAAGGCTTTTTTATGTATGTTAATAGCAAGAGGAGGTCTAAGGAAAACATTGGATCAATACTTGTTGAAGATGGTCACCTGACAAATACAGATGAAGAAAAAGTAGAGGCTTTCAATGCTTTTTTTGCCTCAGTCTTTACTAATTCTGATAGAACTTGGGCTGCCTGGTCCTCTGAGTTGGAGGACCACGATTGCGGGAACGGTGCCTTTCCATTTGTGGACACTGAAATTGTGAGGGACCAGTTGTATCAGCTGAATGTTCACAAGTCCATGGGGCCTGATGGGATTCACCCCAGAGTACTGAAGGAGCTAGCGGATGTTATGGCAGGACCCCTCTCAATCATCTACCAAAGGTCTTGGGAGTCTGGGGAGGTCCCTGCTGACTGGAAGCTAGCCAACGTTATTCCAATTTACAAGAAGGGCATGAGGGAAGACCCAGGAAACTACAGACCTGTTAGTCTAACCTCAGTACCTGGAAAAATTATGGAGAAGATCATACAGGGTGCTATTGAAAGGAATTTAAAGGACAATGCAGTCATCAGGAACAGCCAACATGGGTTCACAAAGGGAAACTCCTGTTTAACCAATTTGATATACTTCTATGATAAGGTCACCTGTCTAGTGGATGAAGGGAAGGCAGTGAATGTAGTTTTTCTGGATTTTAGTAAGGCGTTTGATGCTGTCCCTCACAGCATCCTTCTGGACAAGTAGCCAAATTGTGAGATGAGCAGGTTCATGGTGCGCTGGGTGAAGAACTGGCTGAAGGGCAGGGCTCAAAGGGTTGTAGTGAATGTGGCTACATCTGGCAGGCAACCAGTCACCATCACTGTTTCTCAGGGCTCAATCCTAGGGCTGGTTCCAATCAATATTTTTATCAATGATCTGGATGCAGGAGTCGAATGCACCCTTAGCAAGTTTGCTGACGATACTAAACTGGGAGGTGCTGTTGACTCTCTTAAGGGACGAGAGGCCTTGCAGAGGGATCTGGATAGATTGGAGCACTGGGCAATCATCAGTGGCATGGAATTTACCAAGAACAAATGCTGAATTCTGCACCTGGGATGGAGTAATGCTGGGCACAAGTATAAATCGGGAGAGGAGTGGCTGGAGAGCAGCCCTGCAGAAAGGGATCTGGGGGTGCTGGTTGACAGCAGGCCCTGGCAGCCAGGAGGGCAAACTGCATCCTGGGATGCATTAAACACAGCATAACCAGCTGGTCGAAAGAGGTGATTATCCCGCTGTATTTAGCATTGGTGTGGCCTCACCTTGAATACTACATGCAGTTCTGGGTCACACAATTTAAGAAGGATGTTAAGGTACTTGAATGTGTCCAGAGGAGGGCAACAAAGCTGGTGAAAGGGCTGGAAGGCATGTCCTATGAGGAGTGGCTAAGGACTCTAGGGTTGTCTAGTTTAGAGAGAAGGAGGCTGAGGGGCAACCTCATTGCTCTCTACAGCTTCCTGAGGAGGGGAAGTGGAGAGGGAGGTGCTGAGCTTTTCTCCCTGGGGTCCAGTGACAGGATGTGTGGAAATGGTTCAAAGCTGTGTCAAGGGAGGTTGAGACTGGACATTAGGAAGCATTTCTTTACCGACAGGGTGGTCAAACACTGGAACAGGCTTCCTAGAGAGGTGGTCGATGCCTCATGCCTGTGAGATTTTAAGAGGCATTTGGACAATGCCTTTAATAAGATGTTTCAATTTTTGGTCAGCCCTGAAGTGGTCAGGCAGTTGGACTAGATGATCGTTGTAGGTCCCTTCCAACTGAACTATGCTATGCTATGTTATGCTATTCTGTTCTATTCTATTCTATCCTATCCTGTTCTACTCTACCTCGGAAGCCAACACACATATACATGCCCACACACACACACACTCTGCCCAGTTTTTATTGCTGAACATGACATTATATGGCATGGAATGTCCCTTTGGCCAGTTCAGGTCAGCTATGTCAGCTGTGTCCCCTCCCAGCTTCTTGTGCACCCCCAGCCTACTCCCTGGGTGGGCAGAGGGAGAAACAGAGAAGGCAAGCACTGTTCAGCAAAATCCAAAACATTACTGTGTTATCAACACTCATTTGGTGATAAATCCATATCACAGCACCATCCTGGACAAGCCCCCAACAGGCTGATATGAAGAAAGTTAACTCCATTCTAGCCACACCCAATACATAAAATTACTAATGCATTTAAGATATTCTGAAATAGTGGTCTTGTGGTTTAACCCAGCAGGTAGCCAAAACAACCACACAGCCCTTAGATCACACCCCCCTCCCACTCAGGGGGATGGGGGAGAGAATCAGAAAAAAAGGTAGAACTCGTGGATTGAGACAAAGAAAGTCCAATAGGAGAGGGGAAAAAAATGATAATAACAATGATAATAACAACGACAAAAGAATATACAAAACAAGTGATGCACAGCACAACCTCCCACCACCCGCTGACCGATGCCCAGTTAGCTCCCGAGCTGCGGCCCCTCCCCGGCCAACTACCTCAGTTTATATACTGAGCATGACATTATATGGTATGGAATATCCCTTTGGCTAGTTTTGGGTCAGTTGTCCTGGTTGTGTCACCTCCCAGCTTCCCGTGCACCCCCCCGCCTTCTCGCTGGCAGGCCAGCATGAGAAGCTGAACAGTCCTTGACTGCTTAGCAACAACTAAAAGGTGCTTGAGTGTGTCCAGAGAAGGGCAAGGAAGCGGGTGAGGGTTCTGGAGCACAAGTCTTATGAGGAGCAGCTGAGGGAACTGGGGTTGTTTAGTCTGGAGAAGAGGAGGCTGAAGGGAGACCTCATTGCTCTCTACAACTACCTGAAAGGGGGTTGTGGCGAGGTGGGTGTTGGTCTCTTCTCCCAACTAGCAATAGGAGGAGAGGAAATGGCCTCAAGTTGTGCCAGGGGAGGTTTAGATTGGATATTAGGAAAAAATTCTTTACAGAGAGAGTAGTCAAGCATTGGAACAGGCTGCCCAGGGAGGTGGTGGATTCACCATCACTGGAAGTGTTCAAAAAATGTGTGGATGTGGCATTTCGGGACATGGTTTAGTGGGCATGGTGGTGTTGGGTTGATGGTTGGACTTGATGATCTTAAAGTTCTTTTCCAACCTTAATGATTCTGTGATTCTGTGAAATAGGAACCAGGTTCGCAGATTCACTTTCAAGAAGACACAGAGATAAGATAAGTGCAAGTATTCCATTGCATTTCTTGATTATACTCATGATCCGTCTGGCAAGTGGAAGCCCCAGGACTTTTCAGGGAAGCAGCAGGGGATTACCAGGCACAGCAGTGTCTGTCCATGGTCGAGGCTTCAGTGAGGGGTCAGTCTCAAAGGGTTTTTCTAGAGGGGCGGGGGGGTGGATATAGATCACACATGTGCACTATTAAGTATGATACATGATATAGCTATGTGGCTGGTTGTAGTCAACAAAATGTGTATCTGCTTTGGCAGATGTCCTGGTCTGATTAGCGTGAGCTTGCAACTTCTCTGGCTTCAGAACACTGAGGAATCTTACTTAGAGGATGTTCCAAAGTTCAGGCAAAGTTCAGTAGGTGATAAGCAATGGGGTGAATTGGTCAACACGCTCCTGTCTCCTTGCCAGTGTTTCAAATTTTTTATTCCCCTTACACATGGTGATAATAACAACGACAAAAGGATATACAAAACAAGTGATGCACAGCACAACCTCCCACCACCCGCTGACCGATGCCCAGTTAGCTCCCGAGCTGCGGCCCCTCCCCGGCCAACTACCTCAGTTTATATACTGAGCATGACATTATATGGTATGGAATATCCCTTTGGCTAGTTTTGGGTCAGCTGTCCTGGCTGTGTCACCTCCCAGCTTCCCGTGCACCCCCCCGCCTTCTCGCTGGCAGGCCAGCATGAGAAGCTGGACAGTCCTTGACTGCTTAGCAACAACTAAAAACATCAGTATGTTACCAACATTTTTTCATCCCAAATCCAAAACACAGCACTATACCAGCTATCAGGAAGAAAATTAACTCTATCCCAGCTGAAACCAGGACAAGTGGTTTGCTTTAGATACACAGGTTTATATCTGGACTTTATAATATATACCTAGTTATATCGTTGCCTCTGTTCTTGTACCTGGACTAGAGAGTTGCTTTACTTCAGGGTTCTTTTCTGGCCTGGAAGGCCATGATGTCTGAGTGGCAGAGAAGAATTATACACTGTGGCCTATCTTGGTCACTTACTGCACACACTTTCAAGAAGTGTTTGACTGACTGACTGCATTCACATTGTACAGAGCATGCACATTTTTTTTTTCCTCCAATTTGCCTGCCTGAGTCTGATGAACTCCCAAGAAGGAGGATAATCAGGAATGAGCTAGATGAATTGTCGTGGGCTGTAGCTTGAGCACTTTTTGTTATGTGAATAGAAACCAACGTTACAGTGTCCTTTAAGCAGGGAGTGATTTGTGTAGCACAGTTACGTTATACATCATTCCATATTCTTTGCCTAATAGGACTTGCAGGCCCAGGACCGAGCTCATCGAATTGGTCAGCAGAATGAGGTTCGAGTCTTGCGACTGTGCACTGTGAACAGTGTGGAGGAGAAGATACTCGCTGCTGCAAAGTATAAACTGAATGTAGATCAAAAAGTTATTCAGGCTGGAATGTTTGATCAGAAATCTTCAAGCCATGAGCGGAAGGCTTTTCTACAGGCTATATTAGAACATGAGGAAGAAAATGAGGTAAGGCAGTTAAAAACAAAGAGAAGATGTTCCAGTTGGTGCTTGGGAATCAGCTATATAACTGGTAGGCAAGAGTGCAGTTTGAGTGCAGCTTGGGACTGCTTGAGACTGCAAGCTATTATATAATTTCCTTACAATAAAACAACTCTATTCCTAAAGGATGTTCTCATGAGAACTTGTTGCTGCACTGTTAGGTAAAGGCGAGGCCATGCAGCTGGCGTAGTCGCCGGAACCAAGTGGGATCTGCCTGCAGGCTCCCCTGTTACAATGAGCTGTCTGAGTTTATCTTGTTGCCAAGGGAATTGTGCAGCACAACACAGGCCTGAAAAACAAGCTGCACTCCCATTAACTGTTATGTGGATCACTAACTCCTAAATGTGCAACGGTTTCTCGGTCAGGATGTCCACATTCCACCCCTTGATCCACATACAGTTTACCCCTACCAAAGATATATTGTAAGTTACAGATTATATTAATAACGTACGGGCTTCTCAAGCCCTAAGTATGGGCCCCAGTAGAGCAGACAGCCTGTTCAAGATCCCTAATTCCTCTGTAACACAGACTCAGTAAATGTTTTAAGGTTTTTATGTGGGAACCAAACTAAAGTTTGTAGCTTTGATTTACCTGTACACAGGAGTTGAATGTACATTAAGTAAGTTAAGTTTGCCAATGATACTAAACTATGAGGAACTGTGGACTCCCTTGAGGGTAGAGAGACCTTGCAGAGGGATCTGGATAGACTAGACAGCTGGGCAATCACCAGCCATATGAAGTTTAACAAGAGCAAGTGCCGGATTCTGTACCTGGGATGGGGTAATCCTGGTTATGCATACAAATTGGGGGACGAGAGGCTGGATAGCAGCCCCGCGGAAAGAGATCTGGGGTTTGGGTTGATGGCAACAACATGAGTCAACAGTGTGCCCTGGCAGCCAAAAGGCCCAACCATGTCCTGGAGTGCATCAAGCACAGCATAGCTAGCCGGTCAAGGGAGGTGATTGTCCCCCTATACACTGGACTAGTGTGGCCCCACCTCGAGTACTGTGTGCAGTTTTGGACGCCTCAATATAAGAAGGACATCAAACTATTAGAGTGTGTCCAGAGGAGGGCGAAGAAGATGGTGAAAGGTCTCGAGGGCAAGACTTATGAGGAGCGGCTGAGGTCACTTTGTTTGTTCAGCTTGGAGAAGAGAAGGCTGAGGGGTGACCTCATTGCAATCTACAACTTTCCTCAAGGGGGGCAGCGGAGGGGGAGGTGCTGATCTCCTCTCTCTGGTGACCAGCAATAGGATACATGGAAATGGAATGAAGCTGTGTCAGGGGAAGTACAGATTGGACCTTAGGAAAAGGTTCTTCACTGAGAGGGTGGTCAGTCACTGGAACCAGCTCCCCAGGGAAGTGGTCACAGCACCAAGCCTGTCAGAGTTCAAGGAACGTCTGGACAACAGGGAGCAGGGAGTTGGACTTGATGTTCCTTATGGGTCCCTTCCAACTCGAGATATTCTATGGTTCTATGGTTCTATGATTCACATCTCACTTTGTGAGTGGACAGTGGTCTACAGAAATATGGATTGGGCAGGCTTTGTTTCTAGGATTATTTTTTTTCAGGATCGTTTTCCTTCCTTCTGCTTTGACAGTAAAGACTTCTTAGTGTAGAATGCTATTACTAGGGGAGTGCTGTAGAGCAGCAGAAGTGAAATGTGTATGTTTTAACTGAAAAACAAGCTGACAACTAACTGTGCTTGTGACCCTGAAAAAAACACAAACCAAAATTTCCTGGTCGCATGTTTGCTCACTTCCTCATTCCCAATATATGAACGTGATAAGAAGTCCTAATTGTCTCTTTGATTAAGTCTATTCTGTGTTACTTCTGAATCGATGAACAGCTAGGAACTTTCAAATTTTTAGTTTTCATTTGAGCGTTTCACACTCCTTTTGAGAGAGAGAGATATCAATGCAACAGTGGCTCAATGCAAATGGTTGCCTCTCTTTGGACATTGCTTTGTATTTTTCTAACGCCTTTTTCTATTTAAATAGGAAGAAGATGAAGTTCCTGATGATGAGACTCTGAATCAGATGATTGCTCGGTGTGAAGAGGAGTTTGATCTCTTCATGGTAAGGACATTATGATGATAAGTAGTATATCTTCTCTAGCCTTTTTAACACTTTTGTTTTGCTAAAGGTGTTATCCTTCTGTGATTCAAATGTTGGATTATTATAGCGGGACGGTGTCCTGGTTTCAGCCAGGATAGAGCTGGTTTTCTTCACAGAAGTTAGTGTGAGACTGTGTTTTGGATTTGGGATGAGAAATTGTTGATAATGTGCTGATGTTTTGGGTTGTTGCTGAGCAGTCAAGGACAGTCCAGCTTCTTGTGCTGGCCTGCCAGCGAGCAGGCTGGGGGTGCACGGGGAGCTGGGAGGGGACACAGCCGGGACAACTGACCCAGACTGGCCAAAGAGATATTCCCTACCATACGACGTCATGCCCAGTACATAAACTGGAGTTAGCCGGGGGGTGGAAATCGCTGCTCGGGGACGGGCTGTCGATCACGGGGTGGTGAGCAATTGCTGTATTGGGGGTCACTTGTTCTTGTACATTCCTTTGTTGGTATTATCATTGTTGTTCCCTTCTTTCTTTCTGTCCTATTAAACCGTGTTCATCTCAACCCACGAGGTTTTTTTTCCCATTTCTCTTCCCCGTCCCACTGCGGGAGGGGGAGTGAGCGAGCGGCTGCGTGGTGCTTAGTTGCCGGCTGGGGCTAAACCACGACAGTCCTTTTTGGCGCCCAACGTGGGGCTCGAGGCTTGAGATAATAACGGTTGCAGGTCACAATATCAGTTTATTTGATTTGCATGATGCTCTCATCTTTTCTGTACATGTTAAGGATCGGTGTTGGTTTCTGCGGGCTGCTGCACTCTGCGATGATTAGTAATGTCTCGCCTGTGAGTTTTGTTTTTAGAGCACTGACCTTGAGCTTAATGTGGTATCATCTGAGCTCTGTACTAAAGTCGTTACTGTATTTTGGCTACAGTCTTGTGGAGATGATTAGCAATTATACTTCTGCCTCTGAAAGGCTTTTTATGGAGGAAATGCAGAGTGGTACCTTTGCTACCCTCTATCATAACATTTCCTCCTTCATCACAATAATTTTTCAGTATTTTGAACACCCTTGGGTAGTTAAAATACCTCTATTGCTACTTCTGGGGAACATTGTTTCGGTTTTGTCTAAGGATAGGAAGCAATTTAAGAATATCACTCGGAGATCTGCCCCAAGGCTGGATAGTTATGAATGGCAGGGCGTGTGGAACAGCATGGGCAAATGCCTGGGGCGGTGGGCACCTCCGGTGTTTTGGAACTTCACTCCCGAACAAGTGCAGAATCCTGATAAACTAGCAAAATATTTGGAAGAAGTATGCTGTCAGCCTGGCAGCTCCAAGGAGACACAAATCATTGCAATGTGCTGGGGCCTGGCCCATGCCTACCGAGCTCTATTTAACACTATGCAAAGGGGAGAGAGGCTCTCTGTGTCTGATGGCAATGTGACAGGCACTGTGACTACTCCAACCCCCACGGCGGGCACTGTAGCTACTCAGACTGTTGCAGCTGAACCAGAGAACCAGCCCATCCCGGTATCAGTTGCCCCTGTACAAAAGAAGAAATCTTGGAAGCGGAAGTCAGCTCGTTTAGTAAGGGATGAGGAAGATTCTTCTAAGAAGGAGGCAGAGGAAGAGAGTGAGGAGGCAGAGTGCTCTGAAGCAGGGCCATCACAAGCACGGAAGAGGGAAGAGAGCAAGTCATCGCTTGAAGAGGAGGAAGAGGAAGAACTTATAAAAGAGACGGTAACTACCCGATCTCTATCCCTGAGTGAATTGCGAGATATGCGAAAGGATTTCAGCCGTCGTCCAGGTGAGCACATTGTCACCTGGCTGCTCCGATGCTGGGATAATGGGGCCATTAGCCTGGAATTAGAGGGTAGGGAAGCCAAGCAGCTGGGATCCCTTTCGAGGGAAGGGGACATTGACAAAGCAATTGGAAAAGGTGCACGAGTCCTCAGCCTCTGGAGACGACTCCTGTCAGGTGTGAAGGAAAGGTATCCCTTCAAGGGAGATGTTCTATCTCACCCAGGCAAGTGGACCACCATGGAGAAAGGTATCCAGTACCTGAGGGAGCTAGCTTTGCTGGAAGTGATTTATGGTGACTTGGACAATGGACAATCATCCAAAGACCCAGATGAAGTCAATTGCACGCAACTGTCCTGGTTTCAGCCAGGATAGAGCTGGTTTTCTTCACAGAAGCTAGTGTGAGACTGTGTTTTGGATCTGGGATGAGGAACTGTTGATAATGTGCTGATGTTTTGGGTTGTTGCTGAGCAGTCAAGGACAGTCCAGCTTCTTGTGCTGGCCTGCCAGCAAGCAGGCTGGGGGTGCACGGGGAGCTGGGAGGGGACACAGCCGGGACGGCTGACCCAGACTGGCCAAAGAGATATTCCCTACCATCCGACGTCATGCCCAGTACATAAACTGGAGTTGGCCGGGGGGGCGGAAATCGCTGCTCGGGGACGGGCTGTCGATCACGGGGTGGTGAGCAATTTCTGTTTTGGGCATCACTTGTTCTTGTACATTCCTTTGTTGGTATTATCATTATTGTTCCCTTCTTTCTTTCTGTCCTATTAAACCGTGTTTATCTCAACCCACGAGGTTTTTCCTAATTCTCTCCCCCGTCCCACTGTGGGAGGGAGAGTGAGCGAGCGGCTGCGTGGTGCTTAGTTGCCAGCTGGGGCTAAACCACGACAGCAACCTACGTGGCGGAAGTTTGTACGGAGTGCACCATCATCATATGCCAACTCATTAGCAGTAATGGCCTGGAAAGACGGAGAGAGACCAACGGTGGATGAATTGGCTGGCCAACTCCGGCAATACGAGGAAAGTCTCTCTTCCTCCCTACGGGCCTTCATCTCTGCTGTAGAGAGAGAAACTGTCCCGGGAGTTCCGGCAATTCAAAGAGGATATGCCCTACCCTCCACCCGTACGGACCAGTGTCTCAGCCATTAGGAGTAAGCGCTCTTCTGTTCAAGAGAGAAGATATAGAGGATGCACACCACGAACCACCCTGTGGTTTCAATTGCGTGACTACGGAGAGGACATGAGGAGGTGGGATGGAAAACCTACCTCGACCCTAGAGGCACGAGTACGTGAGCTGCAAGGAAAGACAATTACAAAAGGGGGTTCAGGTTCCTCCAGAAAAATCGTCGCTCCACTTCCCAGTGGGCAGTTCCCCAGAAAGAATAGAAGAGCTGATCTCACCTCTGATCCTCTTGAAGGGACTTCTGATTCCTATTTACAAGAAGTGGGTAACGAGTACTATGACCAGGACTAGAGGGGCCCTGCCTCCAGCCAGGCAGAGGAGAGGGACAACCGAGTTTATTGGACTGTGTGGATTCGATGGCCTGGCACATGAGACCCACAGGAATATAAGGCTTTAGTGGACACCGGTGCACAATGTACCCTGATGCCATCAAGCCATATAGGGGCAGAACCCATCTGTATTTCTGGGGTGACAGGGGGATCCCAACAGCTGACTGTACTGGAGGCTGAAGTGAGCCTAACTGGGAAGGAGTGGCAGAAGCACCCCATTGTGACTGGCCCAGAGGCTCCGTGCATCCTGGGCATAGACTACCTCAGGAGAGGGTATTTCAAGGACCCAAAAGGGTACCGGTGGGCTTTTGGTATAGCTGCCTTGGAGACAGAAGAAATTAAACAGCTGTCCACCTTGCCTGGTCTCTCAGAGGACCCTTCTGTGGTGGGGTTGCTCAGGGTCGAAGAACAACAGGTGCCGATTGCTACCACAACAGTGCACCGGCGGCAATATCGCACCAACAGAGACTCCCTGATCCCCATCCATGAGCTGATTCGTCGGCTGGAGAGCCAAGGAGTGATCAGCAAGACTCGCTCACCCTTTAACAGCCCCATATGGCCAGTGTGAAAGTCTAATGGAGAGTGGAGACTGACAGTAGACTATCATGCCCTGAATGAAGTCACGACGCCACTGAGCGCTGCTGAGCCGGACATGCTAGAACTTCAATATGATCTGGAGTCAAAGGCAGCCACATGGCACGCCACCATTGATATTGCTAATGCATTTTTCTCAATCCCTTTGGCAGCAGAGCACAGGCCACAGTTTGCTTTCACTTGGAGGGGTGTCCAATACACCTGGAATCGACTTCCCCAGGGGTGGAAACACAGCCCTACCATTTGCCATGGGCTGACACAAACTGCACTGGAACAGGGTGAAGCTCCAGAGCATCTGCAATACATTGATGACATCATCGTATGGGGCAACACAGCAGAAGAAGTTTTCGAGAAAGGGAAGAAAATAATTCAAATCCGTCTGAAAGCTGGTTTTGCTATAAAACAAAGTAAGGTCAAGTGACCTGCACAAGAGATCCAGTTTTTAGGAATAAAATGGCAAGATGGACATCGACAGATCCCGACAGATCCCAACAGATGTGATCAACAAAATAACAACTATGTCTCCACCAACTAGCAAAAAAGGAACACAAGCATTTCTGGGCGTTGTGGGTTTCTGGAGAATGCATATTCCGAATTACAGTCTGATTGTAAGCCCTCTTTATCAAGTGACCCGGAAGAAGAACGATTTTAAATGGGGCCCTGAGCAACGACAAGCCTTCGAACAAATCAAACAGGAGATAGTTCATGCCGTAGCCCTCGGGCCAGTCCGGGCAGGACAAGATGTTAAAAATGTGCTCTACACGGCAGCCGGGGAGAATGGCCCTACCTGGAGTCTCTGGCAGAAGGCACCAGGAGAGACCCGAGGTCGACCTCTAGGGTTTTGGAGTCGAGGATATAGGGGATCTGAGTCCCGCTATACTCCAACTGAAAAGGAGATATTGGCAGCAGATGAAGGAGTTTGAGCTGCCTCAGAAGTGGTTGGTACTGAAGCACAGCTCCTCCTGGCACCCCGACTGCTGGTGCTGGGCTGGATGTTCAAAGGGAGGGTCCCCTCTACACATCATGCGACTGATGCTACGTGGAGTAAGTGGGTCGTGCTTATTACACAGCGGGCTCGAATAGGAAACCTTAATCACCCGGGAATCTTGGAAGTGATCATGGACTGGCCAGAAGGCAAAGATTTTGGAATATCGCCAGAAGAGGAGGTGGCGCGTGCTGAAGAGGCTCCACCATATAATGAACTGCCAGAGAACGAAAGGCAATATGCCCTGTTTACTGATGGGTCCTGTTGTATTGTAGGCAAACATCGAAGGTGGAAAGCTGCTGTATGGAGCCCTATACGATGAGTTGCGGAAGTTGCTGAAGGACAAGGTGAATCAAGTCAGTTTGTGGAGGTGAAAGCCATCCAGCTGGCTTTAGATATTGCTGAACAAGAAAAATGGCCAATACTCTATCTTTATACTGCCTCATGGATGGTGGCAAATGCTCTATGGGGGTGGCTGCAGCAATGGAAGCAGAGCAACTGGCAACGCAGAGGCAAGCCCATCTGGGCTGCTGAATTGTGGCAAGATATTGCTGCCCAACTAGAGAACCTGGTCATAAAAGTACGTCACGTAGATGCTCACGTACCCAAGAGTCGGGCCACCGAAGAACATCAAAACAACCATCAGGTGGATCAGGCTGCTAAGATTGAAGTGGCTCAGGTGGATCTGGACTGGCAACAGAAGGGTGAATTGTTTATAGCTCAGTGGGCCCATGACACCTCAGGCCATCAGGGAAGAGATGCAACATATAGATGGGCTCGGGATCGAGGGGTGGACCTGACCATGGATGCTATTGCACAGGTTATCCATGAATGTGAAACGTGTGCTGCGATCAAACAAGCCAAGCGGTTAAAGCCCCTCTGGTATGAAGGACGATGGTTGAAATATAAATATGGGGAGGCCTGGCAGATTGACTATATCACACTTCCAGAAACTCGCCAAGGCAAGCGCTATGTGCTTACCATGGTGGAAGCAACCACCGGATGGCTGGAAACATACCCTGTGCCCCATGCCACCGCCCGGAACACTATCCTGGGCCTTGAAAAGCAAGTCTTATGGCGACATGGCACCCCCGAAAGAATTGAGTCAGACAATGGGACTCATTTCCGAAACAACCTCATAGACACCTGGGCCAAAGAGCACGGCATTGAGTGGGTATATCACATCCACTATCATGCACCAGCTTCCGGAAAAATTGAACGATACAACGGACTGTTAAAGACTACCCTGAGAGCAATGGGTGATGGGACATTCAAACATTGGGATAAACATTTAGCAAAAGCCACCTGGTTAGTCAACACCAGGGCATCTACTAATAGAGCCGGCCCTGCCCAATCAAAACTTTTACGTACTGTAGAAGGGGATAAAGTCCCTGTGGTGCATGTGAGAAACATGCTGGGGAAGACAGTCTGGGTTACTCCTGCCTCAGGCAAAGGCAAACCCGTTCGTGGGATTGCCTTTGCCCAGGGACCTGGGTGCACTTGGTGGGTAATGCGGAAGGATGGGGAAGTCCGATGTGTACCTCAAGGAGACTTGATTTTGGGTGAAAACAGTCAATGATTTGAATTGTATTATGTTAATTGTTCAGTATGACATTACTACTATGGCTGCTATCTACCATATCAATGGTATTATAGTAAAAATCACCCAGACTCATGAAGAATGAGCTTCACTGAAATCAAGCAACGTGCAGCAGTGATGGAACCAGAACTGGCTTCAGCAGCTTGCGCCCAACAATTCCCTCGAGACCGACATCTTCGACCTGCAGATCATGGACATGGACCGTGCCAGATGACAATCCAACACCACATACCATCTCCCCTGCCCTGAGAGACTACTATGATGGAGTCATGGACTAACTGAACTCCACAGACATTTTAAAGTGATGGCCCATGGACTAAGAAAGTGATATCTGTGTATATATATTAAAAGACAAGAAGAGTAAAAATGAATAATTAGAATGTATTGAAAAGTATAGGACCTGGGCATGACGTAAATGGTATGGAATAAGGGGTGGATACCCTCGAGCAAAAGGACTGTCGTGGTTTAGCCCCAGCCGGCAACTAAGCACCACGCAGCCGCTCGCTCACTCCCCCTCCCGCAGTGGGACGGGGAAGAGAAATGGGAAAAAAAACCTCGTGGGTTGAGATGAACACGGTTTAATAGGACAGAAAGAAAGAAGGGAACAACAATGATAATACCAACAAAGGAATGTACAAGAACAAGTGACCCCCAATACAGCAATTGCTCACCACCCCGTGATCGACAGCCCGTCCCCGAGCAGCGATTTCCGCCCCCCGGCTAACTCCAGTTTATGTACTGGGCATGACGTCGTATGGTAGGGAATATCTCTTTGGCCAGTCTGGGTCAGTTGTCCCGGCTGTGTCCCCTCCCAGCTCCCCGTGCACCCCCAGCCTGCTCGCTGGCAGGCCAGCACAAGAAGCTGGACTGTCCTTGACTGCTCAGCAACAACCCAAAACATCAGCACATTATCAACAATTTCTCATCCCAAATCCAAAACACAGTCTCACACTAACTTCTGTGAAGAAAACCAGCTCTATCCTGGCTGAAACCAGGACACCGTCCCGCTATAATAATCCAACATTTGAATCACAGAAGGATAACACCTTTAGCAAAACAAAAGTGTTAAAAAGGCTAGAGAAGATATACTACTTATCATCATAATGTCCTTACCATGAAGAGATCAAACTCCTCTTCACACCGAGCAATCATCTGATTCAGAGTCTCATCATCAGGAACTTCATCTTCTTCCTATTTAAATAGAAAAAGGCGTTAGAAAAATACAAAGCAATGTCCAAAGAGAGGCAACCATTTGCATTGAGCCACTGTTGCATTGATATCTCTCTCTCTCAAAAGGAGTGTGAAACGCTCAAATGAAAACTAAAAATTTGAAAGTTCCTAGCTGTTCATCGATTCAGAAGTAACACAGAATAGACTTAATCAAAGAGACAATTAGGACTTCTTATCACGTTCATATATTGGGAATGAGGAAGTGAGCAAACATGCGACCAGGAAATTTTGGTTTGTGTTTTTTTCAGGGTCACAAGCACAGTTAGTTGTCAGCTTGTTTTTCAGTTAAAACATACACATTTCACTTCTGCTGCTCTACAGCACTCCCCTAGTAATAGCATTCTACACTAAGAAGTCTTTACTGTCAAAGCAGAAGGAAGGAAAACGATCCTGAAAAAAAATAATCCTAGAAACAAAGCCTGCCCAATCCATATTTCTGTAGACCACTGTCCACTCACAAAGTGAGATGTGAATCATAGAACCATAGAACCATAGAATATCTCGAGTTGGAAGGGACCCATAAGGAACATCAAGTCCAACTCCCTGCTCCCTGTTGTCCAGACGTTCCTTGAACTCTGACAGGCTTGGTGCTGTGACCACTTCCCTGGGGAGCTGGTTCCAGTGACTGACCACCCTCTCAGTGAAGAACCTTTTCCTAAGGTCCAATCTGTACTTCCCCTGACACAGCTTCATTCCATTTCCATGTATCCTATTGCTGGTCACCAGAGAGAGGAGATCAGCACCTCCCCCTCCGCTGCCCCCCTTGAGGAAAGTTGTAGATTGCAATGAGGTCACCCCTCAGCCTTCTCTTCTCCAAGCTGAACAAACAAAGTGACCTCAGCCGCTCCTCATAAGTCTTGCCCTCGAGACCTTTCACCATCTTCTTCGCCCTCCTCTGGACACACTCTAATAGTTTGATGTCCTTCTTATATTGAGGCGTCCAAAACTGCACACAGTACTCGAGGTGGGGCCACACTAGTCCAGTGTATAGGGGGACAATCACCTCCCTTGACCGGCTAGCTATGCTGTGCTTGATGCACTCCAGGACATGGTTGGGCCTTTTGGCTGCCAGGGCACACTGTTGACTCATGTTGTTGCCATCAACCCAAACCCCAGATCTCTTTCCGCGGGGCTGCTATCCAGCCTCTCGTCCCCCAATTTGTATGCATAACCAGGATTACCCCATCCCAGGTACAGAATCCGGCACTTGCTCTTGTTAAACTTCATATGGCTGGTGATTGCCCAGCTGTCTAGTCTATCCAGATCCCTCTGCAAGGTCTCTCTACCCTCAAGGGAGTCCACAGTTCCTCATAGTTTAGTATCATTGGCAAACTTAACTTACTTAATGTACATTCAACTCCTGTGTACAGGTAAATCAAAGCTACAAACTTTAGTTTGGTTCCCACATAAAAACCTTAAAACATTTACTGAGTCTGTGTTACAGAGGAATTAGGGATCTTGAACAGGCTGTCTGCTCTACTGGGGCCCATACTTAGGGCTTGAGAAGCCCGTACGTTATTAATATAATCTGTAACTTACAATATATCTTTGGTAGGGGTAAACTGTATGTGGATCAAGGGGTGGAATGTGGACATCCTGACCGAGAAACCGTTGCACATTTAGGAGTTAGTGATCCACATAACAGTTAATGGGAGTGCAGCTTGTTTTTCAGGCCTGTGTTGTGCTGCACAATTCCCTTGGCAACAAGATAAACTCAGACAGCTCATTGTAACAGGGGAGCCTGCAGGCAGATCCCACTTGGTTCCGGCGACTACGCCAGCTGCATGGCCTCGCCTTTACCTAACAGTGCAGCAACAAGTTCTCATGAGAACATCCTTTAGGAATAGAGTTGTTTTATTGTAAGGAAATTATATAATAGCTTGCAGTCTCAAGCAGTCCCAAGCTGCACTCAAACTGCACTCTTGCCTACCAGTTATATAGCTGATTCCCAAGCACCAACTGGAACATCTTCTCTTTGTTTTTAACTGCCTTACCTCATTTTCTTCCTCATGTTCTAATATAGCCTGTAGAAAAGCCTTCCGCTCATGGCTTGAAGATTTCTGATCAAACATTCCAGCCTGAATAACTTTTTGATCTACATTCAGTTTATACTTTGCAGCAGCGAGTATCTTCTCCTCCACACTGTTCACAGTGCACAGTCGCAAGACTCGAACCTCATTCTGCTGACCAATTCGATGAGCTCGGTCCTGGGCCTGCAAGTCCTATTAGGCAAAGAATATGGAATGATGTATAACGTAACTGTGCTACACAAATCACTCCCTGCTTAAAGGACACTGTAACGTTGGTTTCTATTCACATAACAAAAAGTGCTCAAGCTACAGCCCACGACAATTCATCTAGCTCATTCCTGATTATCCTCCTTCTTGGGAGTTCATCAGACTCAGGCAGGCAAATTGGAGGAAAAAAAAAATGTGCATGCTCTGTACAATGTGAATGCAGTCAGTCAGTCAAACACTTCTTGAAAGTGTGTGCAGTAAGTGACCAAGATAGGCCACAGTGTATAATTCTTCTCTGCCACTCAGACATCATGGCCTTCCAGGCCAGAAAAGAACCCTGAAGTAAAGCAACTCTCTAGTCCAGGTACAAGAACAGAGGCAACGATATAACTAGGTATATATTATAAAGTCCAGATATAAACCTGTGTATCTAAAGCAAACCACTTGTCCTGGTTTCAGCTGGGATAGAGTTAATTTTCTTCCTGATAGCTGGTATAGTGCTGTGTTTTGGATTTGGGATGAAAAAATGTTGGTAACATACTGATGTTTTTAGTTGTTGCTAAGCAGTCAAGGACTGTCCAGCTTCTCATGCTGGCCTGCCAGCGAGAAGGCGGGGGGGTGCACGGGAAGCTGGGAGGTGACACAGCCAGGACAGCTGACCCAAAACTAGCCAAAGGGATATTCCATACCATATAATGTCATGCTCAGTATATAAACTGAGGTAGTTGGCCGGGGAGGGGCCGCAGCTCGGGAGCTAACTGGGCATCGGTCAGCGGGTGGTGGGAGGTTGTGCTGTGCATCACTTGTTTTGTATATCCTTTTGTCGTTGTTATTATCACCATGTGTAAGGGGAATAAAAAATTTGAAACACTGGCAAGGAGACAGGAGCGTGTTGACCAATTCACCCCATTGCTTATCACCTACTGAACTTTGCCTGAACTTTGGAACATCCTCTAAGTAAGATTCCTCAGTGTTCTGAAGCCAGAGAAGTTGCAAGCTCACGCTAATCAGACCAGGACATCTGCCAAAGCAGATACACATTTTGTTGACTACAACCAGCCACATAGCTATATCATGTATCATACTTAATAGTGCACATGTGTGATCTATATCCACCCCCCCGCCCCTCTAGAAAAACCCTTTGAGACTGACCCCTCACTGAAGCCTCGACCATGGACAGACACTGCTGTGCCTGGTAATCCCCTGCTGCTTCCCTGAAAAGTCCTGGGGCTTCCACTTGCCAGACGGATCATGAGTATAATCAAGAAATGCAATGGAATACTTGCACTTATCTTATCTCTGTGTCTTCTTGAAAGTGAATCTGCGAACCTGGTTCCTATTTCACAGAATCACAGAATCATTAAGGTTGGAAAAGAACTTTAAGATCATCAAGTCCAACCATCAACCCAACACCACCATGCCCACTAAACCATGTCCCGAAATGCCACATCCACACATTTTTTGAACACTTCCAGTGATGGTGAATCCACCACCTCCCTGGGCAGCCTGTTCCAATGCTTGACTACTCTCTCTGTAAAGAATTTTTTCCTAATATCCAATCTAAACCTCCCCTGGCACAACTTGAGGCCATTTCCTCTCCTCCTATTGCTAGTTGGGAGAAGAGACCAACACCCACCTCGCCACAACCCCCTTTCAGGTAGTTGTAGAGAGCAATGAGGTCTCCCTTCAGCCTCCTCTTCTCCAGACTAAACAACCCCAGTTCCCTCAGCTGCTCCTCATAAGACTTGTGCTCCAGAACCCTCACCCGCTTCCTTGCCCTTCTCTGGACACACTCAAGCACCTTTTAGTTGTTGCTAAGCAGTCAAGGACTGTTCAGCTTCTCATGCTGGCCTGCCAGCGAGAAGGCGGGGGGGTGCACGGGAAGCTGGGAGGTGACACAGCCAGGACAACTGACCCAAAACTAGCCAAAGGGATATTCCATACCATATAATGTCATGCTCAGTATATAAACTGAGGTAGTTGGCCGGGGAGGGGCCGCAGCTCGGGAGCTAACTGGGCATCGGTCAGCGGGTGGTGGGAGGTTGTGCTGTGCATCACTTGTTTTGTATATTCTTTTGTCGTTGTTATTATCATTGTTATTATCATTTTTTTCCCCTCTCCTATTGGACTTTCTTTGTCTCAATCCACGAGTTCTACCTTTTTTTCTGATTCTCTCCCCCATCCCCCTGAGTGGGAGGGGGGTGTGATCTAAGGGCTGTGTGGTTGTTTTGGCTACCTGCTGGGTTAAACCACAAGACCACTATTTCAGAATATCTTAAATGCATTAGTAATTTTATGTATTGGGTGTGGCTAGAATGGAGTTAACTTTCTTCATATCAGCCTGTTGGGGGCTTGTCCAGGATGGTGCTGTGATATGGATTTATCACCAAATGAGTGTTGATAACACAGTAATGTTTTGGATTTTGCTGAACAGTGCTTGCCTTCTCTGTTTCTCCCTCTGCCCACCCAGGGAGTAGGCTGGGGGTGCACAAGAAGCTGGGAGGGGACACAGCTGACATAGCTGACCTGAACTGGCCAAAGGGACATTCCATGCCATATAATGTCATGTTCAGCAATAAAAACTGGGCAGAGTGTGTGTGTGTGTGGGCATGTATATGTGTGTTGGCTTCCGAGGTAGAGTAGAACAGGATAGGATAGAATAGAATAGAACAGAATAGCATAACATAGCATAGCATAGTTCAGTTGGAAGGGACCTACAACGATCATCTAGTCCAACTGCCTGACCACTTCAGGGCTGACCAAAAATTGAAACATCTTATTAAAGGCATTGTCCAAATGCCTCTTAAAATCTCACAGGCATGAGGCATCGACCACCTCTCTAGGAAGCCTGTTCCAGTGTTTGACCACCCTGTCGGTAAAGAAATGCTTCCTAATGTCCAGTCTCAACCTCCCTTGACACAGCTTTGAACCATTTCCACACATCCTGTCACTGGACCCCAGGGAGAAAAGCTCAGCACCTCCCTCTCCACTTCCCCTCCTCAGGAAGCTGTAGAGAGCAATGAGGTTGCCCCTCAGCCTCCTTCTCTCTAAACTAGACAACCCTAGAGTCCTTAGCCACTCCTCATAGGACATGCCTTCCAGCCCTTTCACCAGCTTTGTTGCCCTCCTCTGGACACATTCAAGTACCTTAACATCCTTCTTAAATTGTGTGACCCAGAACTGCATGTAGTATTCAAGGTGAGGCCACACCAATGCTAAATACAGCGGGATAATCACCTCTTTCGACCAGCTGGTTATGCTGTGTTTAATGCATCCCAGGATGCAGTTTGCCCTCCTGGCTGCCAGGGCCTGCTGTCAACCAGCACCCCCAGATCCCTTTCTGCAGGGCTGCTCTCCAGCCACTCCTCTCCCGATTTATACTTGTGCCCAGCATTACTCCATCCCAGGTGCAGAATTCAGCATTTGTTCTTGGTAAATTCCATGCCACTGATGATTGCCCAGTGCTCCAATCTATCCAGATCCCTCTGCAAGGCCTCTCGTCCCTTAAGAGAGTCAACAGCACCTCCCAGTTTAGTATCGTCAGCAAACTTGCTAAGGGTGCATTCGACTCCTGCATCCAGATCATTGATAAAAATATTGATTGGAACCAGCCCTAGGATTGAGCCCTGAGAAACAGTGATGGTGACTGGTTGCCTGCCAGATGTAGCCACATTCACTACAACCCTTTGAGCCCTGCCCTTCAGCCAGTTCTTCACCCAGCGCACCATGAACCTGCTCATCTCACAATTTGGCTACTTGTCCAGAAGGATGCTGTGAGGGACAGCATCAAACGCCTTACTAAAATCCAGAAAAACTACATTCACTGCCTTCCCTTCATCCACTAGACAGGTGACCTTATCATAGAAGTATATCAAATTGGTTAAACAGGAGTTTCCCTTTGTGAACCCATGTTGGCTGTTCCTGATGACTGCATTGTCCTTTAAATTCCTTTCAATAGCACCCTGTATGATCTTCTCCATAATTTTTCCAGGTACTGAGGTTAGACTAACAGGTCTGTAGTTTCCTGGGTCTTCCCTCATGCCCTTCTTGTAAATTGGAATAACGTTGGCTAGCTTCCAGTCAGCAGGGACCTCCCCAGACTCCCAAGACCTTTGGTAGATGATTGAGAGGGGTCCTGCCATAACATCCGCTAGCTCCTTCAGTACTCTGGGGTGAATCCCATCAGGCCCCATGGACTTGTGAACATTCAGCTGATACAACTGGTCCCTCACAATTTCAGTGTCCACAAATGGAAAGGCACCGTTCCCGCAATCGTGGTCCTCCAACTCAGAGGACCAGGCAGCCCAAGTTCTATCAGAATTAGTAAAGACTGAGGCAAAAAAAGCATTGAAAGCCTCTACTTTTTCTTCATCTGTATTTGTCAGGTGACCATCTTCAACAAGTATTGATCCAATGTTTTCCTTAGACCTCCTCTTGCTATTAACATACATAAAAAAGCCTTTCTTGATGTCTGACACAACATTGGCCAGTTTCAACTCTAGTTGAGTTTTAGCCTTTTGTGTCTTCTCCCTGCATATGTGAACCACATCTCTGTAATCTTCTTGCGAAGCCTGACCTTGCTTCCAGAGATCATACAATTTCTTTTTCCGCCTGAGTTCCAAGAGGAGTTCCCTGTTCAGCCAAGCTGGTCTTCTGCCCTGCTTGCTTGACTTCTGACACCATGCTCCTGTGCTTTTAAAAGGTGGTTCTTAAAAACTGACCAGCACTTGTGGATTCCTAAGCCCTCAAAAGCAGATTCCCAGGGGACACTGCTAAGTAGCTCCCTGAGTAGCTTAAAGTTTGCTCTCTTGAAATCCAGGGTAGCAACTCTGTTGTCCTTTTTTCTCATTACACCAAAAATTTTAAACAACTCAGCCATTTTGTGATCACTGTGGCCAAGACATCCACCTACCATCACATCTCCCACGAGTCCATCTCTAGTCACAAACAGCAAGTCTAGGAGGGCATCTTTCCTAGTTGGCTCACTGAGTACTTGTGACAAGAAATTTTCTTCCACAAAGTTCAGGAATTTCCCAGGCTTGCTTGTCACAGCAGTATGGTATTCCCAGTTGATGTCTGGGAAGTTGAAATCTCCCACAAGGACAAGGTCTACCGATCCAGAGATTTCTCCTAATTGCCTATGAAATAACTCATCAGTGCTATCATCCTGGCTGAGTGATCGATAGTAGACACCCACAACAACATCTGCTTTGTTTTCCATCCCCCTAATCCTCACACAGAGGCTCTCAACCACATCATCCCTAACTGTGAGGGCTGTACGATCAAACCTCTCCCTTACATACAGTGCAACTCCTCCACTTCGCCTGCCCTGCCTATCCCTCCTGAACAGCCTGTAGCCCTCCATCCCAGCACTCCAGTCGTGGGACTCATTCCAACAAGTTTCACTAATACCAATGACATCATGGCTCTGGGAACGGACCAGTGCTTCCAGTTCATCCTGTTTGTTTCTCATACTGTGTGCATTGGTGCACAGGCATTTTAGATGGAATATCCCTTTGGTCAGTCTGGGTCAGCTCTCCCGGCTGTGTCCCCTCCCAGCTTCTTGCCCACCCCCAGTCCACTCGTTGGCAGGGCAGAGTAGGAAAAAACAAAAGCCTCGTGGCCGTGCAAGCACTGTTTGGCAACAGCTAAAACACTGGTGCATACATTATCAACACTGATTTGGTCACAAACCCAAAATACAGCACTGTATGGGCTGCTATGAAGAAAATTAACTCCATCCCAGCCAGACCCAGTATAGACTCTAGTTCAGGTACAAGAACAGAGGCAACAATATATCTGGATATACATATATATATTAAAAAAAATCTAGCTATAGAACTGTGTATCTAAAGCGAATCACTGTTCCTGAGAATCTTAAATGCATTAGTAATCTTAGATATTATTTCATCTGCTGCATGAGCTTTTCACTTTGAATAGAGATCCATTTATTAGTGCCTTATGATTAAAGGGTGAACGAAGTTATACAAATGAAACAGACTGTAAGACTCTAACTTTGAGGATTTCCTGACACTCAGAAAAACTATATACGCAGACACAGTATCACTTTACTGATTTAAAACAAAAAATGACTTGATTGTAGCAGTTTGCCTTACCAATTCTTCTCAAAGCAGCATTTTACAATATACTTTCATTTTACTGTCAGTCTTCCCAAATTAAAACACAAAGCCTGAAAAAGCACAAGCAATTATTTCCATATTACATGAAGACGATTAAATAAAAATAACCTGATGAGGATTCCAATCACTATCAAAGATTATAACAGTGTCAGCAGCCTGGAGGTTCAAGCCCAGCCCTCCTGCCCTTGTACTCAGCAAGAAGATGAAGTACTGTGAGCCAGGTTCATTAAACTTCTTCAGCAAGGCAGCTCGATCCTCCGATTTTGTTGTACCTGAGAAGAAATTAAAAAAGAAATAAAAAGAAACCCTATGACAAAAATCTTCTACTGAAATAATTTAAAAGCAATCTTAGTTGCTTAAGGCACATGTAGAAAGGAAATTTTAGCGCACTTGTTCTTTGCCATCTCAGCTATATTTTCTATAATATAAATGCAAACACTAACTGTGGATGTTTCAACCAGCTGCCTATAGCACTTGAGGGTTCCCAAACTTTTGTTTTAAGTAGGCTTGACATTTCAAAAGGGGACTTTGAAAAGATGCAATTATCTATTTGACAACATTTTATGACTGACAAGTTTCAATAGATGATATACACATGCAAAATGGAGCTTCAGTTTTGATTAAAGCCTTATGAGCACTCACAGAATCTAAATATTTTTAAAACTATATGTGTACACAAACATAGATTTATTAACATTTCACTATTGGCCTTAAAAATCAAGATTAATATCAAGGGAACAAAAACTCTTAAAAGATCACATTCAAAACACAACGGTGTCGATAGGGGAGGGAGAGAAAGCAGAGAATTCAACCACGGTAAAAGGCCTACACAAAGCTCTAAGAAACAACTAAGCACTGTACACATTGGCAACAAAGTGAATTTCACGTACTTTGACAATCAGCTTTTACTGATCAGCTTGGTCTGGCCCTCTGCTTGTTTTATCTTTTTACATCTCTGTCTGTCGCTGAAGACAGTCAGAAGGTTTGATATTTTTATTCAGATGTCCATATGTATATAGTACAGAGAAGAAAGTTTTTCTACTACATAGTCAAATTGCTGAGTCAGAAAAACACTCCCAAATTTATTTTCATTCAGCTTACCATCAAGACGTAAGTAAAGGAAATTTTGAAATGCAAAATAGTCCTCCATAATGGTCATGAGTGATGTCATTTGACAGAAAAGAAGCACACGATGGTTAGTGGCTCGCAACTTAGGTAAAATACGATCAAGTAGTTCAAATTTCCCTGAGGCCTGATAAAGCTCAGCTCTGTTTAAGAGGAAAGAACACAATAAATGCCATGACAAGCCTGCTTTTAGAAGAGTTTTTAATAATGCATTCTAATTACAATTGTGTCATATCATGATAATGGATAGATTCCTTTACTCAAAGGAAAACAAAACTGATAGCACTTTTCTCTCTTTAAAACTGTTCATGATGTTGATTAAAATAAGAAAAAAACCCACATGAATTGCATCTGTTTGTTTATTTTTTAGGAAAGGGTTCCTCCCTCAAAATATAAGAATTCTGTGGACTCTCAAGTATATCAAATATCTTCCTTTATGAGCCCAGTATTTTTTTCATTATTTCTGAAAACAAAAATTCTTTCTGAAGTACATAAGCATTTTATTGGTTTAGATGCTCTCCCACAGGATCTGCTTTCAATCAGCATCTATTGGAGCCACAAGTTATATCCATCAAGTGTATGTTAGAATTGATTACTTTTCCACTCACTACTGTACATGTGAAAGCAAAGGAGTCCAGACCAGACTAGTTTATATACAGAAACAATGGGGAAAGTTTGATAGTGGACATATTCTTTTATTGTATACACTTATAACTGCCTTGAACTATCTTTATTTGCTCTGATTACTAATCTTCTGTCTTCTGTGCTATCAAGATGAGTTGCAAAACAGACTGAGCACTAGGTTTGTTCACAAAGTTGTTTAAGCTAAAAATCAGAAAGATCGCAAAGGTGGATAAATGAGTAGGACAACCATATAGTTTAGAAAATCAAATTAGACGTAACTCTCCTCTAACTCTAAATCTGTAGCCTTAAAATATAATTCATCATTAGGAATTGTATACTCAGTCCACAAGATACAAGGCCTTCTGAGATGTATACATATATAATTGCTATGCAGAAGGCCAAACTATTTGAGAGACTGTATTGGGTCTGGCTGAGATGGAGCTAATTTTCCCCATAGCAGCCCCCATAGTGCTGTGCTTTGTATTGGTAGCTAGAAAGGTGTTGATAACACACCAGTGTTTTGGCTACTGCTGAGCAGTGCTCGCACAGCATCAAGGCTGTCTTTCCAACATTCCCACCACCACCACCAGTAGGCTGGGGTTGGGCAAGATCTTGGGAGGAGACATAGCCAGGACAGCTGACCCAAACTGGCCAAAGGGATATTCCATACCATATGACGTCAGCTCAGCAATAATAGCTAAGAGAAAGGGGGAGGGGGGCATTTGTTTTTTATGACATTTGTCTTCCGGAGCAACCGCTACATGTACTGAAGCCCTGCTTCCTGGGAAATGGCTGGACATCACCTGCTGATGGGAAGTAGAGAAGAAATCTTTTGTTTTCCTTTCCTTCTGCACACAGCCTTTGTTTTTTGCTTTATTAAACTGCCTTTATCTTGACCCACGTGTTTGGGGTTTCTCCCCTCCCATCCTGCTGAGGAGGGGAGTGATAGAGTGGCTTGGTGGCACCTGGCATCCAGCCAAGGTCAACCCACCACAGAGACAGATGGTCTCATATAGTAATAAAGAAAAAAAACACATTGTCAACACTTAAACAGGAAGGGAGCCATGTGGAGGATACACACAACCTACTTTATCCCTTGCTCAGAGTAAACCATTTCTAGCCAATTGCACAGAAGTGTTGAGTACATATTTAAATCTATTATTTAATTTTTGTATTTAAGCACTGGAAAAAGTGTTAACATAACTTTAATTTGGAATAAATTAAAAAGGAAGAGTAGAAGAGGGAAAGAGTGAGAGAAATGAAACCCCCTACTTAAATCCCTAAAGAACCTCCACAATAAATTTCAGATAGCGTCTTTGTTGTTTAAAAAAGAAGGAAGGGAGGGAGGGAGGGAGGCAGGGAAGGAGGCAGGCAAGCAGGCAGGAAGGATAGGCAGGAGGGAAGGCAGACAGGCATTGGTTTGCATGAAGACAGGATTCATTATTCAGTATATTGACATGCAGTGTGATAATTGTCTTTCCCTATTTTCCTGAGACAGAGGTTAATGCTTTTAATACCAGCATCTTTTGGTTCAGGCATGGATCCTGTTGCCTCTCTGTCCTCCTATAAAAGGGCATATAGAGGACAAAGGAATCAGGATACTCCTTCAGAAGTCCATGCTAATGAAAAACTGATGAGAAGATGAGATATATCACAGGGCTGCTGTGGTTGCCTGCTGGGATTTGTCCCTGAGCAGCAAATCATCTGGACATGAATAGTTTTCTGTGCTCTTAAGTACCCTTCCATTACGTCATGTCACTCTGAGAACTTTTTGATAGTGAGGAAAGTCCCTGGATAGAGCATCCTGTTGCCACCTAGGTTTCATTGAGAATCTGAAATATCTTCTTTGATGAGGGAAGGGGAGATTCCTAATGTGAAAGTATGAATCCAGCAGATGGAAATCTGTAAGCAGTCTTGAGCTTGGAGACATGGAATGATGAAGTCAAGTGTTATAAATAATTTAGGATGATATATGCACTTGGATTTTAGGATAGGAAAAACACACTTCCTTCTTGTACAGAATGAGAAAAAATATCAAAACATTCTGTTAACCCTGAAATATCTTCTGTAACTAACTTCTAAATGAGATCACTGCCATGTGCAGACTCTAATGATTGATCCTTGATCCTTGAAATGGACATAGTAGATGTGGAATGAGGCAGTATGTCTTGTCCTTCTACTGGGTGTCACTAAGAACAGTCTGGCTCCATCTTCTTTACTCCTCCTATGAGGTATTTAGACACTTTGATAAGATCCCTCCCATAGCCATCTCTTCTCCAAGCTAAACAGTCCCAGCTCTAAGCGTCTCCTCATAGGACAGATGCTCTTGTGGAAGCAAAATAGTTAATGCCTCATAGGCCTTTGCAGGCCTCACTAGATAAGAAACATTTGCAGCTAATGGTCTCACCAGTCAGCAAGATTTCATTAACAAAGGAGTGAATTATTTGTAAAAGGATATACTGTCTAGAGACTCCTTATCTGAAGAATTCCAATCGATGTTGTTATTTACCATATCCTGCTTATCTGACACAGATTTGGTGAAGAAACTAGTTGTATAACCTAAAAGGTATATAAACTCTGTAACTGCCCCATTTGCACAGGGTTCATATCGGCAGAGTCTCTCACTGCTGCTCTGTGTTCTCTCCTATAGCTATAGTAATAAACTGCTTCTGTTCTGACCTGATCTAAATAGTAATTCTGGTTATTCCATGACACTCCAAATCCTTAGTCATCTTTGTGGCCCTTTGCTGGACCCACTCCAGTATCCCCATGTCTGTCTTGTACTGGGGAGCCCAGAACTGGATACAGTACTCAAGATGCGGCCTCACCAGTGCTGAGTAGAGGGGAAGGATCTCCCCCCTCGACCTGCTGGCAATGCTCTTTCTAATGCAGCCTTCTAATGTTGGCCTTCTTTGCCTTGAGGGTGCATTGGTGGCTCATGGTTGGATTCTTGTCCACCAGGACCCTCAGGTCCTTTTCTGCAGAGCTGCTTTCCAGCTGGTCAGCCCCCAGCCTGTACTGGTGCATGGGTTTAATTACCAGGTGGACATGGCATTTCCCTTTGTTGAACTGCCTATTTTTCCATCCTGTTGAGGTCCCTCTGAATGTCAGCACAACCACCTGATGTATCAGCCACTCCTCCCAATTCTCTTACCATCTGCAGACTTGCTGAAAGTGCACGCTGTCCCAAGTTCCAGGTCAGAAAAAAGAGGTTAAACAGTATGGGTGCTAATACTGACCCCTGGGGACCACCACTAGTGACTGGCATCCACCTGGACTTCATGCCTTTTGCTGTTGATATACCTGCAGAAGCCTTTCTTGTTGCCCCTCCCATCCCTCTCCAGATTCAAGTCTAGATGGGCTTTGGCTTTCCTAACCACATCTCTGTATGCTTGGACAGTGTCTCTATATTCCTCCTGGGTCACCTGTCCCTGCTTCCACCACCTGTATGCTTCCTTTTTATGTCTGGATTTACTCAGGAGGTCCTTGTGCATCCATATCTTGCCACCTGCGCTTGACTTGCTGCATGTTGGGATGGTCGAATACTTATGGGTAAGGATGAGGGGGAAGGCCAACAAGGCAGATATCCTGCTGGGAGTCCGTTATAGACCACCTAACCAGGATGAAGAGGCAGATGAAACATTCTATAAGCAGCTGGGAGAAGTCTCACAATTGCTACCCCTTGTTCTCGTGGAGGACTTCAGCTTACCAGATAACTGCTGGAAATACAATACAGCAGAGAGGAAACAGTCTAGGAGGTTCCTGGAGTGTGTGGAGGATAACTTCCTGACACAGCTGGTGAGTGAGCCAAATAGGGAAGGCACCCCCCCGGACTTCTTGTTTGCAAAGAGAGAAGGACTTGTGGATGATTTGATGGCTGGAGGCTGTCTTGGGCATAGTGATCATGGAATGATCGTTTTTGATTCTTGAAGTAAGGAGAGTGGTTAGCAGAACTGCTACCTTGGACCTCTGGAGGGCAGACTTCGGCCTGGTCAGGACACTGGTTGAGAGGGTCCCTTGGGAGACAGTCCTGAAGGGCAAAGGGGTCCAGGAAGACTGGACAATCTTCAAGAAGGAAACCTTAAAGGGGCAGGAGCAGGCTGTCCCCATGTGCCGTAAGATGAGCTGGCGGTGAAGATGACCGGTCTGGCTGAACAGGGATCTCGTTAGGTCAGGCAGAAAGAAAATTAGCTAGAACTCAATCCGGCCATGGTCATAAGGGATAACAGAAAATGTTTCTACAAATATATTAACAACAAAAAGAGAGGCAAGGAGAATCTTCATCCTTTACTGGATGCGGAGGGGGGAACATTGTCACCAAAGATGAGGACAAGGCTGAGGTACTAAATGCCTTCTTTGTCTCAGTCTTTAATAGCCAGACCAGGTATCCTCAGGGTATTCAGCCCCCTGAGCTGGAAGACAGGGATGGAGAGCAGAATAAACCCCCCCCATAATCCAGGAGGAAGCAGTTAATGACCTGCTATGCCACCTGGACACACACAAGTCTCTGGGGCTGGATGGGATCCACCCAAGAGTACTGATGGAGCTGGCAGAGGAGCTTGCCAAGCCACTCTCCATCATTTATCAGCAGTCCTGGTTAACAGGGGAGGTCCCAGGAGACTGGAGGCTTGCCAATGTGACGCCCATCTACAAGAAGGGCCAGAAGGAGGATCCAGGGAACTACAGGCCTGTCAGCCTGACCTCAGTACCAGGGAAGATTATGGAGCAGTTCATCTTGAGGGTGCTCACAGGGCATGTACAGGACAACCAAGGGATCAGGCCCAAGCAGTGCGGGTAAATGAAAGGCAGGTCCTGCTTGATCAACCTGATCTACTTCTATGATCAGGTGACCCTGACCTAAACGGCTGCTTTCGGGCCGCGACACTCATTGGCTCCTTGATCACTTGTGTCAGGAAATGATCACCAAAACACTCCATAAACCTTCTGTATTGGTTATGCCTTACTGTCTTGTCCTTCCAGCAGATATTGGGGTGATTAAAGTTCCCCATGACAACCAGGGCCTGCAAATATGAAGCTTCTTCCAGTTGTATGAAGAAGACCTCATCTACTTCTTCCCGATCAGGTGGTCTATAGGAGATGCCCACCACAATGTCACCCACATTGGTCTGCCCTCTAATCCTAACCCATAAGCTCCTGACTGGCACATATTCTAATATAATTCATATAATCTAAAATATTTTTTACCATGAGGGTGGTCAAATAGTAGAACTCGTTGCCCAGTGAGGCTGTATAATCTGCATCCCTAGGCAGAGCTCCATGCATTCCAGTTTCTGTCTCATATAAAGGACAGCTCCCCCTCCTTGCCTGTCCTTCCTAAAGAGCTTGCATCCATCCATGGCAGCACTCCAGTCATGTGAGCTATCCCAGCACAGGCTGTAGATTGAGCTATCCCAGATTGTAGCCCTGCAACTGCACATAGACCTCTAATTCTTCCTGTTTGTTCCCCATGCTGTCCGCATTAGTGTACAGGCACTTCAGAGAGGCACGCAGTCATGCTGATTTCCCAGGAAAAGGGTGAGAGCTTTCCCCACAATACTGTCCTCCTGGCACTTCCTTATTTGTGTGCATACGCTTGGGGTGGGCTCCCTTGTGTCCTGTTTTGTTCATTTTGAGGTCTCTCCTGTCCACATCACCTTGCACCCTCTGCTTACCAAGCCAGTCCATCACTTTCTCACTTGACTGTGGGTTGTCCTCTCCTGCCCTGTCATTCCTAGTTTAAAGCTCTCCTCACCAGGTTGGCCAGCCTGTTGGCAAAGATGATTTTGCCCCACTTGGTCAGGTGGATCCTGTCTTTATCAGTCCTTTATCCTCAGAGGGTCCAATGGTCATTAAAGCCAAATCTCTATCAGCAACACCAGCTGTGCTGCCAGTTGTTGATCCAAGGATCCATCCACTCCTCAAGCCCTTCCCCTTCATCAATAGGATCAAGTAGAAAACCACCCGGGCCCCCATACCTTTGACCCTCATCCCCAGATTCATGTAGTCACTTGATATACTCAAGGTTTCCCCTGGCAGTATCATTGGTGCACATGTGGAAGAGCAGCAAGGGGTAATACTCTGAGGGCCAGACAAGCATCAACAGCCTCTCAGTTCCAGATCCGAGCCCCCAGCAAGCAGCAAATCTCCCTAGAGGTAGATGGGGGCTTCCGTCCCCTGGAGGAGAGAGTCATCCACTACTATCACTCTCCACTTCTTCCTGATGCTGCTGCATGGTTCAGTCTCAGCTGTCTCCAATGTTTCCTCAGACAGAGCTTCCAGTCCCTCATCTGCTACCAGGGCACTGCACCTATTCTGTAGTTGCAGATCTGCAGGTGGAGCAGGAGCCTTCCTCCTGTTGCCAGAAGTCACAAGCTTCTAGCCTGCGCCATCATAGTCTCCATTTGCCACCCCGATGGGTACAGATTCTGGTTGCTCGTACTGTGCAGGTGGAGGTTCAGGCTCTTGTGTTGGAGAAGATCCTTTCCATCTCTCTTTTCATCATTCTTATTGCTGTGTATTGATATTGACATACTGGAGCAAGTCCAGAGGTGGGCCACCAAGATGCTCAGGGGACTGGAGCATGTGACATAGAAGAAAAGGTTGAGAGAGCTGGTTTTGCTCAGTCTAGATAAGAGAAGGCTCAGATAAACATTATTGCTTGTCTACAACTGCCTAATGGGAGGATACAGTGAAGACTCAACTTGGAGCTGCACAGTAATAAGAGGCAACAGATACAAGTTAGAACATGGGAAATTCTAATAAGATATTAGGAAAAATATTTTTTACCATGAGGGTGGTCAAATAGTAGAACTGGTTGCCCAGTGAGGCTGTATAATCTGCATCCTTGGAGGTGTTCAAGACTTGACTGGACAAGTCCTTGAGCAACCTGACCTGCTTTGCATAGGGGTTAGACCAGGTGATCTCTGGAGTTCTCTTCCAACCTAAATTATTCTATGATTCTAACATTTTTTAACATGGTCTTTATCGAAAATGTACATGTCAAGAGGACCTGTAAGCAAATGAGCCAGGACTTGCTGCCAAGAGATCTTTAAAGTCTAATAGATCTTTATGGAAATTACTGACATAGCCTTTGAACAATTAAGAACTGGGTACAAGTATCACTGAAGTATCAGTTTAAGCATTTTATGTAAATATAATGTGTTGCTGGATTATAAGATTTGTGTTAAATTTTACACAGAAAGTTTCTGAAAAGCAAAATATTAGTAGTGAACTTAAAATTTTGTTATGACAAGGTTCATTTAAATTGCTGACCACAAAATTGAGTGGACAGATGCCAATAATCTAATTGCAAGTGTAATAAGAAAACATAGACCCCATAAAATCAGAGGTAGATTAAGGCTAACTGGAAATCATTCCTAGCCCAGTACTTGAATGAGCCACAATAACAGAGGAATTTAAATGCTTTCCATTAGAGAAAGTTTGCTAATATTTCCCTAATTTGAAAGGGACTAAAAAGAAAGAGAAGATAAGATAAATTAAAGCTGAGAAATTATACTGTAACAAATAATAATAAATCACAGATATGAAAATAACAGGGACCTCTGTAAGGAAGTTTTAATAATTATAGAATCATAGAACAGCCCAGGTTGGAAGGGACCTAGAAAGATCATCTGGTCCAACCTTTCATGGAAAAGGGATCCTAGATGAGATTATCTAGCACCCTGTCCAATTGCATCTTGAAAACTTCTAGTGATGGGGACTCTACCACATCCCTGGAGAGGTTGCTCCAGTGAATGATTGCTCTTACTGTAAAAAATTTTTTCTTATGTTGAGATGAAACTTCTCCCAGTGCAACTTGTACCCATTGCCCCTTGTCTTCTCCATGTGACATAATGTCTTATGCCATTGCAGTTGGGCAAAGATGTCAACCTCGTCCCTAATTTAGCAAGGACTAGTGTACAGTTATGAATAAATAAACAAGAATCCTGCATGTGACCACCATAATTCTTCCTTATGTAATGGGAAAGAAAAAAGAAAAAAGACTCTTGTTACAACAGGAATAAAAGCTTTCTGAAGAACCAGCAATCATTTCTACCATGTTTGGTCATTGTCGAAGGACTGGAAGTTTTGTGAAAGAAACGATCCCATATCTTGGTATGGTGTTAATGAAAATAATGGAAATCCATCTTCAGAATTCTCCTAACCATTCTCTGCTTTAGCCAAATGCTTCTTTTCAAAGCACAAGACTACTTTAAAACAGATAAAAACTTTCGTGCTTTGACATTAGTCACTCCGCAGGGCTTCAGCATCAGAAGATGGCCACAAAAATGATCAGAGGGATGGAGCACCTCTCCTATGAAGAAAGGCTGAGAGAGTTGGGGTTGTTCAGCCTGGAGAAGAGAAGGCTCCGGGGAGACCTTATTGCAGCCTTCCAGTACTTAAAGGGGGCTTACAAGAAAGATGGGGACAGACTTTTTAGCAGGGCCTGTTGTGATAGGACAAGGGGTAATGGTTTTAAACTAAAAGAGGGCAGATTCAGACTAGATATAAGGAGGAAATGTTTCACAGTGAGGGTGGTGAAACACTGGAACAGATTGCCCAGAGAGGTGGTAGATGCCCCATCCCTGGAAACATTCAAGGTCAGGTTGGATGGGGCTCTGAGCAACCTGCTCTAGTTGAAGATGTGCCTGCTCATTGCAGGGGGACTGGATTAGATAACTTTCAAAAGTCCTTTCCAACCCAAAGATTCTATGATAAGTCAAGGACAAGACTGGAGTCCAGAAGATTCTAATTACCATCCAGCTATAAAACCAACTTTAAACTGCCATTTTGGAGAGGAAACATCCCTTGAAGTAAGAAGCAGTCCCTTAGGCTGGGGGACTATGGGATGAGTTTTAAGCTGGTTAGGTTCCTTCTAAAGCATGTTATTTCTATAGCTGATTAGATTTATCTTAGAAACTGCTTAGTTTTTGAGAACATATAGCTTTTGGAAACAAGATATGATATGATAGTTTCATTGCAGCATATATGAAGAAGATAAAGATTTACCCATTGATGACACCATTTGAGTAGCCTAAATGTTCAGCAAAGGATTCCTGCAGAATTATAAGCAATAAACAGAATATTAGACACAGTCTATACAGTGGCCAAAATTATGCATCCCTGTATAAAGAAATTATATGAATGGGGTTTGAGTCCCATTACACTCATACCCTTGGAATTTGCCTTGTGGCACAAGTACTCTAAAGTTTTCCTGCTACTGCTTTATTTAAAATGCATGGCTTGTAGGAATAATTTTCCTCTGTATGCTTTTTACCAGTTTACAAATACAGTAGAACTTAATTTGTACTAATTACTGGGAGACCCATTTGCAAAATACTGAATTTCACAAGTTAATAAACAAGTGAGCAAACAGTAAAAACCACAATAATACACCACAGGAGATACTTGTTCATTTCTTTGTATATTGTAGCTACATTTTAGTTAGCTTTAGCTCAGTAATGAGAAATGCTACACAGTAAAGAAATTGTTGCTGAAAAAAGGGGAGGGGTATGGAGGAGGGGCAATTTTTAATAGATATTCTAAAGGCTTAGCAGTCTGCTAGATAAGAAGGTTCTACTATATGTTCTACTACATGGCATTTTAAACTGATATCTCTATTTTAAAATTTAGTTTTATTTTAAGCACAGGTAGTGGCAAGTTGATATGGAATGTCTTAAACTATATTTTTTAAAGATAGTGCCTCAAAAAGAACAAATGCTGTAAAAGTGAATTTAAGACTGCGGATAAAAATCTGGTGACTGCTCCATTTCTTCACTTATACAGAGGAATGGAATGAGTGTTTCTCAAATGTGTTCTTTCCAGCAGAAGCGTTGCTGCCAAAGATGTTACCTCCCACACTAGCAGTTTTTGACTATATTAGCCACGTGAATAAAAAAGGCTCTCAAAATCAAACATGACTGACTTACCTCAATATGTTGAAACATATACGGGTGATTGCATATCTTTCTCAATTGCATGATTGTGTTCATAAGAGTTTTTGCCCCACCTTTTCCCTAGGGAAGCAAACAACACAAATCATATTATGAAACCCATTTCCTAGCTTGTTAATGAAACTTTTGAAACTCAATTTCAAAAGGAGACATAAAAATACTTGTACTCCAAAGCAGAATACCATATCACCATGAAATAAAAATATTTGAAGCTATGAAATAAGGTGCAGTTATCTGGCTGCTCAAATTAAAATATCATTAGGATGATCCAAAAAGACAAGGAGATCAAAGACGTCCAAGTAACCTGGAAAGTGTACTACATCTCATATCTGTCTATAGCAGTCAAATAAGCACTTACTGCTTATTTCTACAGCTTATGTATGAAATCATGAAAATTGTAAACAGTAAATTATTATCAGCTGTTCCACTAAGATGGGATGATGACAATCTAATTATCACTGATAAATACATTCGGTAACACTGTATTAAGACTGAATAACACTTCTCACTTTAAGATTCCTTTTTGATTTGCTATAACTTTGTGAAACTGCTACCAGAGTTGGTACAACTTCCAAATTCACTACGTCACTGTCCTGGTTTCAGCTGGGATAGAGATAATTTTCTTCATAAAAGCTAGTATGAGGCTATGTTTTAGATTTGGGATGAAGATAATGTTGATAACATACTGATGTTTTTAGTTGCTAAGCAGTCAAGGACAGTTAAGCTTCTTTGCCTCAGTCTTTAATAGCCAGACCAGTTGTCCACAGGGTATTCAGGGATGGAGAGCAGAATAAAGCCCCCATAATCCAGGAGGAAGCAGTTAACGACCTGCTACGCCACCTGGACACTCACAGGTCTCTGGGGCTGGATGGGATCCACCCAAGAGTACTGATGGAGCTGGTGGAAGAGCTTGCCAAGCCACTCTCCATCATTTATCAGCAGTCCTGGTTAACAGGGGAGGTCCCAGACAACTGGAGGCTTGCCAATGTGACGCCCATCTACAAGAAGGGCCGGAAGGAGGATCCAGGGAACTACAGACCTGTCAGCCTGACCTCGGTGCCGGGGAAGATCATGGAGCGGTTCGTCTTGAGAGTGCTCACAGAGCATGTGCAGGACAACCGAGGGATCAGGTACAGCCAGCATGGGTTCATGAAAGGCAGGTCCTGCTTGACCAACCTGATTTCCTTCTATGACCAGGTGACCCGCCTAGTGGATGAGGGAAAGGCTGTGGATGTTGTCTACCTGGACTTTAGTAAAGCCTTTGACAGCGTCTCCCACAGCATTCTCCTGGAAAAATTGGCGCCTCGTGGCTTAGACAGGTGTACTCTTCGCTGGGTAAAAAACTGGCTGGATGGCTGAGCCCAGAGAGTTGTGGTGAACGGAGTCAAATCCAGTTGGCGGCTGGTCACAAGCGGTGTTCCCCAGGGCTTAGTTTTGGGGCCAGTCTTTAATATCTTTATCAATGATCTAGATGAGGGGATCGAGTGCTCCCTCAGTAATTTTGCAGATGACACCAAGTTGGGCAGGAGTGTTGATCTGCTCGAGGGTAGGAGGGCTCTGCAGAGGGATCTGGACAGGCTGGATCGATGGGCCGAGGTCAACTGTATGCGGTTTAATAAGGCCAAGTGCCGGGTCCTGCACTTCGGTCACAACAACCCCATGCAACGCTACAGGCTTGGGGAAGAGTGGCTGGAAAGCTGCTCTGTAGAAAAGGACCTGGGTGTGCTGCTTGACAGCTGGCTGAACATGAACCAGCAGTGTGCCCAGGTGGCCAAGAAGGCCAACAGCATCCTGGCCTGTATCAGTGAGGCCAGCAGGAGTAGGGAAGTGATTGTGCCCCTGTACTCGGCACTGGTGAGGCCGCAGCTTGAATACTGTGTTCAGTTTAGGGCCCTTCACTACAAGAAGGATGTTGAGGCGCTGGAGCGTGTCCAGAGAAGGGCAAGGAAGCGGGTGAGGGATCTGGAGAACAAGTCTTACGAGGAGTGGCTGAGGGAACTGGGGTTGTTTAGTCTGGAGAAGAGGAGGCTGAGGGGAGACCTCATCGCTCTCTACACCTACCTGAAAGGGGGTTGTTGTGAGGTGAGTGTTGGTCTCTTCTCCCAAGTAACTAGCAGTAGGACGAGAGGAAATGGCCTCAAGTTGTGCCAGGGAAGTTTTAGATTGTATATTAGGAAAAATTTCTTTACTGAGAGAGTGGTCAAACATTGGAACAGGCTGCCCAGGGAGGTGGTGGAGTCACCATCACTGGAGGTATTCAAAAAACGTGTAGACGTGGCACTTGGGGACATGGTTTAGTGGGCATGGTGGTGTTGGGTTGACAGTTGGACTTGATGATCTTAAAGGTCTTTTCCAACCTTAATGATTCTGTCATTCAGTGATTCTCATGCTGGCCTGCCAGTGAGAAGGCAGGGGATGCACAGGAAGCTGGGAGGGAACACAGCCAGGACAGGTAACCCAAACTGGCCAAAGAGATATTGCATACCATATGACATCATACTCAGTATATAAAGCTGGGGGGAAGAAGAAGGAAGTGGGGGACGTTCGGAGTTATGGCGTTTGTCTTCCCAAGTAACTGTTAAAACGTGCTGGAGCCCTTCTTTCCTGGAGATGGCTGAACACCTGCCTGCCAATGGGAAGTAGGGAATGAATTCCTTGTTTTGCTCTGCTTGCATCCATGGCTTTTGCTTTACCTATTAAACTTTTTTCTCAACCCACGAGTTTTCTCACTTTTACTCTTCTGATTCTCTCCCTCATCCCACCATGGGGGAGTGAGCAAGTGGCTGTGTCATGCTTAGTTGCTGGCTGGGGTTAAACCATGAGTCACGCAGGTGTAATTATTTTAAAATATCTCAGCCAAAACTGGGCCTAGTTAGGCACAGAGAACTGAACTAGCAGTAGATAGTGGGATGAGGAAGAAAATAGACTGAGAATGGAGCAAAGTGATTATGGTAAAAGGCATCACAGTCAGGTCAAGAATAGGGGGAAATGAGCAGGAGGGATAACATCCATTCACGTACTCTCTGCCCAAGTCTTAGAGCAAATTGAAGACTCCCCAGTCTCACTGCTCTTCTGTCAACAAATATGTATTAAACCCTCAACCACATCAAATGTTGCATTGTAAAAGGCAACTACTATCAGTTATTCAAGTAACTGAAACCTCTAGCATAGGTCTCTGTAGTGCTTCTAAACTTCCAATCATTCTGATGACCTCCTTTGGATGTACATGTGTCAAATGACATTTTCTAAGGCTTAAAAAATGGTAGCTGAAAAATTACATTAAAAATGCAACAAAAGAAAGTAAACCGTTGCTTGCAAAGTGCTCAGAACCTATATAGAGATGACTGTCATAGAAGATCCTATGAGGAAAGGACTAATTTTGTTTTTAGAGCAGGGTTTGAATACTCATCAGTAAATAACACATCAGACCACACCAAATAGAGGTTAAAACAAAATAAGACATTGAACAAAAATATCATCCATTGTGACAATGAATTTGGCAGGATGCAGATGGAAAAATAGTATGCGATCATATTGCATCATGAAAACACATATAATGGGGGTAATATATGGGACTGGTGCACACACAAGCTGTTACACACCAGCTGCTCAGAACCACAGAATGGTTGAAGTTGGAAGGGACCTCAGGAGGTCATCTCGTCCAACCCCCCTGCTCAAGCAGGGCCACCTAGAGCTCGTTGTTGAGGACTATGTACAAACAGCTTTTTAATATCTCCAAGGAGGGAAACTCCACAACCTCTCTGGGCAACTTATTCCAGTGCTCAGTCACTCTCACAATAAAAAAGTGTTTCCTGATGTTCACACAGAATCTCTTGTATTTCAGCTTGTGCCCATTGCCTCTTGCCCTGTCACTGGGCACCACTGAAAAGACCCTGGCTCTGTTGTCTTTGCACCCTCCCTTCAGGTATTTATACACATTAATAAGATCCCCCGAGCCTTTTCTTCTCTAGGCTGAACAATCCCAGCTCTCTCAGCCTTTTCTCATAGGAGAGATGCTCCAGTCCCTTCATCATCTTTGTGGCCTTTGCTGGACTCTCTCCAGTATGTCCATGTCTGTCTTGTACTGGGGAGCCCAGAACTGGACACAGCACTCCAGATGTGGCCTCATCAGTGCTGAGTAGAGGGGAGGGATCACCTCCCTCGACCTGCTGGCAACACTCCTATTAATGCATCCCAGAATACCATTGTCCCTCTTTGCCACAAGGGCACATTGCTGGCTCATGTTTGCTGCTCTGTGTTAAGTGCCTACATGATCTTACTCCAAGGAATCTCACGGTTAAATCCAACCTACCTCACATCTATTGCAATGTAAAATATTTATTTACAGACAAGCTGATGCATGGCTACTTGTCTTCTCTACAATAACTTGACCATGTGACAAAGTCCTAAGATAGAAAAGTCAACATTTATTTTGGCATATTCTAATGTATGACTACATGACTTTGAAATTTATTTTTCTTTTAACACCTTTTTGCATGAACAGATGTTATTTGTATGCATGAACAGAGGCACTCATAACCTAGCTGGCAAAAACAAGATTTGTGCTTAATAATGGCTCCAAGAGAAAAGATGAACACTCGGTAGTAGTGCTGCCACAATCCCAATTAGTCAGTTTTTTTATTGGATTAAACTCAGCATATTTTTACCTTATGAATGGAGATCACAAACTACTGTCTTCTAAAACACAAACATGTCTAATTGAGATTTCTTTCTTCAAAGATATCTGTGGCAAGAACCTACTTATACTTTTTTTTTTTTTTAAAGAAGTCATGTAGTTAACACATGACCATGATCTATCATTCTTTAAGTGTTCTAGTTTCCCCTTTGTACCTTCTTGTCTTTCTCAGAACCATCTGTGAGAAGGATTCCCTTGGCTTGCATGTGGCGGTACAGAATCTTCTGAAGAGCTGACATGTCACATTTGATTACATATTCAACCTAGTGTAAAAACACAATTAACAAATACAATGTCAAGTTTTACCAATATATAATCATTTCTATATGATTTTAATTCCAAGTCCTTGCCCTCCTAAGCAAATAAAACAAAACCTATATTTTTTTGATCCTCATAACAGCACTTTTAAACAAGTTGCAATCCACTTGCAAGCATAATAATGACTATTTGAAAAGATTAACTGTGAGATTTATGATTACTACAAGACACATAGATTCTAAGGGCATGACTGTAGATTCAGTGCTGTTTTACCAAAAATATAAAAAAGGAATTATTTCCTGTTTCTCTCTTCTTATAATTTTAACCAACTGTCAAAAGACTGAATGGCTAATAACCTGTGAAATTTATTATATCTGCAAAGCATCAATCACAACTCGCACAACCTGTCACGAAATAAATAACATCACTTGCAGTCCTAAGTGGCATTCTACTTACCAATGTGGGGATGGAAACATGCTATTTTGTTTCTCAATATCTACTAAAAAAAAAGGGAAACTAATGAAGTAGAGTATGAACACCAAATTCATTTTGACTTCTTGTTAAATATGATTAAAATAAGTTAGTTTCAGAATGTTTTGACTGCACACCACCCTTAAGTCCAGTAACACAAGAAAAATTTTCATGTATCAATTTATCACACATTTTTTCAACTGCCAGGCTTGTGTAATTCACTGTCTTGAATAACTAGGCTAAAATGAAAATAGTCATATAATGAAGCCAGAATAATGGTGAAAAATAATGCAAGAAGTGATTAAAAGAAAAAAGAGCAAGATGCTTAATGTTTCATAAATAAACTTGTGGAAGTTAACAGTTATATTTAACACTTCATAGGCCTTTGGAGGCCTCACTAATTAAGAAATACATGTCAGCATGACCTAATGGCCTCACCGAGTCAGCACAATTTAATTAACAAAGGAGTGAATTGTTTGTAAAAAAGTGGTACTGTCTGGAGCTTCCTTATCTGACTGTTTGGAGCCTCCCTATATGAAGCAATCCATGTTACCGCTCTGTTGCAATTTACTATAGTCCTGTTTCTCTGACATGGTTTGGTGAAGAACGAGTTGTATAACCCAAAGGTATATAAACTCTGTAACTGCCCCATTTGGGCAGAATTCATATCAGCAGAGTCTATCACTCTATTGCTTTGTGTTCTCTCCTATAGCTATAGTAATAAACTCCTCCTGTTCTGACATGATCTAAATTGTAATTCCAGTTATTCTGCAACAAACTAAATAAAGAACATCTTTGCTAACAATTTCATTAACCTAGTGAGGAAAGCTTTCAACTAGGTACATCAGGGAAGGATTGTCATTACCTGAAGAAAAGCGAAGGCATGGGGGGGAGGGAAGGTGTCTGGGAGACAGCATGACTGTGGAGATTCTTGTGCTTCCCTTATGAAAGCAGCATGATTGGGGGCCCAAGTGCCTGTACACAAACGCACGCAGCATGGGCAACAAACAGGAGGAATTATAAGTACATGCACATTTGCAAAACTCTGATCTCATTGGGATTACAGAGATGTAGGAGATAGCTCACATGATTGGAGTGCTTCCATGGATGGGTACAGGCTCTTCAGGAAAGACAGAATGGGAAGGTGAGGACAGGGGATTGTGCCCTATGCACAGGAGGAGCTCAAATGCACAGAGCTTTGCCTTGGAACAAGTGACATGCCAGTTGAGAGCTTATGAGTGAGGATCAGAGGACAAACCAATGCAGGTGCTATTGTGGTAGGCATCTGCTACAGGCTTTCTGATCAACAAAAGGAAGCACATGAAGCCTTCTTTATACAGTTCATGGGGGACATGCTCTGCTGGACTTGATAGTCATACACAAAGAAGAACTGCTCAAAGATGTGAAGGCTGAGCTGCAGTGACCATGAGATTGTGGGGTTTAGGATCCTGAGACAAGTGAGCAAGACAAATAGAATCGCAGCCCTGCACTTCAGGAGAGCAGTTTTCAGCTTGTTCAGGTATCTCTTTGTCAGGATCTCATGGGAGACTGCTCTGGAGGGCAATGGGGCCAAGGAGACATGGATAATCTTCAAGGACAGCCTCCTCAGAGCAGAAGTTGTTTCTTATGACATGGAAGAAGTCGAGCAAGCATGGCAGAAGGCCAGCGTGGATGAACAGGGAACATATGACTGAGCTCAAATGCAAAAAAGGAAGCACACACAAGGTGGAGACAGACATGGGCTACCTGAAAGGAATATAGAGACATTGTCCAGGAATGCAGGGATGAAGTTAGGAAAGCCTAAGCTCAGCTCAAGTTGGAACTAGAGAAGGATATGAAGGGCAACAAGAAGGGCTTCTATAGGTACACTGGCAGTAAAAGGAAGGCTAAGGAAAACAGAGGCCCACTGCTCAATAGGGCAAGGGACCTAGTGCCAAAGGACACAGGAATGACTGATGCACTCAGTGCCTTTTTTTGCTTCAGTTTTCACTGGTAAGGCTTGTCCTCAGGCTTCACAGGTCCCTGAGCCTTGTGGCAGAGTCTGGGGGAATGAAGCATTACTCATAGTAGAGGAAGATACAGTTATTGACCACTTTAACCAGTTTGACATATACAAGTCCATCGGACCAGATGGGCTTCAAAGGCAGCAAAAGGAGTTGGCTGATGTCACTGTGAGGTCACTCTCTATCATCTTTGAAAGGTCATGTTGATTGGGGGAGGTTGTGAATGCCTGGTAAAAGCAAATGTCACACCCATTTCCAAGAAGCACAAGAAGGGGAATCCAGGGAACTAGAGACCAGTCAACCTCATTGCCATCTCTGTGAAGCTTATGGAACAAATCCTTCTCAAAACATTTCCAAGTACATGAAGGACAAGAAGGTGACTGGCAACAACCAGCATAGATTTATCAAGGGGAAATCATGCTTGACATTGCCCTCTATGATGAGATGACTGGCTGTGTAGACAAGGGGAGAGCAGTGGATCTTGTTTACCTTGATTTTAGTAAAGCCTTTGACATGGTCTTCCATAGTATTCTTATAACCAAACTAGTGAGGTATGGGCTGGATAAGTGGACAATAAAGTGGGTGGAAATTTGGATGGATTACCAGGCTCAAAGGGTATAAATCCAGTACTACTACTCAGTAGTAGTCCAACTTGCAACCAGTTATCAGTGGTGTCCCTTAAGGGTCAATACTTGGCCAATACTGTTTAATATCTTTATGAATGACCTGAATGATGGGACAGAATGCACTCTCAGCAAGTTTGTGGATGACACCAAATTGGAAGGGAGGGGTGCTCAATATGCTGTAGGTCAGAGGGACCTGGACAGGCTGGAGAAATGGGCTGACAGGATCTTCATGAAGTTCAACAAAGGGAATTGCCAAGTCCTGCACTGGGGATGGAATAATGGCAATATACTCTGGTGGACAACTGGCTAGGAAGCAGCTTTGCAGAGAAGGACCTTGGAGTCCTGGTGGACAAAAAGTTGAACATGAGCCAGCAATATACCCTTGCAGCAAAGACGACCAACAGCATCCTGAGCTTTATTAGCAAAAGTGCAGCCATCAGGTCAAGGAATGCAATCCTTCCCCTCTACTGAGCACTGGTGAGGCCACATCTGGAGTGCTGTGCCCAGCTTTTGTCTCCCCACTACACAACAGACATGGACATACTGTAGCAAGCCCAGCAGAGGGCCACCAAAATGGACAGAGGGCTGGAGCACATGACATATGAGGAGAGTTTGAGGGAGCTGGACTTGTTCATCCTGGAGAAGAGAAGGCTCGGGAGACCTTATTACTTTCTTTAACTACCTAATGGGCCAGACTCTGCTTGGAAACATTCAGCACAAGGACAACTGGCAATGGTCACAGGTTGGAAAGTGAGAAATTCTGATTAGATATAAAGAAAAAATTTCCCCATGAGGGTGGTCAAACACTAGAACAGGAACCCAGAGAGATTGTGGGATCTCCATCCTTGGAGATATTCAAAACTCAACTAGACAAGGTCCTGAGTGACCTGCTCTGAGCAGGAGGTTGTATTAGAGACCTCCAGAGGTCCTTTCCAACCTATATGATTTTATGACTAAAAAATCAATAGGTTATTTTCATCTCAGAAGGACTTGAGGATGAGCTCACAGGTAAGAAACATGAACATCCACTTAGCATCTTTATCAGGGGCCTGTCAGAGCAGCTAGAACTGTCATCAACAGGCTTCTGTCAAAAAGTCTGATGCTTCAAGTCAGACATGCTTTGTTTTGAAAACAGGGGGACAGAAATGAAAGAAGTGCTCCACTAAGTAATAGTGCATATGCAACTTATAAATCCTTTTTCTCCCATGACTCTTAATTGTTCTATCAAATACAGTGGCTCTAATTGGCAGAAATTTGTAATACAATAAAAATTTCAGTAATGAGATTTTCCTGGCAGAATGTCAGAGAGCATTTTCAAATCTATGTTTCAAGCTCAAATAAATGTTACATAGAAGGCTATTGTGAATATGACATTTGGGGGAACAGAAGGTCAAAATAGCAACAATCTTCATAACATTCTAAATTTTTAGGTCTTTAATTAGAAGTCTTTTTTTTAAATGCAAATAAAAACAACCTAACAACTCACATGTAACAATAACTTCATTTTTGTTATGGTTTTAACCCAACATATTTAAGTATCAAATGTCCCCTCAACCTGCCTTCAATTTTCATTTTTGGTTATGTTTTTGTGGGTTTGGGGGGAAGGGCAAAAGGGGAAGGAGCCTCAAAATCACAAAGGAGGGCAGGGGTGCAGGTAGAGTGAGAAGCCTGGAAATTAAAATAGTGGTCTTTCAAATCAGCGTTGAATTTTACATTCTGAGATGCACAAATTGGTTAAGACAAATGTACAAGCCAAACAAAATACTTCACACAAGAGTCCTGAAAAGTTAACTGAAATTCTGCTAACTTTATGAATGTCACACAGTCCTTTAGGAGTTTCAGTGAAACAATTCAGCAAGCAAAGTTTCTTCTCAGTGCATGAGTGGCACAATCTGACCCTCAGGCTGTGATTGGCTTTCATTAATGCCTTGAAACCAAATACTATGGAAACAAGCTGTATGTCTTATATAAACCTTGGGTGGCTAGGTACAGAATTAAAGCTGTAGGATTGAGGATTAAGACTGAGAATGCATAAATCAGGATTCCTCAGTGGCCAGCATTTCTTCTTTGCAGAGTTAAAAACACAAACCACAACAACAGACACTTAATAAGTCCTCTTATTTAGGATGCATCTCAAAAAACAATATTACATAGTGCCCCCAAAAAAGGTATAAAATCCCTTTCTATTGCAAACCTTTTCTGGCAGTTGAGACTCAACTTCTTTTTTCAGTCTCCTTAGCAAAAAGGGCCGGAGCACTTTGTGGAGACGACGGATGATCAGGATAGTCTCTTCCTCATTTAAGTCCACCTACAAAAGTTTATAAAGGTTACAACAAGGCAACTCATTGTGTTATGTAATGTCTTTGTGATTAGATAAAAGATTATTTCTCATTATAAATGTTTGCAGTAATTACTTGTTATGTTACAACTAAATTGACTTAGAGTCCAGAAATAGACACTTTAATGAAGACTTTTAAAGTTGTAATAAAGGTGGCTTTTAAGTATGCTAATTCTCTGAGCACAAAGGAGAGTTCAAAGACTATTCCTATAACATGGCCTCCATTTTGTTCCCATCCTAATGGTTTGTTTCTAATGAACTTTAAGCAAACTGTTGTGGTACCCTTTCTCCAGTCATGGCAAATGGAGCATTGAACCACTGTTCAAAGGTGCTGCAGCTCTTGAAAATGGTAGGGAGGAGGAAGTTGAGAAGAGCCCAGAGTTCAGGCAATTTGTTCTGAAGTGGAGTCCCGGTCAACAGTATCCTCCTAGGGGCCATGTAGTGAGTGTTCAAGACCTGAGTCAGCTTGCAGTGATGGTTCTTCATTTGATGGCCTTCATCTACTATCATGTATTTCCATCGAATCTGCAAGAAGAAGAAAAGCTGGTAAAGAAAAAACAGGTCAGATATCATCAGAATTAGAACCTACCTCCCAGTAGGTTTAAAACAGGAATGTTTCAAAACTGAAACATCAATCATTCTTGTTGAATGACTGGAAACCCAAATCTGACATTATCCAAGCATTAGTGGCCTCCCAAGCAACAAGAGGAGAAACAAATACTAGGTAGGCTACATCTGTAAATAAGCTTGCATCAGCAAACAGCTGAATCCCCTCATTTCTTGAGAGGAGTTCAGGAGACTGGCACCATAAGGTTAGAATTTGTCTTACTGGGGAAGAAAAAGAACACGAGAAATCCAAAGATTTCTCAGAATGTCTCAGATGTCAGAAAGAAGAAACTAGACAGGATGCAAAGACATTTTCAGACAAAATAACTGTATTCTCTCAAAAGATAGTAAACCTGAACTTTGCTTTGATTCAGTTAATCCCTTTCTTCTAACTCCAAAATGAAGCAACATAATTAGGGACATCTCAGTCACTGCATCTTCTGAAATAAAACTTTAATGTAGTCAGAGCAGATGTTGAAAGAAAACTGCCATGTTTTTTATTACTTTCTGTGCTAAGACATGTATAGCTAACCTATACTCCATAAGATGAGTTTGATGGGACACTGCTTGAACCTCAGCACATCAGTGATTCAGGCAGTTCTTTAGTTTGATCCTTTCAGACACTTCATATCAGCTGTTTAGGGGTTGTTTTTTTTGTGTTGTTTTTGCCTTTTAAAAAGAAAATACTGCCTCACAACCTACTTTTTGTTACAGATGTGAAGCTTTCAGTGCCTCTTGCTGCTTTATATGTTTGCTGAGGCCCTCAGTGATCAGAAAGTGGGCCAGATAACCCATAGACAAGCATGTGTCACATAACCAAAAATATAACGCCCCCCCCAACAGATGTTGGGCATATGTTGCTGAGCAACCTGATCTAGTTAAAGATGTCCCTGCTCATTGCAGGGGGGTTGGACTAGATGACCTCTAAAGGTCCCTTCCAACCCAAACTATTCTATGATTCTATGATATATCCAAATCCTAGGCCATGTGACCAGAGGCTTCATGTAAGTCAGGTCATATGCCTAGAATAGAATAGAATAGAATAGAATAGAATAGAATAGAATAGAATAGAATAGAATAGAATAGTTCAGTTGGAAGGGACCTACAACAATCATCTAGTCCAACTGCCTGACCACTTCAGGGCTGACCAAAACTTAAAGCATGTTATTAAGGGCATTGTCCAAATGCCTCTTAAAATCTCACAGGCATGGGGCATCGACCACCTCTCTAGGAAGCCTGTTCCAGTGTTTGACCACCCTGTCGGTAAAGAAATGCTTCCTAATGTCCAGTCTCAACCTCCCCTGACACAGCTGTGAACCATTCCCAGACATCCTGTCACTAGACCCTAGGGAGAAGAGATCAGCACCTCCCTCTCCACTTCCCCTCCTCAGGAAGCTGTAGAGAGCAATGAGGTTGCCCCTCAGCCTCCTTCTCTCCAAACTAGACAACCCTAGAGTCCTTAGCCACTCCTCATAGGACATGCCTTCCAGCCCTTTCACCAGCTTTGTTGCTCTCCTCTGGACACATTCAAGTACCTTAACATCCTTCTTAAATTGTGTGACCCAGAACTGCATGTAGTATTCAAGGTGAGGCCACACCAACGCTAAATACAGCGGGATAATCACCTCTTTTGACCAGCTGGTTATACTGTGTTTGATGCATCCCAGGATGCAGTTTGCCCTCCTGGCTGCCAGGGCATGCTGCTGACTCATATTGAGCCTGCTGTCAACCAGCACCCCCAGATCTCTAAATTCCTATGCCAAGAGCATGCCATTCATAAACCAGAAGATACCTCTGTTTGTAGTCATGTGCAACATTTGAGTCATACGATGGGGTACACAACAACATAACAAGACTATGATGTACTTTTCACATGACCAGTAAGGTCTCAGTTTGTAGTCCTCGAGTGCTTTCATCAGATGCTACATAGTCCCATTGCACAGAAAAGGTTGGTGCCACACTGCTGTTCCCTACTCTTAACTTTCAGTAATGGTGGGCAAAAACTAGAGGGATAGAAAAACTGTGCAGAGTAAAACTGTTTTCAACCATTCAGAATTAGGCTAAGATCATGTACTGTCTATGTTCCACAGAGGACAAATGAGACGTCTAAATATATAATAGAATAAAAGGAAAACAATAGGATCACAAGGTTACACAGTATGGCAAAACATTGTTGTGGTTTAGCCCCAGCCGACAACTAAGCACCACGCAGCCGCTCACTCACTCCCCCTCCCACAGTGGGACGGGAGAGAGAATTAGGAAAAAAACCTCGTGGGTTGAGATAAACACGGTTTAATAGGACAGAAAGAAAGAAGGGAACAACAATGATAATACCAACAAAGGAATGTACAAGAACAAGTGATGCCCAATACAGCAATTGCTCACCACCCAGTGATCGACAGCCCGTCCCCGAGCAGTGATTTCCGCCCCCCGGCCAACTCCAGTTTATGTACTGGGCATGACGTCGTATGGTAGGGAATATCTCTTTGGCCAGCCTGGGTCAGCTGTCCCGGCTGTGTCCCCTCCCAGCTTCCCGTGCACCCCCAGCCTGCTCGCTGGCAGGCCAGCACAAGAAGCTGGACTGTCCTTGACTGCTCAGCAACAACCCAAAACATCTGCACATTATCAACAGTTTCTCATCCCAAATCCAAAACACGGTCTCACACTAGCTTCTGTGAAGAAAACCAGCTCTATCCTGGATGAAACCAGGACAGTATCCACCCCTTATTCCATACCATTTATGTCATGCCCGGGTCCTATACTTTTCAATACATTCCAATTATTCATTATTACTCTTCCTGTCTGTTGGGATCACCCTGTAAGGGCTCGGCCTTAAGGAGAATGAGCTGTGGCATTGAGAAGCTGGTAAACAGCTGGACACCTGCAGGACTCAGCCTGGAGGAGAAGGAGCTGTGGTAAACAACTAAGAGGAAGTAAAGGAGCACGTGGACACCTGCAGGCAGCGAATCCTGACTGTGGAGAAGTGCGTGGACTGTGTGTGGTAACCAACCAGGACGTATTTTGTGGCGCGTGAAAGAGCTGTAACTGCATAAAAAGCGGACACTTGTAGCAATAAAGGTCTTTGGCCTGAAACCCTGCCAGAGTCCATGCCCTGTTACTCCACAAATGGCGCCCAACGTGGGGCATGAATCATAGGAAGAGACGACCAGTGGAGTAGCCCACCGGAGGGAAAAATAGCAGCGGACCAGAGCTGCAGGAGAAAGTAGCAGCGGACCAGAGCTGCAGGGAAAAATAGCAGCGGACCAGAGCTGCAGGGGAAAATAGCAGCGGACCAGAGCTGCAGGGGAAAATAGCAGTGGACCAGAGCTGCAGTCCGGATGAATAATCACCAAAGAGGTGAGCAGCTGGGGACGATAAGTAATGGGGTCGCAAATATCTTCAGAAGAAAAAGCAATCCTTTGCATTATAGTAAAAATTTTGAAGAAAAGGGGGATTACTTATGATGAACAAACTTTGCGATTATTGTTAGCATTTTTGAAGACCCAGGGGCTAGCAGCAGACTCTGCAACAGTTTTTGAGCTAGATACTTGGGACAAAGCAGGAAAATTGGTGTTTGAGGCAGCCCCTAAAGGGGATCATACAGCTGCGAAAGTGTTAACAACCTGGCGATTAGTCAGAGACTCTATAAAGACAATAAAATCAGAGCGGACAGCGGTGGCAGCAGCTGCCGCTGCCACAGTCCCGGGAGAGAAGGGAGGCCGAGCTGGGGATGATGAGAACAAGCAACCCCCGCCCGCGCCCCCCACCCACACCCCCGTTCCACCGCTAACGCAACCAACGGAGGTGGCGAGTCCTTCTTGGCCCCCGCCTCCTGACCTGGAATATGAGCGCTGGTCGCCCGTGCTGCAACAGGAGTGGGCTACCTGGGATGATCCTTCCCCCAAGTCAAGATACGACCCTGCCCAACATTGGCGAGGCATGAGACAAGAGGCCTTGGCAGAGGGGGAGGGGACGGAGCGAAGTGGGTACCGGCCAGGTCGGTACGGCCGGCAGTAAGATCAGAAGATCATGTCACATGTCCCACGGACGCAGTCAACTCTGACGTACCGCCAGCTGATGCTTTCACTCTTTTGTATGCGGAATGACAGCTCGTTGACTGTCTCAGCGGCTCTCCCCGGACGGTCAAGAGCAGGAACTTCAATATGCCATATCTGTAAAACGGTGTTGTGGGTTTGTTCTATGTCGTTGTAATTATTGTCACAAATGTATCATTTCTTTTGCAGGGAATCAAAGAGTATATTTCAGTAAGACACTCTCCCCATGGTGTATACGGTGTAACAGATTTGGGGGGATAGAGAATTTTGGGTAACTTGCAATCTGCCAGAGGTTTTTTGGGCGCTCGAAATAGGGCAACGACAACCTACCTCAAAAATGACTTTTTGCAACAACCAAGCAGACCCAAAAGAATGGAGTTGTTGGGATCACTCTGCACGGCTCGACCTTAAGGAGAAGGAGCTGCAGCATTGAGAAGCTGGTAAACAGCTAGATATCTGCACGGCTCGGCCTTGAGAAGAGGGAGCTGTGGCATTGGGAAGCTGGTAAACAGCTGGACATCTGCAGGGCTCGGCCTTGAGGAGAAGGAGCTGTGGTAAACAGCTAAGAAGAAGCACTGTATAAGAAAAACAGGATGGAACCCGGACCACGTAGCAGTAACCGCAAGTAGGAGGAGTATGATAATGCAATCTTTAGAGCTAAGCCAATGATTGTAAGACAAGTATGCATAAGGTAGAATAGAACTTAGTGTATAAATATGTGTAAGGTTTTGCAATAAAGTTGAAGCTTGCTTTATCACTCATATTGAGTCGACTGCTTGCCTTCCCTCGCTCGTCACAAGTGGCGCCCAAACAGGGACCCCATCCTTGTTTTTCACCGGACAGCGAGATCGGAGAAGCACTGGTAGCAGCGACCAGGGAGCAGAAGATCGGCGGACGCTGCCGCGGCGCGCCTGATCCGTGCTTGAACCCAGGATAATTAAGAAGGGGTTCGCCGTCCAAAAGAAGGCTACCCATGGGAAAAGGCTGCAAAAATAATTGACCGGATAATTAAGAAGGTCAACGTAGCGCGCAATGGAAATAGAGGTAGCGTTCGAAATCTTAAAATGCTTTTTAGAAAAGCGGGGAGTAAGCCAATTAAAAGATCTGGCTGGGTTAATTGCGTTAGGGAAAGCGAAAGCGTCTTTTAAAGACCCTGAAAGTATGTTTGAAGTAGACGAGTGGCGTTCTTATGGAGATTGTTTGTGGGATCTAGTAATCGATGATGACAAATCAGCAAAAAAATTAATGAAATCTTGGAGACATGTTATTAATTGCATGAAAAGATATAAAACTGAAAAGCGAATAGCACAGGCAACAAAGACAGTATAAAATTTACAACGCTCTGGAGGTTGATCCTAGAGACATTAAAAGAACTAAAGGCAGAACGCATCGCATGAAGAAGGGGCGATGGTCAGACTCCTGCCGCATATGCTCTCTAAGAGAGGACTGAAATATGATGAATATACACTTAGAAGGCTTCTAATTTGGTGCCAAAAAGGGTACCCCCCCGATGCGTCTGTGGCGTTTAAGGCAGAGACGTGGGAGGAGATAGGAAAAATGTTATAGGAACATATTGGGAATGGAGATAAAACCGCCGCAGAGTTAGTGACAGCATGGAAGTTGATGTTAACCACATTAAAAGCCTTAAAGGCAGAGAGAAAAGCTGCAGCTGATATGGAGGAGGCTGTTAAACCGTCTTCAACCAATCCCTTTTTAACTGAGTCAGAGGGTCCAGGACCTTCAGCAACTCTGACTGCACCTCCTGAGGTGCCAGATGCACCGAGTAAATCGGCTGCATAGATAAGTCAGAGAAACAGATCTACGATGATGTATGTGAGGGCAAGACGGGACAACGTTGCCCAGAACAATGTACTCAGTGTTCCCCTGTGTGCCCATGTGAAAGATCAATGGGGCGAGTCTTGAAAGGAGATGGGCAAGCAGCGGAGCTAGCAACAATGTGGCGATTGCTATTGGAGACTGTTTTGAAGAGCCAGGGGCTAGCAGCAGACTCTGCAATAGCTTTTGAGTTACCTACCTGGGAGAAAGCAGGGAAATTGGTGTTTGAGGCAGCCTCTAAAGAGGATCATACGGCTGCGAAAGTGTTAACAACCTGGCGATTAGTCAGAGACTCTATAAAGACGATAAAATCAGAGCGGACGGCGGCGGCAGCAGCTGCCGCTGCCACAGCCCTGGGAGAGAAGGGAGGCCGAGATGGGGATGGTGAGAACGAGCAACCCCCACCCGCCGCGCCCCCCCCCCGCCCCCCACCCCCCACCCCCCACCCGCTAACGCAACCAACGGAGGTGGCGAGTCCTCCTTGGCCCCTGCCTCCTGACCCGTGCCGCAACAGGAGGGGGCTGCCTGGGATGATCCTTCCCCCAAGTCAAGATACGACCCTGCCCAACATTGGCGAGGCATGAGACAAGAGACTTTGGCAGCGAGGGAGGGGACGGAGCGAAGTGGGTACCGACCAGGTCGGTACGGCCGGCAGTAAGACCTGAAGATCTTGTCACACGACCCACGGACGCAGTCAACTCCGACGTACCGCCAGCTGATGCTTTCACTCTTTTGTATGCGGAATGACGGCTCGTTGACTGTCTCAGCGGCTCTTCCCGGACGGTCAAGAGCAGGAACTTCAATATGCCCTATTTGTAAAACGGTGTTGTGGGTTTGTTCTATGTCGCTGTAATTATTGTCACAAATGTATCATTTCTTTTGCAGGGAATCGAAGAGTATATTTCAATTGCTTTTTACCATTCCCTTAGCAGCTGAGGATGCAGAGAAGTTTGCCTTTATGGTACCATCAGTAAATAAAGGAGAGCTAGCAAAAAGTATCATTGGGTAGTGTTACCACAAGGAATGCAAAATTCACCTACGATGTGTCAGACATTTGTGGCATGGGCTCTAGAACCGGTGTGGAAAAAGTATCCAGATTTAATAATGTATCATTATATAGTTGATATATTAATAGCAGGGACACAATTGAATGCAGACCACATTTTACAGCACTTAGAGCACTATTTAGGAAAACGGGGTTTAAAAATAGCACCGAAAAGAATTCAAAAGAAGGGACCATGGCAATATTTGAGCTGGATTATTACCAGGGCAGCGGTCCACCCACAAAAAATAAAGATTAAGGCGAAAATAGAAAATCTTTCTGATGTCCAAAAATTAATGGGGGATATACAGTGGGTTTGCAATATTTGCGGAATTACTAATGATGATCTGAGGCCATTGATGCCACTCCTGGGGTCTTCAGTGGAGGCTCCAGAGCGACGTCAACTGCACGAGGATCAACACCAAGCTTTGCAGAAGATTACTGAGAAGATAGCAACAGCCTATGCTCACAGATGTTCACCTACTGAGAGTATCTCGCTTATGATAGTTAATTCAGGAGGGGAACGGCAATATCCACTAGGATTGATCGTACAGTTAGGAAATACAGCAAACAGTTTGAAAGTATTAGAATGGGTTTTTCTCTCCTATCAACCCAGAAAAATAGTGGTCACTAGATATGAATTATTTGCACAACTCATTATTAAGGGAAGACAAAGAATTGTAGAAATATCTGGATTAGAACCTGTAATGATTTATGTTCCTGTATCTCAAAAGTACTTAGATTGGTTGTTAGCCAGTTCTCTGGAGTTTCAGATCGCAATCTCTGATTTTTTAGAACACGTTACAAATAGCTATCCGTCCAATAGATTATTGTCACTGTTGGCTAATCAACAGTTTGAAGAAATGCCTATGCGATCGGAGACCCCAGTGAATGGGATGACAGTCTTTACCGACGCAGGATGCAAATCCTGTTGTTCGTGAGTCTGATAGTCACGTGTTTGATATGCCAGGTTCAGGCGTGGTTTTCCATTCAACCAAGAAAAAATATCTGGGTTACACTAGCTAATCAAACGGGCCAAGGCCACCTTTGCTTATCTATATCCACTGCTGAGAATCTGTTTACAACATGCTTAGTTGGTCTGCCCTTAGGGGACTATGATTCGACAATGGTGGTAAAGAAGACCACCCCTGATCTAACCTTGTTTTTAAAAAATAACAAACACCTCTGCAGCTATTGGTAAGTGGGACGGATGGATGACACACGGACCACAGGAGTTGTTGGAACCGCAGGAGTTGGGTATTTTAGGATGCATTACAGCCCCTACCTGTTTATATTTTAATTATACAGGACAGGACGATACCAGGTCACAGGATGTAAACCCCACGTTAGCCATTTTTCAGAATGCTACCAATTGGTGTAATTATACAACGAGCAACATCTCACGCTCAACTATTGTCCCAATGAGACTCCCTAAAGGAATATTTTTGATTTGTGGTGATCGTGCATGGCAAGGTGTTCCCTCCCGTTTGAGAGGTGGTCCTTACACATTGGGGCACCTAACATTGTTAACTCCCGACACTTCTATGATATTGAACCTTACCCGACGGCATAGAATAAGATGACAGATTTGAAAATATCAGGAAGAGTGCAATGACCAACTGGATTTTTGGACTGTGGACAAAACCATGCTAGCCTCTTTCCTTGCCCCTGGGGTCGCTGCTGCCCAAGGCTTAACCACTTTAAATAAATTGGGATGTTGGCTAGCGAAACAAACCAATGCTACTTCTGCAACACTCAGTGCTTTGTTAATGGAAACTGACTCAATAAGGCATGCGACATTGCAAAATAGGGCAGCTATCGACTTCCTACTTTTGGCCCAAGGGCACGGGTGTGAGGAGTTTGATGGCATGTGTTGTATGAATTTAACAGATACATCACAGTCAGTAACTCAACAATTGCAAAAACTGAAGGACTTAACGGACAGGTTACAGACAAGTTCACTAAACCTTGAATCATAGCTGTCAAGTTTGGGCCTAAGTGGATGGTTACAAGACTTAATAAAAGGGGCAGTTGTTATAGTACTTGTTATCTTAATACTAATGCTTATTGTACCATGTTTATTGCATTGTCTACAAGGAATGGTTCAAAAGGTAGTAAAGAATGCTTGGCTAGCTAATAACTCAAACAAGTATCTTACACACCCAATGAATGAGCTTTGTTAGATAATCACGCTCAAAACAAAAAGGGGGAGAGGCTACCACATTACCCTAAGAACGTTTGAATAAAGCCTTATATGTGTTAAATTATTTGCGGAAGGAGAAAGGACCTTTTCAACTGCTAACCAGGGGACGAGGTTGACGGTGGTGGCTGTTTTACCCATGGTTTTACCCATGGTTTTACCCACTTTGCAGGTGCCTCGAAGTGGGTGAGGCCATGGGTGCGGCAGTCGCCATCGTCATCGTTGGACACATCATGACACTATCAGGTGTCATCGCAATCTGGATGCCACCTCAGTCAAAAGAAAATGTAGGGGTAAATCACACTGAAATTTGCAGTATCATGAGATGAACGTGGAAAGCTTTTGAGGCAAAGTGTTCTATAACTACAAATGCTTTGGTAAGATATAATATTGGTCTTCATAGCCTTATACAAGTACCTTTTTTCTATCACTAGGAGTAGTTTATATCACTAGAAGTAGTACAGCTAGAATTGTTTTGCTTTGTAATATTCTGCTATTGACTTAAGCATAAGTTGATATGTGACTGCTGAGTTATGAAAAAATGCCATGTGAACAAAGCCTACGAACCAATAGACGGGATGGCTGTGGCGCGTGCAGCACGTCTGACCAGTGGGCGCATACGCCATAGGCTCCCTGTGTTAAAAGGTGACAACTGAGGTGAGTTCCGACACTCGCTGGCCACGTGTGTCGAAACTCGTTCCTCTGCAAATGTATAAATACCGGGATTTCCTGAAGGGCAGTGGGCCGGTGTACGGCAAGGCCACCGTTGCCTCCGTGGGGACGCCCACGTAAAGCTGGCACCTACCAACTGCTGGGCTGAGTTCGCGGCACAGGACGATACAAGAATGTACAGAGGGTCCATCTTTCTCACAGTCCTCGGGTTGCGAATGATCCATCAGGTTTTGTTTATACAAAAACAAAAAGGGGGAGATGTTGGGATCACTCTGCACGGCTCGACCTTAAGGAAAAGGAGCTGCAGCATTGAGAAGCTGGTAAACAGCTAGATATCTGCACGGCTCGGCCTTGAGAAGAGGGAGCTGTGGCATTGGGAAGCTGGTAAACAGCTGGACATCTGCAGGGCTCGGCCTTGAGGAGAAGGAGCTGTGGTAAACAGCTAAGAAGAAGCACTGTATAAGAAAAACAGGATGGAACCCGGACCACGTAGCAGTAACCGCAAGTAGGAGGAGTATGATAATGCAATCTTTAGAGCTAAGCCAATGATTGTAAGACAAGTATGCATAAGGTAGAATAGAACTTAGTGTATAAATATGTGTAAGGTTTTGCAATAAAGTTGAAGCTTGCTTTATCACTCATATTGAGTCGACTGCTTGCCTTCCCTCGCTCGTCACATGGAGTTGTCATATGCTAATAGATACAGGAGCGGATATAACCATTATTTCCAGCAGGGACTGGCCTGCAACCTGGCCAACACATAATCCAGCCATGGGTTGATTGGAGTCGGAGGTATCTCTAATACCATGCAAAGTTCAATACTCTTGCAATGTAAGAACCCAGATGGGTATACAGTAACAGTAAAACCATATGTAGCTCCCATCCCAATCAATTTGCTAGGGAGAGACGTTTTGGAACAAATGAGTTGTGTTCTAAGTATCACTCCTGAACCTTTTGTGGAGCAGCCATTGAGGAGCGACTAACACACAAATTGACATGGAAAACTGATACACCGGTTTGGGTGGATCAATGGCCGCTATCTCAAGAAAAGGTTGCTAAGCTACAGGAATTGGTAAAAGAGCAATTAGAAAAGAAATATATTAAATCCACTACAAGTCCATGGAATACACTTGTATTTGTAATTCCTAAAAAAAAAAAAAAAAAAAAAAATTCAGAGAATGTGATGTTAAGAACTGAAATCAGAACATTGAACGATGTTAAAAAATTAGTGGGAGATTTGAATTGGATTTGTAATATTTGTGGAATAACAAATGTAGAAATGACACCATTGTTGAATCTGTTATCAAGACTTTGGAAGATTTAAATATGTTCATGTTTCAATTGATTGCTATTCTGCAATAGTTTGGGCCACTGCACAAACAGGAGAAACTAGTAGACATGTACAAAAGCATTTGCGAGCTGCATTCGCAGTCCATGGTATACCCCTACAAATTAAAACCGATAATGGTCCTGGTTATGTAGCCCAGTCAACCCAACCATTTTTTGCTCAATGGGGAGTGACGCATGTTACTGGAATACCGCATTCCCCAACTGGACAAGCTATTGTTGAACGAATGAATCATTCCCTGAAGTGTTTATTGCAAAAACAAAAAGGGGGAGAGGCTACCACACCACCCCAAGAACGTTTGAATAAAGCCTTATATGTGTTAAATTATTTGCGTCTAGCAGAAGGAGAAACAGTGCCTCCCATAATAAAACATGTAAAAGGAATGACAGGAAGCCTATGTGAGTTAACACAAAATGTGCAAGTAAAAGTTAAAAATTTGGAAAAGAATATGTGGGAAGGACCTTTTCAACTGCTAACCTGGGGACGAGGTTATGCTTGTGTCATTACAGATTCTGGAACTCATTGGGTACCGGCAAACTGGGTAAAACCATGGGTGAAACAGTCACCATCGTCATTGTCAGACACATCATGACACTATCAGGTGTCATCACAATCTGGATGCCACCTCAGCCAAAAGAAAATGTATGGGTAAATCACACTGAAATTAGCGGTATCATGAGAGAAACATGGAAAGCTTTTAGGGCAAAGCGCTCTATAACTACAAATCCTTTGGTAAGATATAATATTGGTTTTCATAGCTTCGTGCAGGCGCTTTTTCCATCACTAGGAGTAGTTTCCATTGCTAGGAGTAGTACAGCTAGAATTGTTTGCCTTGTAACATTCTGCTATTGATTTAAGCATAGTTGATATGTGACTGCTGGATTATAGTAAGATGCCGTGTGAACAAAGCCTACGAACCAATAGATGGGATGGCTGTGGCGCATGCAGCACGTCTGGCCAGCGGGTGCATACGCCATAGGCTCACTGTGTTAAAAGGTGACAACTGAGGTGAGTTCCGACACTCGCTGGCCACGTGTGTCGAAACTCGTTCCTCTGCAAATGTATAAATACCGGGATTTCCCGAAGGGCAGTGGGCCGGTGTACGGCAAGGCCACCGTTGCCTCCGTGGGGACGCCCACGTAAAGCTGGCACCTACCGACTGCTGGGCTGAGTTCGCGGCAGAGGACGATACAAGAATGTACAGATGGTCCATCTTCCTCACAGTCCTTAGGTTGCAAATGATCCATCAGGTTTTGTTTATAGATAAACAAAAAGGGGGAGATGTTGGGATCACCCTGCAAGGGCTCGGCCTTAAGGAGAAGGAGCTGTGGCATTGAGAAGCTGGTAAACAGCTGGACACCTGCAGGGCTCAGCCTGGAGGAGAAGGAGCTGTGGTAAACAACTAAGAGGAAGTAAAGGAGCGCGTGGACACCTGCAGGCAGCGAATCCTGACTGTGGAGAAGAGCGTGGACTGTGTGTGGTAACCAACCAGGACGTATTTTGTGGCGCGTGAAAGAGCTGTAACTGCATAAAAAGCGGACACTTGTAGCAATAAAGGTCTTTGGCCTGAAACCCCTCCAGAGTCCGTGCCCTGTTACTCCATACCTGTCTTTTAATATATACACACAGATATCACTTTCTTAGTTCATGGGCCATCACTTTAAAATGTCACAGAATCACAGAATCACAGAATCACTAGGTTGGAAAGGACCTTTAAGATCATCAAGTCCAACCATTAATCCAGCACCACCATGTCCCCTAAACCATGTCCTGAAGCGCCACATCCACATGTTTTTTGAACACTTCCAGTGATGGCGACTCCACCACCTCCCTGGGCAGCCTGTTCCAATGCCTGACCACCCTCTCAGTGAAGAAATTTTTCCTAATATCCAATCTAAACCTCCCCTGGCACAACTTAAGGCCATTTCCTCTTGTCCTATCACTAGTTACTTGGGAGAAGAGACCGACACCCTCGTCGCCACAACCCCCTTTCAGGTAGTTGTAGAGAGCGATAAGGTCTCCTCTCAGCCTCCTCTTCTCCAGACTAAACAACCCCAGTTCCCTCAGCCGCTCCTCATAAGACTTGTGCTCCAGACCCCTCACCAGCTTCCTTGCCCTTCTCTGGACACGCTCCAGCACCTCAACATCCTTCTTGTAGTGAGGGGCCCAAAACTGAGCACAGGATTCAAGCTGCGGCCTCACCAGTGCCGAGTACAGGGGCACAATCACTTCCCTACTCCTGCTGGCCACACTATTCCTGATACAGGCCAGGACGCTGTTGGCCTTCTTGGCCACCTGGGCACACTGCTGGTTCATGTTCAGCCAGCTGTCAACCAGCACACCCAGGTCCCTTTCTGCCGGGCTGCTCTCCAGCCACTCCTCCCCAAGCCTGTAGCATTGCATGGGGTTGTTGTGGTTGAAGTGCAGGACCCGGCACTTGGCCTTATTAAACCTCATACAGTTGGCCTCTGCCCATCGATCCAGCCTGTCCAGATCCCTCTGCAGAGCCCTCCTACCCTCCAGCAGATCAACACTCCCACCCAACTTGGTGTCATCTGCAAACTTACTGAGGGAGCACTCAATTCCCTCATGTAGATCATCGATAAAGATATTGAATAAGACCGGCCCCAGAACCGAGCCCTGGGGAACACCGCTTGTGACCGGCCGCCAGCCAGATTTAACGCCGTTCACCACAACTCTCTGGGCTCGGCCATCCAGCCAGTTCCTCACCCAGCGAAGAGTAAACCCGTCTAAGCCACGAGCCGCCAGTTTCTCCAGTTCAGTCAGTCCATGACTCTGGGCTTCATCCATCATAGCAGTCTCTCAGGGCAGGGGAGATGGTATGTGGTGTTGGATTGTCATCTGGCACGGTCCATGTCCATGATCTGCAGGTCGAAGATGCCGGTCTCGAGGGAATTGTTGGGCGCAAGCTGCTGAAGCCAGTTCTGGTTGCATCACTGCTGCACGTTGCTTGGTTTCAGTGAAGCTCATTCTTCATCAGTCTGGATGATTCTTACTATAATACCATTGATATGGTAGATAGCAGCCATAGTAGTAATGTCATACTGTATTGTGTAACAATTAACATAATACAATTCAAATCATTGACTGTTTTCACCCAAAATCAATTCTCCTTGAGGTACACATTGGACTTCCCCATCCTTCCGCATTACCCACCAAGTGCACCCAGGTCCCTGGGCAAAGGCAATCCCATGAACGGGTTTGCCTTTGCCTGAGGCAGGAGTAACCCAGACTGTCTTCCCCAGCATGTTTCTCACATGCACCACAGGGACTTTATCCCCTTCTACAGTACGTAGAAGTTTTGATTGGGCAGGGCCGGCTCTATTAGTAGATCCCCTGGTGTTGACTAACCAGGTGGCTTTGGCTAAATGTTTATCCCAATTTTTGAATGTCCCATCACCCATTGCTCTCAGTGTAGTCTTTAACAGTCCGTTGTATCGTTCAATTTTTCCGGAAGCTGGTGCATGATAGGGGATGTGATACACCCACTCAATGCCGTGCTCTTTGGCCCAGGTGTCTATGAGGTTGTTTCGGAAATGAGTCCCATTGTCTGACTCAATTCTTTCGGGGGTGCCATGTCGCCATAAGACTTGCTTTTCAAGGCCCAGGATAGTGTTCCGGGCGGTGGCATGGGGCACAGGGTATGTTTCCAGCCATCCGGTGGTTGCTTCCACCATGGTAAGCACATAGCGCTTGCCTTGGCGAGTTTGTGGAAGTGTGATATAGTCAATCTGCCAGGCCTCCCCATATTTATATTTCAACCATCATCCTTCATACCAGAGGGGCTTTAACTGCTTGGCTTGTTTGATCGCAGCACACGTCTCACATTCATGGATAACCTGTGCAATAGCGTCCATGGTCAGGTCCACCCGTCGATCCCGAGCCCATCTATATGTTGCATCTCTTCCCTGATGGCCTGAGGTGTCATGGGCCCACTGAGCTATAAACAATTCACCCTTCTGTTGCCAGTCCAGATCCACCTGAGCCACTTCAATCTTAGTAGCCTGATCCACCTGATGGTTGTTTTGATGTTCTTCGGTGGCCCGACTCTTGGGTACGTGAGCATCTACGTGACGTACTTTTATGACGAGATTCTCTAGTTGGGCAGCAATATCTTGCCACAATTCAGCAGCCCAGATGGGCTTGCCTCTGCGTTGCCAGTTGCTCTGCTTCCATTGCTGCAGCCACCCCCATAGAGCATTTGCCACCATCCATGAGTCAGTATAAAGATAGAGTACTGGCCATTTTTATCGTTCAGCAATATCTAAAGCCAGCTGGATGGCTTTCACCTCCGCAAACTGACTTGATTCACCTTGTCCTTCAGCCACTTCTGCAACTCGTCGTATAGGGCTCCATACAGCAGCTTTCCACCTTCGATGTTTGCCTACAATACGACAGGACCCATCAGTAAACAGGGCATATTGCCTTTCGTTCTCTGGCAGTTCATTATATGGTGGAGCCTCTTCAGCACGCGCCACCTCCTCTTCCGGTGATATTCCAAAATCTTTGCCTTCTGGCCAGTCCATGATCACTTCCAAGATTCCCGGGTGATTAAGGTTTCCTATTCGAGCCCGCTGTGTAATAAGCACGACCCACTTACTCCACGTAGCATCAGTCGCATGATGTGTAGAGGGGACCCTCCCTTTGAACATCCAGCCCAGCACCGGCAGTCGGGGTGCCAGGAGGAGCTGTGCTTCAGTAACAACCACTTCGAAGGCAGCTCGAACTCCTTCATATGCCGCCAATATCTCCTTTTCAGTTGGAGTATAGCGGGACTCAGATCCCCTATATCCTCGACTCCAAAACCCTAGAGGTCGACCTCGAGTCTCTCCTGGTGCCTTCTGCCAGAGACTCCAGGTAGGGCCATTCTCCCCGGCTGCCGTGTAGAGCACATTTTTAACATCTTGTCCTGCCCGGACTGGCCCGAGGGCTACGGCATGAACTATCTCCTGTTTGATTTGTTCGAAGGCTTGTCGTTGCTCAGGGCCCCATTTAAAATCGTTCTTCTTCCGGGTCACTTGATAAAGAGGGCTTACAATCAGACTGTAATTCGGAATATGCATTCTCCAGAAACCCACAACGCCCAAAAATGCTTGTGTTTCTTTTTTGCTAGTTGGTGGAGACATAGCTGTTATTTTGTTGATCACATCCGTTGGGATCTGTCGACGTCCATCTTGCCATTTTATTCCTAAAAAATGGATCTCTTGTGCTGGTCCCTTGACTTTACTTTGTTTTATAGCAAAACCAGCTTTTAGAAGGACTTGAATTATTTTCTTCCCTTTCTTGAAAACTTCTTCTGCTGTGTTGCCCCATACGATGATGTCATCAATGTATTGCAGATGCTCTGGAGCTTCACCCTGTTCCAGTGCAGTTTGTATCAGCCCATGGCAAATGGTAGGGCTGTGTTTCCACCCCTGGGGAAGTCGATTCCAGGTGTATTGGACACCCCTCCAAGTGAAACTAAACTGTGGCCTGCACTCTGCCGCCAAAGGGATCGAGAAAAACGCGTTAGCAATATCAATGGTGGCGTACTACTTGGCTGCCTTTGACTCCAGTTCATATTGAAGTTCTAGCATGTCCGGCACGGCAGCGCTCAGTGGCGGCGTGACTTCATTCAGGCCACGATAGTCTACTGTCAGTCTCCACTCTCCATTAGACTTTCGCACTGGCCATATGGGGCTGTTAAAGGGTGAGCGAGTCTTGCTGATCACTCCTTGGCTCTCCAGCCGATGAATCAGCTCATGGATGGGGATCAGGGAGTCTCTGTTGGTGCGATATTGCCGCCTGTGCACTGTTGTGGTAGTGATCGGCACCTGTTGTTCTTCGACCCTGAGCAACCCCACCACAGAAGGGTCCTCTGAGAGACCAGGCAAGGTGGACAGCTGTTTAATTTCTTCCATCTCCAAGGCAGCTATACCAAAAGCCCACCAGTACCCTTTTGGGTCCTTGAAATACCCTCTCCTGAGGTAGTCTATGCCCAGGATGCACGGAGCCTCCGGGCCAGTCACAATGGGGTGTTTCTGCCACTCCTTCCCAGTTAGGCTCACTTCGGCCTCCAGCACAGTCAGCTGTTGGGATCCCCCTGTCACTCCAGAAATACAGATGGGTTCTGCCCCTATATGGCTTGATGGCATCAGGGTACATTGTGCACCGGTGTCCGCTAAAGCCTTATATTCCTGTGGGTCTCATGTGCCAGGCCATCTAATCCACACAGTCCAATAAACTCGGTTGTCCCTCTCCTCCGCCTGGCTGGAGGCAGGGCCCCTCTAATCCTGCTCATAGTACTCGTTACCCACTTCTTGTAAATAGGAATCAGAAGTCCCTTCAAGAGGATCAGAGGTGAGATCAGCTCTTCTATTCTTTCTGGGAAGCTGCCCACTGGAAAGTGGAGCGACGATTTTTCTCAAGGAACCTGAACCCCCTTTTGTAATTGTTTTTCCTTGCAGCTTGCGTACTCGTGCCTCTAGGGTCGAGGTGGGTTTTCCATCCCACCTCCTCATGTCCTCTCCGTAGTCACGCAATTGAAACCACAGGGTGGCTCGTGGTGTGTATCCTCTGTATCTTCTCTCTTGAACAGAAGAGCGCTTACTCCTAATGGCTGAGACACTGGTCCGTACGGGTGGAGGGTAGGGCATATCCTCTTTGAATTGCCGGAACTCCCGGGACAGTTTCTCTACAGCAGAGACGCAGGCCCGTAGGGAGGAAGAGAGACTTTCTTCATATTGCCGGAGTTGGCCAGCCAATTCATCCACCGTTGGTCTCTCTCTGTCCTTCCAGGCCATTACTGCTAATGAGTTGGCATATGATGATGGTGCACTCCGTACAATCTTCCGCCACATAGGTCGCGTGCAATTGACTTCATCTGGATCTTTGGATGATTGTCCATTGTCCAAGTCACCATAAATCACTTCCAGTACAGCTAGCTCCCTCAGGTACTGGATACCTTTCTCCATGGTGGTCCACTTGCCTGGGTGACATAGAACATCTCCCTTGAAGGGATACCTTTCCTTCACACCCGACAGGAGTCGTCTCCAGAGGCTAAGGACTCGTGCACCTTTTCCAATTGCTTTGTCAATGCCCCCTTCTCTAGAAAGGGATCCCAGCTGCTTGGCTTCCCTACCCTCTAATTCCAGGCTACTGGCCCCATTATCCCAGCATCGGAGCAGCCAGGTGACAATGTGCTCACCTGGACGACGGCTGAAATCCTTTCGCATATCTCGCAATTCACTCAGGGTCAGAGATCGGGTAGTTACCGTCTCTTTTACGAGTTCTTCTTCTTCCTCCTCTTCAAGCGATGACTCGCTCTCTTCCCTCTTCCGTACTTGTGATGGCCCTGCTTCAGAGCACTCTGCCTCCTCACTCTCTTCCTCTGGCTCCTTCTTAGCAGAATCTTCCTCGTCCCTTACTAAACGAGCTGACTTCCGCTTCCAAGATTTCTTCTTTTGTACAGGGGCAACTGATACCGGGATGGGCTGGTTCTCTGGTTCAGCTGCAACAGTCTGAGTAGCTACAGTGCCCGCCGTGGGGGTTGGAGTAGTGGCAGTGCCTGCCGTGGGGGTTGGAGTAGTCACAGTGCCTGCCACATTGCCATCAGACGCAGAGAGCCTCTCTCCCCTTTGCACAGTGTTAAATAGAGCTCGGTAGGCATGGGCCAGGCCCCAGCACATTGCAATGATTTGTGTCTCCTTGGAGCTGCCAGGCTGACAGCATACTTCTTCCAAATATTCTGCTAGTTTATCAGGATTCTGCACTTGTTCGGGAGTGAAGCTCCAAAACACCGGAGGTGCCCACCGCCCCAGGCATTTGCCCATGCTGTTCCACACGCCCTGCCATTCATAACTATCCAGCCTTGGGGCAGATCTCCGAGTGATATTCTTAAATTGCTTGCCAACCTTAGACAAAACCGAAACAATGTTCCCCAGAAGTAGCAATAGAGGTATTTTAACTACCCAAGGGTGTTCAAAATACTGAAAAATTATTGTGATGAAGGAGGAAATGTTATGATAGAGGGTAGCAAAGGTACCATTCTGCATTTCCTCCATAAAAAACCTTTCAGAGGCAGAAGTATAATTGCTAATCGTCTCCACAAGACTGTAGCCAAAATACAGTAACGGCTTTAGTACAGAGCTCAGATGATACCACATTAAGCTCAAGGTCAGTGTTCTAAAAACAAAATTCACAGGCGAGACATTACTAATCATTGCAGAGTACAGCAGCCCGCAGAAACCAACACCGATCCTTAACATGTACAGCAAAGACGAGAGCATGATGCAAATCAAATAAACTGATATTGTGACCTGCAACCGTTATTATCTCAAGCCTCGTGCCCCACGTTGGGCGCCAAAAAGGACTGTCGTGGTTTAGCCCCAGCCGGCAACTAAGCACCACACAGCCGCTCGCTCTCCCTCCCACAGTGGGACGGGGGAGAGAATTAGGAAAAACCTCGTGGGTTGAGATAAACACAGTTTAATAGGACAGAAAGAAAGAAGAGAACAATAATGATAATACCAACAAAGGAATGTACAAGAACAAGTGATGCCCAATACAGCAATTGCTCACCACCCCGTGATCGACAGCCCGTCCCCGAGCAGCGATTTCCGCCCCCCGGCCAACTCCAGTTTATGTACTGGGCATGACGTCGGATGGTAGGGAATATCTCTTTGGCCATTCTGGGTCAGCTGTCCCGGCTGTGTCCCCTCCCAGCTCCCCGTGCACCCCCAGCCTGCTTGCTGGCAGGCCAGCACAAGAAGCTGGACTGTCCTTGACTGCTCAGCAACAACCCAAAACATCAGCACATTATCAACAGTTCCTCATCCCAAATCCAAAACACAGTCTCACACTAGCTTCTGTGAAGAAAACCAGCTCTATCCTGGCTGAAACCAGGACAGACATAAAAGAAAAAAAGAATCACAATGAGAGTTGCACAGCACTAGAAGAGGCCCAGAGAAGTTGTGGGATCTTCATCGTTGGAGACTTTAAAAATTTGCCTGGACAAAGCTCTGAGCAACCTGATCTAACTTTGAAGTTAGCCCTGCTTTGAGCAGGAAGGTTGGACTAGATGCTCTCTACAGGTCTCTTCCAACCTGAATGATTATATAAAGCAACCATGTTTTTTTGAGCTTTTGCTTGGTTAGGCTATATAAACTTGTTGTTGTTGCTAAGCCAGAACATCCTTTCTCTGCATCATCTAAGATAACTGTGTTTGTTCTGGTTTCAACTAACTTTTCTTTAACCTGAGTGTCTAGAATAGCATATAGTAGGTCCTCTTAGTGATGTGAATAATTATATTAATAGTTTTTACTCTCTACTGGAAATACCTCCCCTCATACATCCTAAAAACCATGCTTGTGCTTTTCATTGGCTTTATTATCATTGCTAGTTCATCATCATTAGTGGTTCAAAAGCCCTAGTTCTGAACCTAACACTAAAGACAGTGCCAGAAATTTGAAAGGAACCAAAGACAGGCCAGAAGGCCTTTGACTCAGGTTTAGTACAAGATTCCTATTTTTGAACAAACCTAAAAACCTTTCTTCTGTTATACAGATTTTTGAAAGAACAATAAAGTTGCAGTATTTGCAACCCAGACACTGCAACCTTTAACTAACCTCCAAACCATAAAGCAAATCTCTTCCCCTCTTTTGCAGACAGTAGTTGTTTAATGAAATATTTTCTTTTAGTAATATCATAAATTACTTTCATAAGGCTATGCTAAATATAAATGGAAAAATTGGTGGGGGGGAAGAGAAATGGGAGAAGAATACAGTAAAATAAGAACAGGTACAGAACTGATATACATTTAATCATTAAGAGATATTGTCCTCGCATTCTTAAAAATTTAATGTATATTGCCACAGTACCTGTACACTTGTGGTGGTGCATCCCCCCCCGCTTTTGCTCCTGGACCATTCTACAACCCTAGGAACTCTCATCAAGCCTTGGCCTTGGTGCAATGACTTTGGCGGTAAAGAGAGCCCCTTGACCGTACCAAGCACTCTTGAATAGCTAAGGTGGGGAATGGTACCGACTGTTCCAGGAATTCAGTTGCGGGAGTAACTAATCATCCCCTGATAGCCCTGGAACATATCTTATCTAATTGTGACTCAGGTGGATCAGTACCAGTGTCACTGGAATTTCGAGAATTCCGGTAATTACCAACAAATGATTGTGGCCACAATGGAAATTTACTGATGCCTAAAGTCAATCATCTCGCGACCCTATAAACAGTGGTCCTAAGTGAAGCTCTTTGACCTCTCCTGGACTGCAGCGGGCTGCGACCAGCATCTCCCTCAGAGCTCGCGAACTCTCAAGTTTGCGAAGTTTGGAGGACCATCACCAAAGACCAATGACGGGATCTGGGCTGAAACCTCCACTCCTTGAGGCTCAACCCTCGCCTGCTGAGAAATGCAAAGGTAGTCTATATGAATACTTCACTGAACTCAAGGGGAATTTTTAATAGGTATACCTTTATATATCTCTATGTCTATATCTATATCTGTGTGGGTATGTATGTAATTTGCCCTTTAGATATAAACTATTGACCAAGTCTGGGACTAGGAGTGGATTCAGCCGCACCTAGACTCCTCTCTGAGAAGGAGTTTAGAAAGCAAGGGGATCCACTCTGAACCTCGTGACTCAATGGAAGGGTCTCCCTCATCTTCTTTCCCTAATCCCTATATAAATCACACCAACCCGATTCTCGACTCGATTTCCCTGACCCCGTGTAAATCATTTCCCCCAATCCATGTGTAAATCATTCTAACCCAATTCTAATTTGACTTTCCTTTGTATGCTTTTTTCCATAGTGAATAAATGATAGTGAACCTTGCCATCGAATTCTGTTAAATCATGCTTTTTACAAATTTATATTAAAATCATTTTTCTTTTCTAATATCTTTGGCGGTGATTATTTAAGTGGCCAAAACCACTCATTCGCGACAACACCTAAGTAATAATATAATTTGCACTATCAGGCAATAAAGCTGCAATTTATATATAACCATATAGATTTCTTTTTAAAATCCTTTAGAAGTTAAAATAGTCTGCTTGAAATATCTTGTGGCAATTTAGTGGCAGGCAATCACTGGATTTCAGCATTAACAGACAAGCAACATGAAATTTTCAGGGTTATTGAACACTGGACTGGCACTAAATTTACTTTTCTAATTTTTTTTTTTAGTAAGCTACCCCAATTCACAGTACTCATCAACCATTAATCCTGCACTTTTATTTCTGTGACATAGTAAATCAAAGTTGGTAATCTTCCATCAGTGAGAGCAAGGCAGATGTCCTAGTTAAAAAGACCTTAAAATAAGTTTTCTGTGGGATAGCAGGGATATAGGACTGCAAAGAGCAAAAATGAAGCATCTCCTAAGGAATGTTTCCCTCCCCCCTCAATACCTGTTTCTCCAAGGATATGGAGAATTATACATACATTAACTGATGACAAAAGTAGAAATATCTTTATTGACACCACTTTCTGCAAAGTGCACCTGCACATGCATGACAGCAAAAATGCAATAGAAAGAACAAAGGTCCATATATGTATTTGGGTTAATGCATCAGAAAGCATTAGGGTACATGCCATGGTTTAACCCCAGCCAGCAACTAAGCACCACGTAGCTGCTTGCTCATTCCCCCATGGTGGGATGGGGGAGAGAATCGGAAGATCAAAAGTGAGAAAACTCATGGTCTGAGATAAAGACAGTTTAACAGGCAAAGCAAAAGCTGCGCATGCAAGCAGAGCAAAACAAGGAATTCATTCACTACTTCCCATCGGCAGGCAGGTGTTCAGCCATCTCCAGGAAAGCAGGGCTTGATCACACGTAATGGTTTCTTGGGAAGATAGACGCCGTCACTCCGAACGTCCCCCCACCCCTTCCTTCTTCTTCACCCCAGCTTTATATACTGAGCATGATGTCATATGGTATGGAATATCCCTTTGGCTAGTTTTGGGTCAGCTGTCCTGGCTGTGTCCCCTCCCAGCTTCCTGTGCACCCCCAGCCTTCTCACTGGCAGGCCAGGATGAGAAGCTGGACAGTCCTTGACTGCTTGGCAACAACCCAAAACATCAGCACTTTATCAACATTTTCTCATCCCAAATCCAAAACATAGCCTCACACTAGCTTCTATGAAGAAAATTAACTCTATCCCAGCTGAAACCAGGACAGTACATTAGAATTTCATCCAAAATATTATGTTCAGAAGTGATTTAAAATTTATTTTATTTTATTTTTTATTTGAACTTAGTATTAGTAATTTTAAGTGCTGCTCAATTTTGTCTTAACATCAGTAAGGCACAGTAGACAGTCTGATACAAGATTCTAAAATTCCTGAAAAAAACAAAATAGATGTAATACTGCATTAACTTCAGGAGACTCATTTAGTGTCTTCAAGAGAACAAAAAATGAAAGCAGAAATAGTTCAGTAAGGTTTTCCATACTGATTGAACACCAAATCAAGAAGGGTTACTCTTCTGGCAAGAAAGAGTTCCATTAAAAGCAACAGAGATTTGTTCAGGTCCACAGAAGTTTCTGATTCTTTGAAATAAGAACACTTTGTCAACAGGCTCCCCTTGATCGGGTGGCCTGTAGTAAACACCAATCATGAGGTTTCCTTTGTTGGTTTGGCCCATAATTTTTACCCATAAGCTCTCAACCTGTTTATCACTGTTTTTCAAAGAGAGCTCAGTGCAGTCAATCAATTCTTTTACACGGAGGGCAACCCCCTTGTCCCTCCTTCCTCGCCTGTCCCTTCTGAACAGTTTATAGCCATCAATTGCAGTGCTCCAGGCATGTGATTCATCCCACCACGTTTCAGTAATAACAATTAGATCATAGCTTTCTAGCTGCACAGTGGCTTCCAGCTCCTCCTGTTTGTTACCCATGCTGCATGCATTGGCATAGAGGCACTTCAGTTGGGCTGTCGATTGTGTCACCTTTTTAGAGTAACATACCCTAATTCCTTTGAAGCTTTTCACAGGTGTTGCCCCATTGGTTCCTAATACATCAGCAGCCCCTGGCTCTTCTCTGTTACTCAAAACTCCATCCCTTTCCCCTGATAAACCTAGTTTAAATCTAGTTTAAAGCTCTACTTTTAAGTCTGCTTAAAAGCTCTTCTTATAAGCCTGGCCAGATTGTTGGTGAAGACCCTCCTGCCCCACTTGGTCAGGTGAATCCCATCAGCTCCCAACAGGCCCAGCTTCTCAAAGGTAGATCCATGATCATAGAAGCCAAAACCTTGAGTATGGCACCAGCTATGCAGCCAGGTATTCACCTCTTCAATTTGTGTCCTCCTTCCTGAACCCCTTCCCCTGACTGGGAGGATAGAGGAGATGAGACAAGAGAGACAAGATAGATATTAGACAGATATGTGAAAGGAGTGAGAGAGATGAGACAAGAGAGGAAAAAAGAGAGACGAGAGAGAGAGATGAGATGTCCTGCATGCAACTAGGACATGCTCTAACATATATGCTACATAAGCAAATTGAAAGGTGTATAGAAACATGCATCTCCCCCAAAAGCAAACTATTAATCATTTATGGGGGTTCATATGCACAAAGAGGAATGGCCAAATACCTCAGCAAGTGACTTTTTATATAGCAGATAAATTAGCAGTAAGTGAATGTGACACAGCAGACTTCACAACTTTAGTCAAGAAACACCATGCTCAAGGCCACAGATTGTGGCATCAGATTTAAAGCAGAGACTTCTCCACAGTGAGGCAATATGCCAGAATTTTAACTTTTGGTCTGGATATTTGAATTACAGGATTTGTTGAAGCATCTTGCATCTTGTTTAGAAGATGTGAATAATTCACCTTTTTTATTAAAAAAAAATTCATAGTAAAATGCTTTCTCTTATTAAAAAAGGAGCTCTCTTGTTTACTCTCCAATAATTGTTTTTCAAAGATCTTCACTGGGTTTTCAGGATGCAAATGTTAATATTAACTTTCTTCTATTCCCATTTTACTAAGAAGGAATGGATACTTCATACTGTTATGTTAACTCTACTTGTACTAAAGCTAAGTCTATTACCATCCAAAGCATAAAAGCTGTTTTCACAGCTTTAGTTTGGTGTTACTTATTTAGGTTTAAAAAATGAAAAGACCTATACAAGTTCTAAGCACCTTGGTATACAAAACAAAAAAAATTCCCATCAACACCCAATATTTAAAAAGCTTGAATTACTAGCTAGCCATTACAAAAACAGTTCTACTATTCTAGAATCCCTCTCAAACTTCCATCTTATTTAGCCTGTGCAGATCAGGCTATTTAGAACCTAATGGATATGCTGTGACTGTAACCGATTTCTACATAGTTGAGTAGATCTACCTCAGTTATTTTCTGCTTCCCCTCACTCTCCTTCCTCCCTCATTTATACATATCCTCAAGTCATAAAATTTGTCACAAACAGTGCGGCAGTGGAGCAGGGCTGGAAGGGCAGAAGAAGTTACAAATGAGTTTATGCAATACCTGCCAAATGATTGCTGGCTCAGGTTAATGCTATGATCCCTCATTCAGAGCAAAAGTGAAACTGTATTATGGTGCATCCTACATGTTTTCTGAAAAAGCTGTTAGATCATGACTGTACACACCAAAATAGCTACAGCCATTCCATGCTAAGGAGAAAATTATGAGACTGACAGAATGACCGCAACTATAAGTCAGAAAAGCACTTAAGCATGCTCTTATGTAAAAACCACAAGTATTTTGCTCGATCAAGGCCTGGTTTCTGGATATCACACCATATCCTTCTCGAGATGTTTGATATCCTATAAAAGTTCATGCCACTTACCCTCCCTCCTGTATCTGAAAAGGTAGAACACATTCGCAAAGCAAGTATTCATTTAATCCTGTTTTCAGTGAGATTACCATCTTTTGTCTACTTTCCCCCTATACCCTCATTGTTTTAGTAACAAGAGGAGGCATTATAATTTCAAATCAAGTCTGCTTCCTGTCACTGACAGTGACCAGGAATATACTTTAGATACAAGTCAACCTTTCTCCTCCCCCAGTCCTCAAGAGGAACTGTATAATAGTCTCAGTAAGGGGAAGGAAGTTTCTTTCTAACCACAGAAAATCATAAGATATTAGATCCTCCGTGTATTACTAGGAATATTACTGGGTACTCATAATCTCTTAATTAGGGTACTTAGGAATCTAACTCAACATTTATGGACCATACTTCCTGGTATCCTATTTTTCATCTTCACTTTCACCTCCTTCATACTCTATTCTTTGGTAGTCCAGCCAACCCATTTACCATTATACAAAATTAGTTTTTGCTTTGGCCACTGCTTCAGTCTTTTTATTACCATTTATTTTCTTCTAATTTCCTTTTGTTTATGGTTCTGAATACTTTCTGTACTAAAATAGTTTCCATGTGGATTCCAAGGATTTTAATTTCATAGCTATTATTATTTGCAGCTTTCCAAATATCACACTAATCCAGCCAAGTACTTGAGTCCATTTTGAAGTTAAGCTGGTCTGCAATTATACTACCAATATGCTTTGCTAATTCAGAACTTGGGCTGAAATTAAATCATGCTTTACAGTTTGAAGTTTCTGTACTTGTATTAATATGGTCCCTCTACGGAAATTCAATTTAAACTACAATCACTACGATATAGGGGATGATTGCAAGAGTGTCCACTGAGAAAGTAAAAAATAAGCATATACATTTAAAACTTGTTATTCAGCTTTTACCTATATTCACATTCCTGGAGTATTTCAATTGGATCCAATCCTTGTGGTTTCTGGATAGGGCTGACATGATTCTGTTTTTGCTGCAGCTGCACAATAGGTGAAGGCTGTCCAGGTGTGGGCTGTGGTACAGAGGGCCCAGGCATAGCTGTAGAAGGCTGGGAAGCAGTGGGGGCAGGAGAAGGCCTCCCACTAGGAGGTGGTACCAAGAGCTTTTGTGGTATATTGGGAACACTCATATCCGGGGCTTGGCCTAGAACATAACAAACATGATAACATGAAATATGGAATGCAGTAAAAAATCCAAGATGATTTTTTAGGTCAAAACATGAAGCTAAGACAAACATTCAAACTTATCAGGAAAAATACTAGATTTCCCTCCCTATAGAGAAACAAACTCAAATGGACATTGCAGAAAGTGATCAAAAAATAATAAAAGTGCATATCAATTTATGAACAACACCTCTTTTTTTTTAATTCACACTGTTTTTTAAGTAAATCTAGCATTAGTAAGAGCCCTCTAGAACTAGTTTCTTGCACTTATGTAAGTGCAGGACAAAATTCTGCCTCTTCATAAGTTCATTGTCCTTATATCGCTTGCAAGGATGCATCCACAGTCACAATTTGACTAGAAGCATGAGTAGGCCTGCTTTTACAGCTCTCTGTGAGGACCAGTAAGACATATTAAAATTTCAGCAATAGTACTTAAATATACCTGGCAAATATAAATAGCTTCCATTTTGCCCCCAGCTCCCAATTAATTATCTGAAATACTTGGTATCTAATTACTCTTTTATGTTATAGCATTCTAACTATTTTGAAAGTTAACTAACTCATCAGTTAACATAAATATAGCACCTGCCAATGACAGCACAGGCTTCAGTACTCTAACAAGACAGGAAGTCACTTAGGCACACAGATGTGAGATAGTCACTAAGAACAGACATCTGCAACAATAAAGATATCACTTGATTGTTTGAGGAAACATAATAATTTATTGCTAAAAAATACAACTACACAATATGCCTGTAGTCTTGTAATCAATTTCACTTCAGATCCAGTACCCTGACCATCTGACATTCAACCATCTGCATCAATCTCTGGAAAAGGAACAAGCTTATATATTTAATTCTGATTGTAGAGGGTGCTTCATGTTCAGGCTGCCTAACAGCTGCAATAATTTCATCTGGTGAACTCATTCACCTTTTAATAAGTGGTAAAACACTCCTTGATATTTAAGTGCAAGGCAAAGTAAAGTTCACATCATTTCTTCTTTATGCCTTTTTATTTCCCCATTCTTTTTCCCACCTCTTTTCTCCAATCCCTACCCACACGGTTTAACCTTAATTGTATCCATGATATAAAATTACTGCTATACTCCCTTCTACCTTCTGTCCAAGGTTTAGGGATCATGGCAGCTGCATGTCCAGGTACTCCTGGAGCTGGTCCTGGGACAGCTGTAGGACCACTCATTGCATGTGACCCAATACCTATAATTTAACAGAGGAAAGAAAATTATAAAAATATAAAACATTATTACACATTAAAAAATCTCTCTGCATTCCAATATGCTAGTCTATTTATGCAAATAAGCTTTGTGCATTAAATACAGATTTAAGTGGATTCCACTGTGCAAAAAATTAATGTAATGAAGTATATTAAAATCACATCTTTTAAAATACTTGATGACAAAGCCACATGCATTGAAATGAAGTGACCAGGGTTATTACAATTATGTTTTACAAGAAAATAGGATCATCTTTACCCTCAGCTTCTAAAGCTAAATAACAGTTCACAGAAATCGTTAACTCTTTAAAATAATCAGCATATTTCTTCATCTGTTCTTGAAGCTGATTTTGTGCCCAAAATAATTTGTATGGTGTATATTATGATATCACGAACACAGGTTTATTATTTCAAGTGAGTAATAAACAGCAGGAGGAAATTAATTTTTAAAAATAAAGATCACATTTTCATAGCCCTTGGTTAAATGTACAAAATGGAAAAGACAAAAGAAATACATAAAGGATATTTAAAACTGCCTTTAGGTAAACTGGAATTTTTTTTCCCATGGGAAAAGGTCCTAAAAGGTCTGAAGTTGAAAGTAATGAAGAGTCAAAAAATATGCACATAATACTGTTATTAAGATATCACAGTGGGATCCACATAATATCTACTTGGCTAGATAAACCATTTCTTTATTTTCTTGAGGTTGTGGAGGAGGGAAGAAGTGAAAGACAATCATCATACAAATTAATGAACTTACAAACAAAACCAAACTTCAACAACAGAAAACTCCCCTCCTTTCCCTCCCTCCCCATTAAATTAATCTTAGGATTGGAGTTGTTCAGAAAACATAACAGGTACAAGCTGTTTAAAGTAACACAGCTCTTTAAGACCAAAATAAGTTTGTGTACTGCATTATAACATCTGTTATTATTATTAGAAACTCTTTTCCCTATGTCATGCACTTGACAGCATATAGTTTCAATTTTCATGATCTGCATAATCAGTCACCTTCTAGATTTTATATCTATTTTTCTGCATGGCAACAGGGGAGTGAAAACGCATTCTAAGAAGAGCAGTAAAATGTAATTGGCAAATTGTGACAAACATTTGCAAAAGTGGCAGGCATAATCAGGACAGACAGTATATAAATTACTTTTATCTCTATTTTTTAAAATATCCCATTAAAGTATTTTATTTTAAAAGTATCCTATTAATAATGTGCTTTATGCACTTATTCCAGCTTAAAACCATGGGTCATTGTTCATATAGATGTCTGCAAATGGTTCCAAATTATATGCCTGCACACCAACAATTTCTGTTATTTTCCACGGGTAGAACTTAAAGAAGCATCTTGCCAATGACATGGTGCCTACATTCACTTACTTGATTGTCTGCTATAGGCAGCAGGAACCTGTTGCTGTTGAATGCCAGGCAGGGTCCTCTTTCCTTGAACAGCAAGCTGGAGGTTTTCTGGTAAAGACTGACCTCTAGCTAACATTTTGTATGCTAGAATCTGAGCTCGGAGCTGATGTAGCTGTACAGAACTGAAAGGAGAAGGACCTCTGTTGGGTTGACTCATAACTTGTGGGTCTCCTGATATCATGGGTCCTGGCTGACTTGGAGTCATCTGGGGTGGAGTTGGACCTCGTCCAGACATTGGACTGGGCACATGTTCTGGTGCTCCCAGTGGAGATGGGTGTGGAGACATATAGCCTGGAGCAGACAAGAGGTTCAAAAACTTATTTTCCAGGTTAATCAAGTCTAAACTTGACTGAAGTTTCTTTACCTTAAACAGTATAAAAAATTCTCTCTCACATTATTAGAGCTGTAATATTTTCTACAAGAACAGATGTATGATCTGAAATTCCCTGAGATAGCAAGAAGTCTACAAGAGCTATTATTCAAACAGAATAATTAACTCCCCTCACATTTGGGGTAAAACAAACTAAAAACTAAATTGCATGTGAAATACAGCAATCAAATGGCATGATAGAGCACTGGTTCACCTGTATGTTGAATGAATATTTCATTATAGCGTGTTTTCAAATATGTTTGCCTGTTTTACAGATTATAAAAACAGCACTAAATTTATATATTTACATATTCATATATTTATATATTTCTTTTGATGTACATATATCAAAGCACCTATTCAATGATACACAACCTTTTTGCTAATATTCTCCAACATACAAATATAAAACCAGACAGTATCTAATTCATATTTTTATATAGTTCCTCAAGCTTATGTGGATTAAAGCTTTTAGTCTGAGAAACAACATTCACTACCTCTGACCATCCAGGTGCTGGAAAACCCAGAGTATCAACTTTGAACAAAAAAACTACCTTTTGAAGAAGCTGTTGAACATTACATCCTATAAAAGATCTAATAGTGTATATTTGGCTTACATTGCATGGTTTTGGTAGTGGGGAGGGGGGCTGCAGGAGTGGCCTCTATGAGAAGAGACATAGGGCTGCCCCCATGTTGGACAGAGCCAGTTCTAGCCAGCTCCAAAACAGACCTACTGTTGGCCAATCAATCAGCAAAGCTGGTGGTGCCTCTGTGATAACATATTTAAGAAAGGGTAAAAAACACTACACCGCAGCTGTGAGAGAGAGGAGTAAGAAAATATGTGAAACAACTATGCAGACACCAAGGTCAGTAAAGAAGGAGAGGGAGGAGGTACTCCAGGCACCAGAGCAGAGATTCCCCTGAAGCCCATGGTGAAGCCCATGGTGATGCTGGTTTTCCCCCTGCAGCCCATGGAGGACCATGATGGAGCAGATATCCCCCTGCTGCCCATGGAAGACCCCACACTGGAGCAGGTAGATGTGCCCTGAAGGATGCTGTGCCCATGCTGGAGCAGGCTCCTGGCAGGAACTGTGGCCTGTGGGGGACTCATGCTGGAGCAACACATTCCTGAAGGACTGCACCCCATGGAAAGGATCTATGCTGGAGCAGTTAATGAAGAATTACAGCCTGTGGGAAGGACCCATGTTGGAGAAGTTCGGGAAGGACTGTCTCCTGTGGGAGGGACCCCATGCTGGAGCAGGGGAAGAACATGAGAAGGAAGGAGTGGCAGAGAAAAAGCTTTATGAACTGACTACAACCCCCATTCCCCATTCCCCCTGTGCCACTTGGTGGTGGAGGAGGTAGAAGGGCCAGGACTGAAGTTGAGCCTGGGAAGAAGGGAGGGGTAGGGGGAAAGTGGTTTTGGCTTTGCTTTTGTTTCTCACTATCCTACTCTATTTTTAATTGGAAATAAATTAAATTAGTCTTCCCCAAGTTGAGTCTGTTTTGCCTGTGACGGTAATTGGTGAGTGATCTCCCTGTCCTCATCTCAACCTGTGAGGTTTTTTCATCTTATTTTCTCCCCATCTTGCTGAGGAGGGGGAGTGAGAGAGTAGCTAGGTGAGCATGTGGAGGCCAGCCAAGGTTGACCCACCACACAGGGTGAGCACAACTCCAAAGGGAACAGAACTCATTACTTCCTTGCTTTTTGGTGGGTTTAGGTTTGAATTTTAGTTACACTTCACAAATATTTCCCTGAGCTTCATAACACATCCATGAAAATAGACAGTATGGGAATGCTTTTTAAGCAAGATATTGAAGACTCCAAAGCATATCCAAGACAAAAAAATCTTAACACTTATCCTTTAGGTGATGCACTACAGTTAGATTTTAAAGATGTCCATCAGCTGTGAAAAATAACATTTGTATCTGTACTGGGTCTGTCTGGGATGGAGTTAATTTTCTTCATAGCAGCCTGTATGGTGCTGTGTTTTGAATTTGTGACTAAACCACTGTTGATAACACACCAGTGTTTTGGCTATTGCTGAACAGTGCTTGCACAGCATCAAGTCCTTCTCTGTTTCTCACTCTGTCCCCTCAGAGAGTAGGCTAGGGGTGCACAAGAAGTTGTGAAGGGGACACAGCTGGGACAGCTGACCTGAACTGGCCAAAGGGATATTCCATGCCATATAACATCATGGTCAGCAATAAAAAACAATGGGGAAATCTTTCCAAAGTAGCCATTGCTCAGACACTGGCTGGGCATCAGTCTGCTTGTGGGAGGTGGTGAGTGATTGCCTTTGCATCACTTGGTGTTTTTTTTTCTCTTTCCTTCACTTATTAAACTGTCTTTATCTCAACCCACAAGTAATTTCTTCCTTTTGGCCTTCTGATTCTCTCCCCCATACTGCTGGGGGGGGGAGGTGAGGAAGCAGCTGGTGGGTGCTTAGTTGTTTGGCTGGTGTCAACCCACCACAGTATCAATCTGATGAGCCTTACAAAACAACAAATCTCCTAGCTCCCTTTCACAGTCTTTGACCAAGTTGTAGGTCACAGAACTCAAAAGTTCATGCAGACTTCCCTGAGTTCCGTGGAATCAAATCTACTCCTGTGATTCCTTGGCTGATCTGACATTCTGAACTGAAACTATGCCAACTTTATCTATACCTAGTCCTGGTCACAGTAAGAAGCAGTTTTACTCCTTCCTTTCACTGTTCTTCCGGTAAGAGCAGCATAGGCGAACTCTACAAATTTTGACTGGTGAGATGCCAGTAGCTGTAAATTCAGAATTCATACAAGCTGAGACATGAGAGTGCTAAAGAACTGAAAGTTAATGAAAGGTGGGGTCTGAGGATACTAATATCCTACAGTGAAGTACATGTTAAAAATAACTGAGAGAAAGAATAAAGAAAAAAGAACGGAAGATTTGGGGTTGGTTGTGTTTTGTTTTTCAAAAATAGGAAAAGGAAATCGAAGAACAGGACAGAAAAAGAAATTTTAGTCGGGAAAAGATCAGATAAGACAGAAAGAAACCGAGAATTCAGCTTTATAACTAAAGAGCAAAAAGACAAATAAAGAAGACCCTGTTGAAAATAAGAAAAAATAAGGAACCTAAGGGAAAGATAGAAAGAGAAAGTTGAGGAAAGAATGAAAAGGGAGAATAAGAGACATTAAGGGTAAAAAGCTAAAATGACTGAGGTTATTCAATAGAAATACTAATATAAAAATTGCTTATACATGTATTCATAAACATATTGCTGCTGATAAAAGCCATGATAAATAATCATACAGATCATATGGTTTATTCCATTTATTAATCTCCGTCCACCAAAGGTGTCAGGACTGAGACTACTAACTACTCTCAGAAATAAATCTTTCTTTATTAAGAAAAAGGGGGCCTAAAATCCCACTTCCTGAAGACACTGCTTTAAATTAATACATTATGGTATTAAAAAAGCATATAATTGCTCTATTGTCTTATGCTTTTAAATTTTAGTTTCTTATTTATTGTATTTTTCCATTACTGTTACATTTCCAAATCTCACAATTTCCTTTAAATAGTAGCTACTTTTAATTAAGCTGTTTTCAAAATTGCCAAAGAAAGATTTCTTTGTCTTCCCACCACAATATTATACTTTTCAAAGTTATTTAGTCCTAAATCAGTAATGGGTTTTGAGATGCTGTATCTTAAATATATCTGAGCTACAAAAAAGTGAAGTCAGAAAGGTGAAATGAGACATACAACACTTGTTTTTAACCTTGACAATTCAAGCCTTAAGTGCATGACGTTGCTATGGAGAGAGGAATTTCTAGAAATGAAATTTTTTTTAGGTTTCTACATATTTAATAATTACATTTCCTCTCTCCCTCGGTCATACGCATTGGGAATCTTGGCAATAAGGAAAACAGGTTTTACAAAAGTAAAGATTAAAATAAAACATCAACTAATTATTTCAGGTAAGGACAAAAACCTTCCAAACTTCTCATTAATAATGAGAATTAATAATGAGCTAAAGTTTTGTGACGCCATATAGAGGTTTTCTACTTTAAGTGCAAAACCTTTAAAAAGAGTCAAGACACACTGGCCAACCTCGAGCAAAACCCTGAGCTTCAGGAGAGCAGACTTGGGCATCTTTAGGGAGCTGCTTGAAAGAATCTCAGGGTATACAGCACTAGAAAGAAGAGGGATCCAAGAGAACTGATTGATATTCAAGAATCACGTCATTCAAGCTCAAGAATGACATGCAGGAAGCCAAGCAAAGGCAACAAGGAGGCCTGCATTGATGGACAAGGAACTCCTGACTAAAATCAAAGAAAAACAAGAAGTGCAAAGGAGGTGGAAGCAGGGGCAGGTGACCCAGGAGGAGTATAGAGACACTGTAGAAGCACGCGGGGATGGGGTTAGGAAAGTCAAAGCTCATCTGGAGTTGAAACTGGAAAGGGATGTGAAGGGCAAGAATTACTTTCACAAGTATACTTGCAGGAAAAGGAGGGGAAAAAAAGTAGGCTCACTGCTGAATGAGGCTGAGAACCTGGTGACAAAGGACATAGAAAAGGCTAAGGTATTCAGTGCCGCCTTTTCCTTGGTCTTTACTGGTAAGGCCAGCCTTCAGGAATCCTAGGCCTCTGAGACTAGAGGGAAAATCTAGAGAAAGGAAGACTTACCCTCAGTAGAGAAGGATCAACTTAGGGAAACATTTAAACTATCTGAATGCACACAAGACCATGGGACCTGATGGGATGCACCCATGAGTGCTGAGGGAACTGGCCAATATAATTGCGAGGACATTCTTGATTATCTTTGAAAGGTCATGGTGATCGGGATTGGTTCCTGAGGACTGTAAGAAAGCAAATGTCACTCCTATTTTCAAGAAGGGCAAGATCCAGGGAACTACACGCCAGTCAGCCTCACCTCTGTCCCTGGGAAGGTGATGGAGCAAATAATTCTGGAAGCCATTTCCAAACATATGAAAGACAAGAAGGTGATTTGGAGTAGTCAGCATGTATTTATGAAGGGGAAATCAAGCTTAACCAACTTGATAGCCTTCTATGATGAGATGACCCACTTGGTGGACTAGGGGAGAGCAGTGCATGTTGTTTACCTTGACTTTAGCAAGGCCTTTGGCACAGTCTCCCATAGCATCCTTATAACCAAACTGGTGAGATATGAGATATACTGCAGCCAGTACTGTTTAACATCTTCATTAGTGACCTGAATGATGGGACAGAGTACACTCTCAGCAAGTCTGCAGATAATAAAGAATTGGAAAGGAGTGGCTGATACACCAGATGGTTGTACTGCCATTCAGAGGGATCTCAGCAGGCTGGAGAAATGGGCAGGGAGGAAATGAACTTGAACAAAGGGAAATGCCCAGTCCTGCCCCTGAGGAGGAATAACCCCATTCACAAATACAGACTGGAGGCCAAACAGCTCAAAAACAGCTTTGTAGAAAAGGACATGGGCATCCTTGTTGACACCAAGTATAACATGAGCCAGCAATGTACCCTTGCAGCAAAGGCAGCCAAAAGCATCTTGGGCTGCTTTAAGGAAGAGTGTCGCCAGTGGATAAAGGGAGGCAATCGTTCCCCTCTACTCAGCATTGGTGAGACCATACCTGGAGTATTGTGTTCAGTTCTGGGCTTTGACCAGTCAGCCTCACCTCTGTGCCTGGGAAGATCATGGAACAGATCCTCCTAGAAGCTGTGCTAAGGCACATGGAGGACAGAGAGGTGATTCAAGACAGCCAGCATGGCTTCACTAAGGGCAAGTCCTGTCTGACCAACCTAGTGGCCTTCTATGATGGAGTTGACCACATCAGTGGACAAGGGAAGAGCTACCGATGCCATTTATCTGGACTTCGGAAAGGCCTTTGACATGATTCCCCACAACATCCTTCTCTCCAAATTGGAGAGATATGGATTTGATGGGTGGACTGTTGGGTGGATGAGGAAATGGCTGGATGGTCACATCCAGAGGGTAGTGGTCAATGGCTCAATGTCCAGATGGAGATCGGTGATGAGTGGTGTCCCTCAGGGGTCCACATTGTGACCAGTACTCTTCAATATCTTCATCAATGACATAGTGGGATTGATTACACCCTCAGCAAGTTTGCAGAAGACACCAAGCTGAGTGGTGCAGTGGACATGCCTGAGGGATGGGATGCCATCCAGAGGGACCTGGACAAGCTCAAGGAATGGACCCATGTAAACCTCATGAGGTTCAACAGGGCCAAGTGCAGGGTCCTGCACCTGGGTCGGAGCAACCCCTGATAGGCTGGGGGATGAAGAGATTGAGAGCAGCCCTGCTTCAGAGAAGGACTTGGGGGTGGATGAAAAGCTGGACATGAGCCGACAATGTGCACTCACAGCCCAGAAGGCCAACCGTATCCTGGGCTGCATCCAAAGAAGCGTGGCCAGCAGGTCAAGGGAGGTGATTCTGCCCCTCTACTCCACTCTGGTGAGACCCCACCTGGAGTACTGCATCCAGCTCTGGAGCCCTCAGCACAGGAAAGACATGGACCTGTTGGAGCGGGTCCAGAGGAGGGCCACAAAAATGATCAGAGGGATGGAACACCTCTCCTATGCGGACAGGCTGTGAGAGTTGGGGTTGTTCAGCCTGGAGAAGAGAAGGCTCCAGGGAGACCTTATTGCAGCCTTTCAGTACTTAAAGGGGGCTTATAAGATGGGGACAAACATTTTGGCAGGGCCTGTAGCGATAGGACAAGGGGTAATGCTTTTAAACTAAAAGAGGGCAGATTCAGACTAGAGATAAGGAGGAAATTTTTCATGAGGATGGTGAGACACTGGAACAGATTGCCCAGAGAGGTGGTAGATGCCCCATCCCTGGAAAAATTCAAGGTCAGGTTGGATGAGGCTCTGAGCAACCTGTTCTATTTGAAGATGTCCCTGCTCACTGCAGGGGGGTTGGACTAGATGACCTTATAAGGTCCCTTCCAACCCAAAGATTCTAAGATTCTGTGTAGCCAGACTCTTCTCAGTGGTGCCCACTGAAAGGACAACAGGCAATGGGCACAAAATGAAACACAAGAAATTCCACTTAAATGTAAGAAAAAGTTTGGGTTTTTTATTATGAGGGTGGTCAAACACTGGACCAGGTTGCCCAGAGAGATTCTGTAGTCTCTGTCCTTGGAGATATGCTAAACCCAACTGGTCCAGATCCTGAGCAACCTGCTCTAGTTGACCTGTTTTTGAGCAGGGGGGTTGATCTAGATGATCTCCAGATTTCCCTTCTGACCTCAACTATTCTGTGATTCAGTGGTTTACCAGTAACAGTACTTGCAAGCTTGTACTCATAAAGCCTCTATACCACTTGATTTTTCCTATCTACACATGCTCTACTACAGGTGAGCATGCGCATGAGTGCTGAATAAGGTAGAAACTTATGATGGAGACTGATGAAGGTAAAGGTTATCAGGTATATATCAAAAAAGAAAAGTTAAAGATATAGGGCTAAAGAATATTAAAGATACAGACAAGAAGAGTCTGGACTTCTTTTCAGACTTTGCAAACAAGTTTTCCTTAGTTAGCAGGCATTTCAAATGCATTTTTACAGTACACAAATTTCTACTGTAAGTATGCATCAATTTCTCAAAATCCAGCTCATTAATGGCTCAGAAGAATGCTACCTACTGAATTGCCAATACCACCACTTCTAGATTTTCCTCAGATATCTTTGATTTTAGTCCTGACATAAACCCATCCTGCTTAGTTTAATCTGAGAAAGGTAAGATGACCCCAGCACAGAGTGATTGCAACAAGAGAGTTCTGTGTGCTGACAGAGGACAATCAGATAACCGTTAATTCTGGAAAATATACAGGGGAGAAGACACCAAATATGAGGAAAAAAATAGCCTTGACATGGCAAGTAAATTCCCCAGATTTCATGTGAATTTTCTGCCACTTGCATCTGGGCCTAATGTAAACCATATATCTCTGCAATGCTCTGCATTACAAAATTATTAATTCGTTACTATTTAAAACGCAGAGCTACAAAGACAACTTAAATCAGAGATGCATATAGTACCCTAGTAACAAAGAGTTTAATGCTATACTTCTAATGGTTGCCAATATTCTGAATGGAAACAAACAGCTTTTTTTTTTCTTATATGAATATACTTTCTTTTACCAAATTATTTGAAATTAAACAACATTAGTATCTTGTTAAAAATAAAAAATAGAATCATAGGATCATCTGGGTTGGACCTCTGGAGGTCATGTAGTCTAACCTTCTGCTCAAACTAGGGGTAACTTCAAAGTTAGATCAGGCTGCCTTATCCAGGAAAATTTTGAAAGTCTCCAAGGCCTCTCTGGGCCTTTGTTCCAGTGCTGCACAGCTCTCACTGTGAATTTTTTTTCCTTATACACAATTAGAATATCTCTTTCTAGGCAGCAGGCACCTCTGAATAGTCTGGTTCTATCTTCTCTATGACCCCTAGTAGAAGAGGCTGTTCCTGTGAGTCCTTCTCAATTTTTAGGAAGTTAAAAAACTTTCTTAATTATATATATAATTAGCAACCAATTTTTTTTCAAACTTTGATACTACTTGATCTACACAAGTATGTCAGAGCATCATGTGTTATATAAAGTAAGCATATTATTTTCAGTCTTCACAGTGGAACAAATCCTAGTTCTAACACTTCTCCAGAAGCAAGGGAGGGGGTAGGGGGTGAGGAGTGTATATATTTTTTTTGCCTTAATTGCTTCTGCTTTCATTTTATTTAGCAGATGTAAATAGAACTTTTTCTTCATTTGGACTAATTCTTTCAAAGTTGAGAAAATGGGAGCTGAAAACTGAGGAAAACTTGTACACCTTTTCCACTCTATGAATAAACAGCAGATGACATTATTAATTCTAAACCACAATACCATAATAGATAGCACTAGATGCACAGTCGATTCCACCATTCCAAGCAGTGGAATATTTAACAGTGCTTAAGTCAACTAAGCTCTTAACTATCACTAAATATTAAGATGACTTAAATGATGAAAATGTATGTGGACCATATATATTAAAATTTCAACTGCTGTCCGCTCTGATACAACTGATGGCAGGGGGGTGGGGATGGGATTTTTATTGAAACAATGAATGCAAACAATTTGGGGGGGGAGGAGATATAGACCAGAATAGAAGAAGCTTAGTTCAATGGCTCATTTAGGTTGACTATCACTTTTTTCATTAATTAAATGTAGTCTCAGAAAGAGGAACAGAAGAGGTATTCACAATACACAGCACATAACATCTTAGAAGAGTTATACAGTGAGAAATATATTCAGACAGGACTGAAGCTACAAGAAGATTTATTTAAGGTAAGCAAAGTATAAAATTTTCCTCATTGGTAATATGGCTAGTGCTAATATTATCTCTTGTGAAACCGTCAACTAAGAGAAAGATATGAAGGCCCCAAGCATGCAATTCATTCAAAATTCAGGACCAGAGAAATATACTGTTGAGAGGTAGTCTTCCACTGGCAGACAGATGGATAAGATGACCAAATAGATTTTTCTCATCTTTAAAAGGCTGAAAGGATCAGAAAAGAAAGTGCAGATAAGTTTAAGAACAGTAGGGACAGTAAATATCAATATTCTCTGTGAAGAAGCAGTAACTTGGTGAACTCTATGTTAACCTAAATTTGGGTAGCTTTATTGTAAAAAGCTCAGCAAATATTGCTTGGTGATTAAAAACGTATAGAGATTAAGTCCCAGAGCCTTAAAAACCCTGCAGCGCTTATCTTTGCATTTCAAGTTCTTTTATCAACTGTGCACAGAGCACTTTAAACATTGTAACTGGAGTGGGTTTCACTGCTGTATCACAATAATTGCACTTATTTAGTTCCAAAAGCCATGAAAAAACAAGAGGGTTTTTTGGTTTGTTTCAGTTCATTGGTATCTTTCTATGATCTTGATCAGCATATATAATCAACTTTTTCCTTTTGTTATTTACTGCTACACCACTGTTATCTGCAAATTCTACCAGCAATGAGTTTATGACACATATTTATGACAATATTTATGACAAATATATTGTCCTAGTTTCAGCTGGGATAGAGTTAATTTTCTTCCTGATAGCTAGTATAGTGCTGTGTTTTGGATTTGGGATGAAAAAATGTTGATAACATACTGACATTTTCAGTTGTTGCTAAGCAGTCCAGGGCTTTTCAGCTTCCCGTGCTCTGGCCTGCCAGCGAGAAGGCAAGGGGTGCACGGGAAGCTGGGAGGGGACACAGCCAGGACAGTTGACCCAGGCTGGCCAAAGAGATATTCCATACCATATGACATCATGCTCAGTATATAAACTGGGGAAGTTGGCAGGGGAAGGGCCACGGCTCAGGAACTAACTGGGCATCGGTCAGCAGGTGGTGAGCAATTGTGCTGTGCATCACTTGTTTTGTATATTCTTTTATCATTATCATTATTATTATCATCATTATTATTATTCTTTTTTTTTTCCCCTGTCCTATTAAACTGTCTTTATCTCAGTCCATGAGTTCTACCCTTTTTCTTTTCCTATTCTCTCACCCATCCCGCTGCAGAGGGAGGGGAGGTTGATTGAATGGCTGTGTGGTTGTTTTAGCTACCTGCCAGGTTAAATCACAACATATATTCAGATTCCTGCAAGACCAACTAGAAATGTCCCCAACTGATTGATGATTCGCTATTTAGTTATTTTTATAAGCTATCACTTAACTAGTTTTAGTCCATTTAATATGGGTTATATTCATTTTGCTTAGTGTTACTTTTCTTCTAAATTAGAATGCTATGCAGAAGCAAGTCAAGCACTATACATGTCTATTATATAGACAGTCGTACCCGTTATTACTGCTTATTAGTCTTATTGTAGCACAGAGAAGTCCCATGCATGAGCCATGACCTACAGTGCTAAGTATTGTACTGTATTATTAGCACATTATGTTTAAATTTGAAGTTTTCATTTTCAGAGTAAACATTCTGTTGATTTTAGGAATCACATTTGTTACAAGCAAAACTGTCTCTCAATGCATACTCAGGTAAAATTTTGCTCTCAGATGAACATGCTTGAATTCCACTGAAATCAGCAGAAAAACACTTTAATCTGATGGAGAATCTGTACCTTCAAAAGGCAGTTCTATTTCACTTAATTGGTAGTGAAAGGTGTAACTGAAAAACAGAACTTTCCAATGCTCAAGGTACAGGAACAAGTATTGACCAGGGTCCCAGTCACAGCCCACTCAGAATCACACAGCGGTTCAAGCAAAGACATTCTGCTAATCTACACCCATTTTCTCTTCCTACCATTTGTTTTATCACACAAAAGACGCATCAAAAAACACAAAAACACATCAAAAAAAGTGACCATCTCTTAATAGATTTATACAGGGACTAGTAAAACAGGGCTCCTAATTCTAGTCAGGGTCTTTAGGCATTGCTGTAATACAACTAGTTATGCACTATACAGAACCTTATCTGCTAAACTAATTAATGAAAGTAGGTGTTGTCAGTTAAATCTTCAACGTACTGAGCTGCTTGTAGAATACGTTTCTTTTTACCTTGTGAACTAAAGAACATGAAGAAGACATATGATGAAATTAGCTTCTATTTTGTTTCTGCTGTTGGGCACAATTTTTTTGGCAAAACCTATGAACAGTACTTGACCAAACACAGCAGATATTAAATAAGGCCACTCCAGGCTGGTTTGACTTCTCTCTTGTGATTCCTTCATCATAGGATTCAAACTGATCACAATTTATCTTTTCCAAACAGAGCACAGCGGAAATATAAGAAACTTGTTCCAAGGAACTTGTGACTTCCTGTAGCACAAAAGGGCCCCAAAAATCATATTGCATGCATAATGTGTATAAACCTTGATTATGTTGGTCCACTGGACTCTGAGGTGGGCCCATTCCAGGGTGAGGAGGTCGCATACTCTTCATAAAGCTACAATGAACATCTTCAACCATTCCTTTTTCATGCAAGCCATCAGTAGGCTGTAAAAAAAAAAAAATCTACTACAGAAAATCAAAGGGACATAAAATAAAAATTTACACAAATATATAAAGAAGCATATAAACTTCTCATACTACCTATTATAAGTAAATACAATGGGACTCTCGATCCCTGGATTCAGATTTTTGGAAAGCAGAGCACAACATGAGAACGTTTATCCCCTTCCTGCTGCTTCCTTTATCTTTTTCTGATTCCTTATGAGCTGTTTGGACAATGTCAAGTACTACAAACTGAAAATTGTCCAAACAGAAACAACTCAACTGTATTGACTTCATATAACAAAGCAGTATAATGCAGACCAACTTAGAACAGTACAGCTGGTGGCTTAGGCCAAATTATTAACCCACCATATTGCCTTTCAGTTGCCGCTATACTGGAATGTCCCAAATGCTGTTTCCCTTCAAACACAAATATTTCATTAAAGGAATCAAGTTCTTATTGGTATATGACCTGATTTCAGCTGGGATACAGTTAATTTTCTTCATAGAACCTAGTATGAGACTATGTTTTGAATTTGGGATGAAAAAAAGTTGACAACATGCTGATGTTTTGAGTTGTCACTAAGTAGTCAAGGACAGTCCAACTTCTCATGCTGGCCTGCCAGCAAGAAGGCAGGGTGTGCACAGGAAGCTAGGAGGAGATGCAGCCAGGACAGCTGACCCAAACTGGCCAAAGGGATATTCCATACCATATGACATCATGCCCAGTACATAAAGCTGGGACGAAAAAGAAGAAGGAGGGAGAGAGGGGACATTTGGAGTTATGGTGTTTGTCTTCCCAAGAAACCATTAGGTGTGATGGAGCCCTACATCCCTGGAGATAGCTGAACACCTGCCTGCCCGTGGGAAGTAGTGAATGAATTCCTTGGTTTGCTCTGCTTGTGCACACGGCTTTTGCTTTACCTATTAAACTGTCTTTATCTCAGACCATGAGTTTCCTCACTTTTGCTCTTCCGATTCTCTCCCCCATCCCACTGTGGGGGAACGAGCGAGTGGCTGCGTGGTGCTTAGTTGCTGGCTGGGGTTAAACCACAACAGTATATTTTTACCTCACGCAAAAATCCTGCTTGTGACATCATACTAATTTTTCTACAGACAGCAATCATTTATGGTATACATGGTCTATTGGGTTTAAGTGGCAAGTCTTTAGTAGTGGGAGGGGGCAGGACTGCAGGGGTGACCTCTGTGAGAAGTGGGGAAAAAAAGTAAGGAGCTGCCCTGTGCCTGACACAGCCAGTTCCAGCCAGCTCAGCAATAGTTCCACTGCAGGCCAGAGACTGTAGGCTGAGTACAACCATATGTTTGGGTTAATGCCTAGATAATGGTGATACTATTCAATTTAGGTCTGATTACTTTGTATGTCTTACTAATCACCAACCTCCAGAGGAGGAACTGATAAGAGGGACTTCAAGGACTGATAAAGGAGACATCTTGTTACAAGGAAGATAACAAGGATAGAAGAATGCCACTGGCATGAAGTCAGCAAAATCCACAGTAACTGGGGTAAAGGTAAAGGTGGCAGGGGGAGATCATGACCACCAACTCAATTGAGGGACTATGCAAATTGACCCCCCACCTGTCAAGAGCATGTGTGCTGATTTACATGGCAAGCGAAGCTAATTTAAATATAACAAACCAATAGCAAGCAGTATGGTAATCACTAACCAATGAATGTAAATTTGGGCAGGTTTTCCACTGTTTTTGCTAATCAAGTAACAGAATAAATACGTTGTAATTCCTTCGTGTGGTGTGCTAGCTTTCTGGAATTACCACGTAAGCACCCATCTTTGTGCAAACATGAAATAAATAAATATCTCAGCTCTGTAAGATTGGCCTATTGCACACTGGGTACCGGACCCCGTTTATATGACAAGATGTGCCAAATGCTGGACGGGGGGGGGGGGGGCGGGGGGCAGAAGAAGAGTGAGAAACAGCAGTACAAACACCAAGGTCAGAGAAGGAGGGGGAGGAGGTGCCCCAGGTGCCAGAGCAGGTAGCCGCAGCCCATGGAGAACACCATGCTTTATTTTTTTTGTCTTTGTTTCTCACTATTCAAATCTATTTTAATAAATAAAATAATCTTCCCCAAGTCAAGTCTGTTTTATCCTTGACAGTAACTGGTAAGCTATCTCCCTGTCTTTATCTCACCTCACAAGTTTTTTCATCCTATTTTCTCCCCCTGTCCCGTTGAGGAAGGGGAGTGAGTGAGAGGCTGGGTGGGCATTTGGATGCTGGCCAAGGCTAACCCACCACACATGGTTATAAATAAAAAAAAACAAAACAAGGGATTATGCTTCTGGTTATGAGCAAATAGGAAGAGAGATCATAGAATACACAGTTCTCTCTCAGTCCCTCGAGTAAGATCTATCTTGTTTTGGTTAATAAATATATATAGTTAAAAAAATATATGCCCCATTTGTGAATACCCAGGAAGAATAAGATCAGGGCAAACATATAGCAATGCTTCCCTCTTCTGTCCTCCCAGCTTCCAAATACTTTGAGTTCAGGAGATTTCCTGATGCTGTTGACAATGTGATTGATAGACTGAAGTTTATTCCAAAAATTAGTGAGAAAATGTTAGTTTATCCTTTCTGGCCTAACTGTATTCTAGAAATCAACAGTAAATTTTCCTGTGTACAGATTTATAGTTATTTGAATATATAGTATTTAATTTTCACATAATTGTTGTTAAGTATGGGAATGATATGATTTATTAATGCCAAGTTAATGTTAGATTATGCTATTAAAAGCAAATCTCTGTAAACACAAAGGAACACAGACACAATAGCAAGTGGAGGAACCCAAATAACCTAGAGACAGAGCCCCTGACCTGGCTCCTCCCAGGGCTGTCCTAAGGAGAGCCTCAGCTCTAGTGTGAAACCCACTCGATGAGTCAATGGGAACAGCTCTCCCAAGCACCTACAGACTGAGGGGGGTTACTGCTTACTAGAGTATGGGACAGGAGGAAGAACATTTTGGAATCGTGCAAAATTTATTATGGGATGTTTAGGGGAAGAACCAAAGCTAGGGAAAGGGAGGGATCTAGGTGATTTTGGGAGAAACAAGCATGGGAAAATAGAGGTATAGGAGGATAAGAGGCTGGTTGCATGTAAACAGGTCTAGTGAGTGCATTTGTCTGACCATGCCCTGCATTTTATGAGCACAGTCCGTCCTGTCTTGTCATTAAACTCACCCCCTGGGTGAAGGGGCTCTCAACTCTGTGTGCATGTGTGTGTGTATGGAGGTCTAAGTGCCAGCAATTGGAGTGGGGAACCACAAGTCCTAGGGGTCCATGTGTCTGTGGTACCAGCAACTGGAAAGACTGGAGTGCATGCTTATTGTGTAGGTATGTACCAGGGAATGTATGCATTAGCAGAAAGTGTTAATGGAAAAGAAAAGAGAGTTGTGAAAAGAAATGCATTAAGGACGGCGAGGAGGCTGAGGATGTGCAGATGTTGGTCTCAAAGGGAGACCTGGCAACATTCTCTGACAAGTCTATTCAGCTACACATGCCTGAGGAGACAGCGTGGAGAGCTCAGTTGTGTTTATCGACTAAAAAGAAAGGAGACCAGGATCCTGCTCTGCATCTACCAAACTTGAACAAACCCTTTACTTTATATGTGCATGAGAGAAAAAGTTAAGCATTAGGAGTCCTGACTCAGACTTTGAGAGACTGGAAAAGACCGGTAGCCTACTTCTCCAAACAGTGAAATGAAGTGAGCAAACAATGGCCTGTGTGTTTGAGAGCGGTAGCTGCAGTGGTGCTACTAATTAAAGAAGCCCGGAAATTAACCTTGGGGCAACCTATCACAGTTTTTGTACCACATGCAGTGATAGCTGTGCCTGAATAAAAAGGGCAGCATTGTATTTCTCCTAGCAGGCTAGCCCAATGCCAGGTAGTGCTGACTGAACTAGACGATGTCACTTTAAAAATTACTTCAACCTTGAATCCTGCCACTTTAATGCCGATAGACGAGAAGGAAGAGCCAGAGGATGACTGCCTACATGTTATAGAACAGCTATACTCCAGCCGACCTGATTTGAAAGATATGCCATTAATCGATCCAGAAGTTGAGCTTTTTACAGATGGAAGCAGCTTTATGGTGAATGGAGAATGGAGAGCTGGGTATGCCATGGTAATGCTACAAGAGGGGGGGTGAAGCACTAGCATTGCCACCCAATACCTCCGCTCAGAAAGCGGAAATCGTAGCTCTAACTCGAGCTTTAGAATTATCCAAGGATAAAAAAGTAAACATACACACAGACTCCAACTATGCATTTGGAATGGTCCACGCACATGAAGCCATTTGGAAAGAGCATGGACTATTATCCTCTCACAGAATCCCTATCAAATATGGACCAGAGATTTTAAAATTGCTGCAAGCTGTTCTAGGACCAAAAGAAGTTGCAATCGTACACTGCAAAGCTCAACAGAAAGGGCAAACTGAGATAACCAAAGGAAATCAAAAGGCAGATGAAACGGCTAAGAGTTGCAGAAAAGGGATCATTGATTGGAGCATTGATACCACTAAGGGAAGTTGATTGGGAATCTCCGAAATATTCTGAGGAGGAAGGTCATCTTGCCAAACATTTAGAATGTACCTGTCCTGGTTTTAGCCAGGGTAGAGTTAATTTTCTTCATAGAAGCTAGCGTGAGGCTATGTTTTGGATTTGGGATGAGAAAATGTTGATAAGGTGCTGATGTTTTCAGTTGTTGCTAAGTAGTCAAGGACAGTCCAGCTTCTCGTGCTGGCCTGCAGCAAGCAGGCTGGGGGTGCACGGGAAGCTGGGAGGGGACACAGCTGGGACAGCTGACCCAGGCTGGCCAAAGAGATATTCCCTACCATATAACGTCATGCTCAGTATATAAAGCTGGGACAAAGAAGAAGGAAGGGGTGGAGGGACGTTCAGAGTTATGGCATCTGTCTTCCCAAGAAACCATTACGCGTGATGGAGCCCTGCTTCCCTGGAGATGGCTGAACCCCTGCCTGCCCATGGGGAGTAGTGAACAAATTCCTTGGTTTGCTTTGCTTGCGTGTGCGGCTTTTGCTTTACTTATTAAACTGTCTTTATCTCAGACCATGAGTTTCCTCACTTTTACTCTTCCGATTCTCTCCCCTGTCCCACCGTGGGGGAGTGAGCGAGCGGCTGCGTGGTGCTTAGTTGCTGGCTGGGGCTAAACCACGACAGTACCAAATCAGAGGAAGGTTGATGGGTAACTAAAGATGGACAGGTATTGATCACCACCCCAATGGTAAAAGAAATATTGAAGAAAACCCATAGTGAATCTCATATGGGAGCAGATGCTTTGGTTGCGAGCATTAAAAGATATGCTGTAGGACCAAAAATGCAAAAATTAGCTGACATAATTGTACGGCAATGCCACCAGTATTGCAAGAATAATCCAAAAATCCAAAGAAAGCCTCCTTCTGGAGAAGTGAGATGAGGCCAAACCCCAGGGGATTACTGGCAAATAGATTTTTCTTAATTACCGAAACGTAACCAGCTTAAGTATCTTTTGGTTTTGGTAGATACTTTTTCTGGGTGGCCTGAAGCCTTCCTGTGCTGTACCAACAAGTCTAGAGAAGTGGTTAGGATCTTACTCAAAGAAGTGATTCCAAGGTTCGGAATCCCAAAAGGGATGTCATTGGATAATGGACCTCACTTTATAGCTGAAGTAGCTTGGGAGGTTGCTAAGTTTCTACAAATACAATGGGATCTACATACACCTTGGAGACCTCAATCAAGTGGGAAGGTAGAAAGGATGAATCAGACCCTAAAGAGACAGATCTTGAAATTATGTCAGGAAACACAAATGAAGTGGGTAGAGGTCCTGCCTATAGCATTAATGAGAATTCAAATTATGCCTAGAGTAAGAGAAAGAGTAAGTCCTTTTGAAATTTTGTATGGGGAATCATATCCTGTGAACTCGATGACAGGAAGAGGGGACCAAATGCATGTAAAGGGAGAGGAAATGCTAATCAATTATTTATTATCCTTGTCACAGACTTTATCCTCCTTGCACAGGTATCTTAACCGGCAAGCTCCTTTGCCTTTAGGCTTGCCAGTGCATGAATTTCAACCTGGAGATGAAGTTTATATCCACACCTGGAAGGATGAGCCTCTGAAGGAAAAGTGGAAAGGACCTTACCTGGTACTACTTATTACTTATACAGCTATAAAGGTGAAAGGTATAGATTTGTGGATACATTATACCCGCATGAAGAAAGCTCCACAGAAGGAGTGGATCTCTGAAGAAACAGGACCATTGAAGCTGAAACTCTCTCAATGACTGTAGCTGGGACTCTGAAAAGTCATATATTGAACTAGACTGTACATAAAGCCTAGTATAACTGTAGTGTGTTTTAATAATTGTTTTTATACAGATTTTTGGACAAGAAATGAAGGGACTAAGGGGGGGTGATACTCCTCTGTTGCCTATGGATGAAGTTGAACAATGGGAAACCAGGAAACCCATGGGAGAAGAATATGCATTCTGAATTATTACAAAAAACCTGTTCAGATTGCAAATAAGTATTCTGGTACACAGAACTTCTCCAAGATGCTCCTAAAATCTCTATAAAAGCTCTGTGGTATGTATTTGTTTCCATTGCTGACATAGCATACAGCTCCTGATGAATGCACAAGATGAAGCCAGGTGTAGAAGTTACACACTGTATTGAGTGTTCAACTGTTCTTACTGCAGAATTCCAGGTGCTTCCTCTCTTGTGCAGTTCAGGAATCTCGAGAGAGAGAGAATTGAAGAATGTAAACCCAGATTGCCTACTGAATTTTTGGTATTCACCAGAATGCAGGTGTTGGGATCACCCTGCATGGCTCGACCTTAAGGAGAAGGAGCTGTGGCATTGATCTGTGCGGCTCGACCTTAAGGAGAAGGAGCTGTGGCACTGAGAAGCTGGTAAACAGCTGGATATCTGCACGGCTCGGCCTTGAGGAGAAGGAGCTGTGGTAAACAACTAAGAAGAAGCGAGGAAAACAGGAACACCTGCAAGCAGCAATCCTGACTGTGTGAGGGGCGTGTGGACAGCGCGTGATATTTTGTATATAGCCAATTGCAATAGTGTGTGTAACAAGTTGTAACCAATCATGAGTGTGTGTGCAGTGACTAAGCGAAAATTATGATATATATTGGAGTCAGACAAGACAATAAACGGCTTCGGAATATAACTCTCAGAGTTGTGAAGTCCATCCTTCTCCCGCAACTGGTGACCCCGACGTGATACGATCTCTGGGACCTCATCGTTGAACACCGGTCGAGCGCAGAGGACGCCGCAGGAGAAGCCCGGTTGGAAGAATTGCAGTCAGCGGGACTGACGCAAGGAAAAAGAAAAAGGAATACGTTGCAACGGAGAAGCACCCAGCGAGGTGAGGTGAGCAACCGGGGCGGCATGGGGCAGAACACATCGCGTGAAGAAGGGGCGATAGTCAGACTCCTGCTGCACATGCTCTCTAAGAGAGGACTGAAATATGATGAATACACACTTAAAAGGCTCCTAATTTGGTGCTGAAAGAAAGGGTACCCCCCCGATCCGTCTGTGGCGTTTAGGGCAGAGACGTGGGAGGAGATAGGAAAAATGTTTTGGGAGCATATTGAGAAAACCGCCGCAGAGTTAGTGACGGCGTGGAAGTTGATATTAACCACATTAAAAGCCTTAAAGGCAGAGAGAAAAGCTGCAGCTGATGTGGAGAAGGCTGTTAAACTGCTTTCAACCAATCCCTTCTTAACCGAGTCAGAGGGTCCAGGACTTTCAGCGACTCCAAATGCACCACATGAGGTGCCAGATGCACCGGGTGAACTGGCTGCATCAGATAAGTCAGAGAAACAGGTCTACAATGATATATGTGAGGGCAAGACGGGACAAAGTTGCCCAGAACAACGTACTCAATGTTCCCCTGTGTACTCGTGTGAAAGATTGATGGGGCGGGCTTCACCACCCCCGAAACCACCTAGACTTAACTGATCAAAAGCCATAGTTTTGAAGCCCTCAGCCGAGCCCCTGCCACCTTTACGGCCCCCGTTGCCTGATAGCAGCGACGAAGGAGAAGAGCCTGTTGTAGAGACTATAGGGAGGCAAGAGCCTAGGATGAAAGGCGACTCTAGAGAGCGGTGGAAAGACGTTTTTTTAGGAGCAATGAAAGACGAGGAAACAGAGTTACCGATGGCATTTCCCGATAGTGTACAGCCTCACGGGCCCAATCGCTGGGACCCATTTCATTGGGACTTGATTAAGAAAGTGCGGAAGGCAGTGCAAAATTATGGCTTGCAATCACCTTTCACGCAAGCTCTATTAGATAACATATTCACGGGAATGATTCTTACACCATGGGATTGTCGGCAGATGATAGATATGTTGTTGACACCAACCCAAAGGTTATTGTGGGCAGACAGATGGTATAAACTCTGTATGCAAGAAGCCCTGAGAAACCTGGAGCGTCAAGACGGCGATCCACTCCAGAACATTACTATGGAACAAATGACAGGTCAGGGACTGTTTGTGGATGTTAGATTGCAAGCTCAGCTGCCCTTAGAAGCCTTGCAATTAGTTGGGCAACTAGCGTTGAATGCGTTGCGAACAGTCCCTGAGGAGGGAAAGAGGCAACCATCTTACACTCAAATTAGGCAAGGGAGAGATGAACCATATATGTCTTTTGTTGATCGTCTGAGAGACACTTTGAATAAGGTGTATACCAATGAAGACGCAAAACTAGCAGTGCTGTTGAATTTAGCGGTAGAAAATGCCAATGTAGATTGTAAAAGAATTTTGTTAGCTTTGCCAAAAGAAGCAACGTTAGTACAAATGGTAGAAGCCTGCAACAGAGTAGGCTCTGCCACACATCAGGCAGAAACACTCGCAAGTGCCTTTGCAGCAGCAATTAAGCCATTTATAAATGAAAAAGGGGAGAAAAAATGTTTTAATTGTGGAAAAACAGGCCATTTTAGAGCTCAGCGCAAGGCCACAAGGAAAGGACCTAGGCAGATTGAGACAGGTCATAAATCCTTCCAACAAGGACCCTTTCAGCAAGGAATAGGCCCAGCAGGAGCACCATGTAGTCGATGTCAAAAATTTGGTCACCAAGCCTCAGAATGTTGTTCAAAGTATCATCGGGATGGTATGAAATTGGGAAACGGGCGACCGAGCACGAAGGCACCCCACACGACGACACAAATGGGGAAGCACCACCAGGCTGCTTGGCAAGCCTCAGCGCCCAAACCAGAGGGAGCACCGGAATGGACGTGGAAACAACAGTAGAAGTTACCTTATGGGACATGTCGGTTTATGATGTCCCGACTAACGCGAATGAACCATTAGGATATGGATTGAGTGCTTTGTTATTAGGACGATCTTCAGCAACAAAGCAGGGACTTTTTGTTCTCCCTGGAGTCATTGACGAAAAAGGCCATATTGTGCCAACCACTAGTCCTTGGAACACACCTGTTTTTGTGATTCCAAAGAAAAGTGGAAAATGGAGACTATTACATGACTTGCAAGAAGTCAATAAGGTTATAGTGGACATGGGAGCCTTGCAACCAGGGCTACCATCTCCCTGTATGATACTGAAGTATTGGAAGCTTTTGATCATAGATCTCAAAGATTGCTTTTTTACAATCCCTCTGCATGAAGATGATGCCAAACATTTTGCATTCTCAGTCCCAAGTACAAACAAGGCGCAACCCATGCAAAGATATCATTGGACAGTATTGCCACAAGGCATGAAAAATTCACCCACAATGTGTCAAATTTATGTAAATTGGGCTTTACAGCCAATCAGAAAAAGGTGGCCTCAATATCTCATCTATCATTATATGGATGACATATTGTTGGCTGGTGATCAATTAAATCCGGAAGAAATGATCGGGGAGCTTGTTGAGCTTTTGAGGCAAAGTGGGCTGCAAGTGGCGCTGGAAAAGATACAAGCTGAAGCACCTTGGAGGTACTTGGGGTGGATGATCACTGAAACGTCGGTGACCCCCCAGAAGGTTGAATTAAGAATTCAGATTAAAACATCAAATGATGTACAAAAATTGGTAGGAGACATTAACTGGATTCGGCCTATTTGTGGGATCACAAACCAAGATATGGAGCCTTTGGTTCAGCTCTTGCGAGGGGATAGCAGGTTAAACTCTCCTCGACAATTGACCAAGGAAGCCCGGGAAGCAGTAGCAAACATTTCTGAAAAGGTAACTCAAGCATTTAGTTCCAGGGTAGACCCCTCGATAGGGATCACTTTGGCAGTAATCAATCATGAGCGACATCCCTATGCACTTATAATACAGTGGATAACAAAGCTAGAATCAAAAGCATACCCATTGAGAATTTTAGAGTGGGTCTTTTTGCCTCAGCAGCACAGAAAAACCATCACCACAAAAGTAGAGTGTTTTGCAAATTTGATTATGAAAGGGTGCAACAGAATTATTGATATATCGGCAAAGGACCTGAAAACGATTTTAATACCATTACAACAAGAATATTTGACTTGGGCTTTGCAGCACTCTGTCCCCTTGCAAACTGCATTAGCAGGATTTGAAGGTGACATTCAGATTAATTATCCATCACACAAAATGTTTACCTGTTTTAAAAACCATGAAGTAGAAGAAAAATCAAAGTGTAGTCAATATCCAGTTCAAGGTGCTACAGTATTTACAGATGGTGGTGGGAAAACAGGCAAGGCAGCAATAGTATGGCGAGAGCACGGAGAATGGAAAGAATGGGTACTTGTCGTGCCAGGATCAGTTCAAAAGTTAGAACTACAGGCAGTAATTGAAGCCTTTAAATTATGGTCTGAAGAACCTGTGAATATAATTACTGATTCTTTCTATGTAGCTGGAGTACTCCAAAGATTGGAAGGTTCAATCCTCAGACAGGTACAGCAGGAACAGCTATATCAACAATTTAGAACGCTTTGGTTTTTATTGCAGAAAAGACGACATCCTTATTACGTTATGCATATACACAGCCATACCAACCTTCCAGGGGAATTGGTGGAAGGATATGCAAGAGCCAATCGGCTGACTGCCGCAGTATGGGCTGGACCTGCCCCGGACCGTTTAGGTCAAGCACAAGCCTCTCATGCCTTTTTCCATCAATCTGCCAAAGTTTTAGCGAGACAATTTAATCGAAGTGCAGGTGACGCTACAGCTATTATACAGACTTGTGCTGATTGTCAACAAATAGGCCCAGGTATTGCGATTACAGTAAATCCCTGTCATAAATGATTTAGTCCCAAACAGGATTCCAATTCAAATTTACAATTTATTAAGCGAATAGAGGCAAGCAAACAGCGCTGGGTGCGCCGGGAGTCTCTGCTCCACCAAGACGCACGCGGTACAGTTCCTGTTCCTGGTTTATATCCTGTCCGTTAATACATATTCATGAATAGGCGTGTCATCTTCGGCGCATGCCCTCTTCTCCTTCTAGAATCTTCTCGACTCTTCCTCAGCGTGATCCTGTTCGCTAATACATATTCATGAATAGGCGTGTCTTCTAATACATATTAATGAACAGGCGTGTCTTCTTCAGCGCATGCCCTCTTCTCCTGCTAGAGTCTTCTCGAATCTTCCTCGGCGTGCCCCCAGGATGACCCCAAACCTTATGCATGCACTTTCTTTACACAATACTATGCGGTCAGTGGTCAAACTGGTTTGAGCTGATATACCAGCAAATTAAGTTTAACTTTCTCCTGTAAAATACCCCTTTTTATGGTGCAGGAGAAATCCATGAAAGTACAGAAGATTACACTTCATCACACGAATCAGATAAACATATTTCACAATCCCCCATCTTTCTCTTTATAGTATTGATTCGTGTTTTCGTTTCCAATTGAGTATAACTGAGTAGATTAATCTAGTAACAATCCCCCACATATCCTCAATACAACTATCCCCATTTTAGTAAGCCAATCACCACCCATAAAATCTCCCCAAAATCCTATTCCATTCCAAGTTTGTCTCTCAGGAGGCCATTCGTTCTCCCTAATTTATGGGTAACAGGAAAAAACTAGGTTTTATTGTTGATTACAGTTATGCGCTGTACAATTAGAAAAGGTCCTCACTTTTTCCATTTTTCTGGGGTAAACCCCAGCTGGACTTGTTCCAATATTGACTACAGTTATTTGCCATAGTCAGAGTCCAAGGAACTCACCCCCAAGTAGAACTAGAAGAGGTCCAGTCAGGGCCATAGTGATCGGCGGTCACAGCCCGAAGGGGTTGCAGCCCTTGGCAGACCCTTTTTAAGCCGCAACACCAGTTCCCCTCCGGTCTTGCCCTCTTCTTTCCTTTAAGGGGGTGCTTTCTTAGTACCCAAATTAATTGAGCACTGCTTGTGAAGGCCAGAGCTTTGCTAGATCAGTGGTTTGTCCAGACCTAAGCACTTGCCCGAGCCTGGCGATCCTCTTTATTTGCAAGGCTTTATGGCTACAGAAAACTGCCAGTTAGCCTGCAACACTAATCTTACAAATACACACCACCTTCTACACAAAGGACAAATTCTAGTTCCAGCTCCTTTTTCCTGTTCTTCTTTTGCCAACAACTCCTTCCGATTATACTCGTTTGGAGTACCCATTGTTGTTTCCTATTACCCTTTCTCATAGTTTTCCAAACTTGGGGATTACTTACATTTCTCTCCATAGCTTCCCATGGCCATCGTTCACCTTGATTTGTTCCACCACAAATGTAACAATTAGTTATATTCAATGACTTTACAAATAGATTTTTAGCAACTGTGGGAATTTCATGTTTCACTCCTGTTTTATTACAGGAGTAGCTGCAATAAAATTCCCACAGCAATTTAGTCAGATGTGACCTTCCACTCCTTCACTGGACCTTTCACTCGCGACACATGTGTCCATCCTTTTTCAGCAGTTCTCACAGCTGTTTCTGTAGTTAATAAAACAAGGAAAGGTCCTTCCCAGAGGGGAGATAAGTTTCCTTCTTTCCATGTTTTTATCAGAATTTTATCTCCTGGTTCTAACTGATGAATTGCAAATCCTAAAGGTGGTGTTTGGGCCACCATCCCAATCTCTCTTAATTCTTTTAATCTTTTTCCAATGGTAATTATATATTGTTGGATACTATGATCCTCAATTACATTGTTCCCCAGAGGCATTCCTTGAAAATAAGGCATGCCATATAACATTTCATATGGCGATAATCCAGTCTCACTGTATGGTTTCGTTCTTATGTTTAGAAGTGCCAATGGTAAACATTTCGTCCAGGGCATTTGCGTCTCAATCATTAACTTAGCCAATTGTTGGTTTATTGTTTGATTCATTCTTTCTACCTTCCCCGAGCTTTGTGGGTGCCACGGAGTGTGGTCATAATAGTTTTATTATTTTAGAAGTAAAATGAGTGCCCTGGTCAGAATCAATGTACTGGATTATCCCATATCTAGGTATCAAATGTTCCAATAAAATTTTTACCACCATCTGTGCCGTAGCTCGTGCTACAGGGTACGCTTCTACCCACTGTGTTAAATGATCTACTATTACCAATAAATATTTTATCCTCCCTATCTTAGGCAATTCAGTGAAATCGACTTGTACTTTCTCAAAAGGTCTGTAAGCTGTTTTTCTCCCTCCCGTGGCTGTTTGTCGAAACACTGTCTTATTTACCTTTTGACAGGTTAAGCAACCTTGTGTAATTTGCTTTGCTATTTCAAAAATTCCAATACCACCAAATTGTTTAAGAAAATGATCACTTAACACTTTTGTACCCCAATGTGTTTGCGCATGCAAACATTCTAATATTCGCCTGGTGTAGGCTTTTGGCAACATTTCTCGCCCATCAGGCAGTGTCCATCTTCCTTGTTCTAATTTAGCTCCTATTTTCTCCAATTTTGTTTGTTCTTCTGGGGTAAACTTCTTCTCTCTTTCCTCTCGTCCTCCTTTGCTGGTGTCCTCCTTTGTTTGTATTACATTAATTTTGGCAACTTTAGCCCTCAAGGCTGCTTCCTGGGCCTCTTTATCTGCTAAGTTATTTCCTCTAGTTCGGTAATCTAATCCCTTTTGGTGTCACCTCACATGTACCACTGCTATCTCCTTTGGTTCTCTTAACGCCTTCAAAATCTTTACTATTAATTCTTGATGTATTACATTCCTCCCTTGAGTATTAATCAAACCTCTTTCTTCCCAAATTTTTCCAAAAGTGTGGACCACCCCATATGCGTATAATTCCAGGGCCCTACATAGGGCATACAGCTCACAAGCCTGAGCTGACCATGATGGACTCAGAGGTCCTGATTCCACAAGTTCCAAGTCCTTATTAATTACTGCATAACCCGATTTTCTCTTCCCTTCTACCACTCTGGAGGAGCCATCTATAAACAGCGCTTCTCCATTTTCCAACTCAGCATCTCTTAAATCTGGTCTCACCTTAGTCTGGGTCTCAATTACCTCTAAACAGTTATGCTGTAATTCCTCTGATGGTTCTCCAAACAAAAATTGTGCTGGACTCTGAGCAGAAGTCACCCTCAGTTCTAAGTCAGGGGAGTCTATTAGTATTGCTTCATACTTTAGGATTCGGCTGTCCGTTAACCATTTTTCCGCTTTTTGTTGTAAAACATTTCTGACATTGTGTGGGGTATACACTTTTAAAGGAGCACTAAAGGTAATCTTCCTAACTTCTTCTATTAATAATGCTGTAGCAACCAAAGCTTGGAGACAAGCAGGCCATCCTCTGCTTACTGGATCAAGTAACTTAGAACAATACCCCACAGGTTTTTTGATTCCTGCGCAGTCTTGAGTAAGAACTCCATATGCTGTCTGGCTTGATGTATTCACAAAGAGATAGAAAGGTTTTTCTAGATCTGGGAGGCTCAATACAGGTGCTTGTATTAATGCCTTTTTTACTTCCTCAAATCTCTGATCATCTTCAATAAACCACTTAAGTTGGTTATTAGTTAATTTTTCATATAAGAATTTTACTTTATCACTATAATATTCAAGCCATGGTCTACAATATCCTAATAATCCCAGTATTTGCCTAATTTCCGTTTTAGTTTGTGGGGGTCTTAAGGATAGAATCCCAGATACCCTATCAGGATCTAACTTCTTCCTTCCCTTACTCAGCCAATGTCCTAAGTATTTTACTTCTTGTTCTACAAACTGTAGCTTTGATCCGGACACCTTTAATCCCTTTTCCCCTAGAAAATTTAACAATTTAATGGTGGCTTTTCGGATCCCCTCTTCAGTTTCTCCTGCTACTAATAAATCGTCCACATATTGCAATAATTTTACCTCCTTAGGTATTGTGAAATCTTGTAGAATTTTCTCTAAAGTTTGTCCAAATAGATTTGGTGACTCTGTAAACCCTTGTGGTAACACAGTCCATCTTAATTGTTGTTTTCGTCCTGTTTCGGGGTCCCTCCACTCAAAGGCAAAATAATCTCTGGATCCCTCATCCAGAGGACAGGCCCAAAAGGCATCTTTCAAATCTATTACACTATACCAAGTATGTTTGGGAGATATATGACTCAATAAAGTATAAGGATTTGCCACCACAGGGAATTTAGTGATTGTTCACTGATTTACAGCTCTTAAGTCCTGCACCATCCTGTATGACCCATCCGGTTTCTTTACGGGAAGAATGGGCGTGTTATGAGGTGACATACATGGTTCTAGGGTTCCTTTTTCCAAAAGTCTGTCAACTACAGGTTTTAATTCTTTTCGACCCTCCATAGGTATAGGGTATTGCTTGATTCTAATTGGGCGGTGCGGATCTATTATTTGAACCCTTATGGGGTCCATTTTTATCTTTCCAGTTTCCCCTTCCTTATACCACACTGAGGGGTTAATAGCTTCTTCATCCTCTTGTGTTAAAGTGTATAATTTAATCTGCAATTTGTCCCCTTGACTCTGAATGCTCAAGTTTAACTTCAAAATCAAATCCCTTCCTAATAAATTGTATTCCGCTTCAGGGAGCAAAAGTAAATCATTAAGACAAATTTTCTTTTCTGTTTCTACTTCTACATCTTTCAATATATTTACTTTAAAAGGCTCTCCTTTTGCTCCTACTACTGACACGTAACTCTTCCCTTTTTCTATTCCTTTTGGAAGTTTTTGAATGGTTGACTTTTCGGCCCCTGTATCCACTAAAAATAAAACTTCCTCTTTATGGGGACCAATTAATAATTTTATCAAGGGCTCTGTTGATGTTGAAGTCCCCAGAAGATAGAGCCCCTGACACCCCTAGTCTTCTTTGAACATCTTCTCATCTTGTTCCTGCTTACGGCAGTTCTTCTGAACATGTCCCCTCTTGTTACAGTAGTAACAGACAGGAATTGTAAATCTTTCTCGATAAGGCTGTCCCCGGGGTGTCTGCTCTATTCTTTTTTCCCTTTTCTCTCCAGGAGTCGTCTTATTTTTCTGACTTTCCCTTACTGCTGCTACAAAAATTTTTGCTTTTGCTTTTTGTTTTTCTTCGTCCCTCCTAACATAGACTTTCTGGGCTTCTCTAAGTAACTCCTCTAATCCTCTGTCTTGCCAATCTTCCAATTTTTCTAATTTCCTTCTTATATCCCCCCAGGATTTAGCTACAAATTGTGTTTTAAGGAGTGCGGTCCCAGCCACTGTATTCGGATCAATTCCAGAATACATTTGTAGGTTTTTCCTCAACCTCTCCAACCATTCTGTTGGAGATTCGTCTTTCCCTTGTTGTTCATTAAATGCTTTAGTAATGTTTTGCCCTCGGGGAACCGCTTCCCTTATTCCCTGTATGATTAACGTTCTCAAATCCCTCATATTTTGTCTTCCTTGGGGTTGTTGATGAACCCAGTGGGGATCCACATTTGGCCATTTCTGATCTCCCGGGGGTCCTGCCTGATTCTGTCTTTCCCAAATTCTCATTCCAGCTTGTCTAATCATTCCCTTTTCCTCAACAGTGAATAGGATCCCTAAAATGGACTGTATTTCTTCCCAGGTATAAGTATTGGGGCCTAGGAATTGGTCCAATTTTTCAGCTACTCCGAGGGGATCATCTAATAGGGTCCCCGTTTCTTTCTTGAAATTTCTTACATCTGTGGTATTTAATGGGACTGCCACAAACCCGATGCCTCCCTGATTGCCTCCGAGGGGTACTTCTCGTAAGGGATATAGAGAACCTCCCTCAGATACAGCAATCCTACTTCTCGTACATGCAGCCGGAGGTCGATCTAATTCCGGTGCTGTTGGTGGTGGAGATAGGGGCAACGGTGGTACAGATAGAGGTACTACGGCCACCGGAGGGGGAGTCGCCGCCGGAGATGGATGATTAGAATATGGAGGCGGTAGGTTATCCAGTGGCTCCCATTTATCATCTTTTTCCTTTTCACTTTTCCCCTCTTCTTCTTCCTCAAACTTTTCATCTGTTTTTAATGTAAGTATTGAGGCTGGAAAAGAACGTAAAGTTCTGTCCCATAATCCTGCATAATCACTTTCCTCCTGACTAAAAGGTTCCTTTGAATTAACATATATATTTAAGGCCTGGCAGACCCAGTCTTCAAAAGATCCAAAAACGGGCCAAAAGACATGTGGTCTCAAAGGTTCTTTTGGCCATTCTACCATACAATATTGAACTAATTTTAATTTACTTTTTCCTTTTCTGGGGCCCCTATCATTCCAATTTTCAATCATTATTCCTAATGGACTCTCCGGAGGTATTTCTAGTAATTCGCTCCCTTTCTTCTGGTCCTGGGTTCTCGATTTCATCTGTCCCATCTAGGAATTTTTACTGTGGCAATTCCTACAGCCCTTGGCTACCAGTAAGAGTGTCTTGCAGGGGGTTTAGGACCTATCACCCACCCACGAATCCTCTAAGAATCGCTTCGGTCCTTCACCGGCCAAGTCCCTCGCGGGAGATTGGAACCACGGTTAGAAGACCTCCACAATCGCTTTGGAACTAGGTTCCGTCTCAGTCACACTCTTACACACACAGGCAACCGAATCCTACCCAACCGAACGGTATACACCTTAAATACTTACGACTCCGTCGTCTTCGTTCGGATCTTCGTGCGCAGAATTACGGGCAAAATAAACTGCTGCAGCCGGCAAGGGAGCTCATAAAAAATCCAATTCTTTGCTTGCCCCTATTCAGGTTCAGGATGGCGTTAGTCCCGACCCGACCCAATCAGGAGCCACCAAAAGGTGGGGCGCCCCTCCTAGATCAAGTCAGAATTCAGGAACCAAGACCAACCCGGATGAGCCCCCAATTGTTATAAATGATTTAGTCCCAAACAGGATTCCAATTCAAATTTACAGTTTATTAAGCGAATAGAGGCAAGCAAACAGCACTGGGTGCGCCGGGAGTCTCTGCTCCACCAAGACGCACGCGGTACAGTTCCTGTTCCTGGTTTATATCCTGTCCGTTAATACATATTCATGAATAGGCGTGTCGTCTTCGGCGCATGCCCTCTTCTCCTTCTAGAATCTTCTCGACTCTTCCTCAGCGTGATCCTGTTCGCTAATACATATTCATGAATAGGCGTGTCTTCTAATACATATTAATGAACAGGCGTGTCTTCTTCAGCGCATGCCCTCTTCTCCTGCTAGAGTCTTCTCGAATCTTCCTCGGCGTGCCCCCAGGATGACCCCAAACCTTATGCATGCACTTTCTTTACACAATACTATGCGGTCAGTGGTCAAACTGGTTTGAGCTGATATACCAGCAAATTAAGTTTAACTTTCTCCTGTAAAATACCCCTTTTTATGGTGCAGAAGAAATCCATGAAAGTACAGAAGATTACACTTCATCACACGAATCAGATAAACATATTTCACATCCCCGAGGATTGCATTCGCTACAACTATGGCAGACGGATGTGACACATGTTGCTGACTGTAGAAGATTTAAATATGTTCATGTTTCAATTGATTGCTATTCTGCAGTAGCTTGGGCCACTGCACAAACAGGAGAAACTAGTAGACATGTACAAAAGCATTTGCGAGCTGCATTCGCAGTCCATGGTATACCCCTACAAATTAAAACTGATAATGGTGCTGGTTATGTAGCCCAGTCAACCCAACCATTTTTTGCTCAATGGGGAGTGACGTATGTTATTGGAATACTGCATTCCCCAACTGGACAAGCTATTGTTGAACAAATGAATCATTCCCTGAAGGGTTTATTGCAAAAACAAAAAGGGGGAGAGGCTACCACACCACCCCAAGAACGTTTGAATAAAGCCTTATATGTGTTAAATTATTTGCGTCTAGCAGAAGGAAAAACAGTGCCTCCCATAGTAAAACATGTAAAAGGAATGACAGGAAGTCTGTTTGAGTTAACACAAAATGTGCAAGTAAAAGTTAAAAATTTGGAAAAGAATATGTGGGAAGGACCTTTTCAACTGCTAACCTGGGGACGAGGTTATGCTTGTGTCATTACAGATTCTGGAACTCGTTGGGTGCCCGCAAAATGGGTAAAACCATGGGTGAAACAGTCACCATCGTCATCATCGGACACATCTTGACACTATCAGGTGTCATCACAATCTGGATGCCACCTCAGCCAAAAGAAAATGTATGGGTAAATCACACTGAAATTAGCAGTATCATGAGAGGAACATGGAAAGCTTTTAGGGCAAAGCGCTCTATAACTACAAATCCTTTGGTAAGATATAATATTGGTTTTCATAGCTTTATACAAGCACTTTTTCCATCACTAGAAGTAGCTTCTATGGCTAGGAGTAGTACAGCTAGAATTGTTTGCCTTGTAACATTCTGCTATTAATTTAAGCATAGTTGATATGTGACTGCTGGATTATGGTAAGATGCCGTGTGAACAAAACCCACGAACCAATAGACAGGGTGGCTGTGGCACGTGCAGCATGTCTGGCCAGCGGGCACATACGCCACAGGCTCCCTGTGTTGAAAGGTGACAACCGAGGCGTGTTCCAACACTCACTGGCCACGTGCGTCGAAACTCATTCCTTGGCAAATGTATAAATACCGGGATTTCCCGAAGAGCAGGGGGATCGGTGTATGGCAAGGCCATCGTTGCCTCCGTGGGGACGCCCACGTAATGCTGGCACCTACCGACTGCTGGGCTGAGTTCGTGGCACAGGACAATACAAGAATGTACAGATGGTCCATCTTCCTCACAGTCCTTAGGTTGCAAATGATCCATCAGGTTTTGTTTATAGATAAACAAAAAGGGGGAGATGTTGGGATCACCCTGCATGGCTCGACCTTAAGGAGAAGGAGCTATGGCGTTGATCTGCGCGGCTCGACCTTAAGGAGAAGGAGCTGTGGCATTGAGAAGCTGGTAAACAGCTGGATATCTGCACGGCTCGGCCTTGAGGAGAAGGAGCTGTGGTAAACAACTAAGAAGCGAGGAAAACAGGAACACCTGCAAGCAGCAATCCTGACTGTGTGAGGGGCGCGTGGACAGCGCATGATATTTTGTATATAGCCAATTGCAATAGTGTGTGTAACAAGTTGTAACCAATCATGAGTGTGTGCGCAGTGACTAAGCGAAAATTATGATATATATTGGAGTCAGACAAGACAATAAACGGCTTCGGAATATAACTCTCAGAGTTGTGAAGTCCATCCTTCTCCCGCATGCAGGCATCTTGGGCAGTCATTGACCCCACAAACAAGGAAATGGCAAATGCAAATATTATAGAATCATTTAGGTTGGAAAAGATCCTTAAGATCATCGAGTCCAACCATTAACCTAACACTACCAAGTCCACCACTAATCCATGTCCAAGTGCCACATCTACATGTCTTTTAAATACCTCCAGGGATGGTGACTCAACCACTTCCCTGGGCGACCTGTTCCAATGCTTGACAACCCTTTCGGTGAAGAAGTTTTTCCTAATATCCAGTCTAAACCTCCCCTAGTGCAACTTGAGGCTAACAAATAACCTAACTTGATGCTTCAAGATTAATGTGCATAAAATTCAAGTATTGAATGTACCAGCCTCTCAAAGATTATGATTTCAGCAGTTCAATACAACTTGGGACCATGGCACCCCTCCACATTAGATGTCTTTGCATTATCAGAAGTTTTAATGATGTGTTTTTTTCATACTGTAGATAACAACCAGCGTCATGTCCTTATTGTCTGGACATGACAATCATTGTTTTAGTAACTAAGATTGAGCCATATGTGGAAAAGGCAAGTTGAAGAAGTTGCCATTTCAGAAAGAGTTCAAAAATGTTTTAAAATGGTTCATTTTTATTTTAATTTGATATTTTAATTTGAAAATTTCTCTATATGCTTGTAGCAATAAGAACAGTAATTCCAAGTGACACCAATGATAATCACAAAAGGTTTTGAAATTTTGTCTTGCTTCTGTAAGCATTTATTGCATATTTATGAAGATAAAACACCTATAAAAGTAAGACTACCATAAATTTACTTCATAATTAGATAAAAGATGAGAATGTCTTAAAGAAAAAGATGAGTGTCAAGAAAATTTCAGACATATTTCCTTATAGCAAAGGAAATTGTGTAAGCACATGCATAAATTTAAGCATGACAAGCACTCAAGTCAAATTATTCACATGCTTTAAATGAAATAGTTTTAAATTCCTTAATGAGATGGAGCCTATGTAAATTAATTTGACAATAATTTTTAGGTTAACGTGGAAAGTTAAACAAATATTTAAGCCTTTCAAGAGATAATAATAAAAATAAATGTTAATGAAAAAAAGTCACCCCAGAAAAATATGGAAAAAGAATAGTTCCAAACAGATGTCGAAAAAGAATCTTAGATTATCTAACATGTAGGTTTGACTACAAAAAATTGCTAGTAGAACGGTCTTGTAGTACTTCAATTTTATTCTCTAGCAAGACCTATTCTATTGAAATGTACAGTTTACAAGGTAAGATTTACATAATTGCTAGCACTGTAGTTCAAACTGGTCTATTAAAAACAAACAAGTTGTGTTTGATCCGATATGTATACCATCTTTATTACTAAAGATGTAATCAAAGTGTAGCTGCAGTTTTGCAGGTGATGTATGAAGTGCAATAGCTTATTTTGCAGGTTTAAATGTAGTAAGAGTACGCTTTTTAATCAGTGGAGAGAAGTCTAGGAAAAAAATCTCATTTATTAAAAACAAAATTACCTTATACCATTGGTGCATGCCCTCCTGCAGGTAATCAGTAGACCCCATTGTCAGCATCGGATGAGGGACACTGGGCAGTCCAGGACTCAGCCCCATCATGCTGTGTACTGAGCCAGGAGATGGCCCTGGTCCTGGCCTAGGTCCTAGAATTGGTCCAGGTGAAGGACCTGGCCCTGGGGAAGGACCAGGATGAGGCATTGTGCCAGGGTCCACTGGTGTAGACATCTATTTTCTGTCTCCTTTTCAATTAACAGAATAGCTCTAATGAAAACAACAACAACAAAAAAAACCAACAGAATTTCTATGTGTCATTAGGGTCAGTGGAATATAGCCAAAGAAAAAACTATACTGGAGACCATCTGGATGGTGAGAAACAAGACAAAAAAATTAAAACAGCACGTTTCCCCATCCCTCCTTTTCCCAGACTCAACTTCACTCCCAACTACTCTACCTCTCCCTGCCAGCAGCACAGAGGGGATGAGGAATGGGGGGTTACAGTCAGTAGTAACAGTTCCTTTCTGCCTGTCCTTCTTCCTCACACTTTTCCCCTGCTCAAGCATGGGTCCATCTTCATGGGACACAATTTCTTCAGGAAAATCTGCTCCAACATGAGCTCTCTAAGGTATGCAACTCCTTTAGGGACTAGCCAGCTGCTCTAGCATGGGGTCCTCCAACGGGCTGCAGTGTGGATATCTGCTCCACCATGGTGACACAGAATATGGAAAAGGCTGAGATACTGAATGCCTTTTATGCCTCAGTCTTTGCTAGCAAGACTGCCCTTCAGGAATCCCAGGTCCCAGAGACCACAGGGAAAGGCTGAAGCAAGGAAGAGGATCAGATCAGGGAACCCTTAAGCAAACTGGATGTAAGCAAGCCCATAGGCCCTGATGGGATATACCCATGAGTGCTGAGGGAGCTGGCTGATGTCATTGCAAGGCCACTCCCAATAATCTTTGAACAACCAAGGAGATGGGAGAGGTGCCTGAGGACTGGAGGAAAGTAAACATCATCACTGGTATCTTCAAGAAGGAGGACCCAGAGAACTACAGGCCAGTCCTGTAGCTACCTCTGATCCTTAGGAAAGTGATGCAGCACCAAATTCTGGGAACCATTTCCAGGCACATTAAGGACAAGAAGATGATCAGGAGTAGTCAGCGTGGATTCACTAAGGGGAGGTGAAATGACTATGATGAAATGACTGACTTAGTACATGAGGGGAGAGCAGTGGATATGCTCTATGTACACTTCAGTAAGGTTTTTGACACCATCTCCCGTAAGATCCTCATAGACAAGCTAATGAAGTATGGGCTGGATGAGCAGTGAGGTGAACTTAAAATTGGCTGAACAGTCAGGCCCAGAGGGTGGTGAGCAGAATCACAGAATCACTAGGTTGGAAAGGACCTTCCAGATCATCAAGTCCAACCATTAATCCAGCACCACCATGTCCCCTAAACCATGTCCCAAAGTGCCACATCCACACGTTTTTTGAACACATCCAGGGATGGTGACTCCACCACCTCCCTGGGCAGCCTGTTCCAATGCTTGACCACCCTCTCGGTGAAGAAATTTTTCCTAATATCCAATCTAAACCTCCCCTGGCGCAACTTGAGGCCATTTCCTCTCAATCCTATCACTAGTTACTTGGGAGAAGAGACCAACACCCACCTCACCACAAACCCCTTTCAGGTAGTTGTAGAGAGCGATAAGGTCTCCCCTCAGCCTCCTCTTCTCCAGACTGAAGAAGCCCAGGTCCCTCAGCCGCTCCTCATAAGACTTGTGCTCCAGACCCCTCACCAGCTTTGTTGCCCTTCTCTGGACACGATCCAGCACCTCAGCATCTTTCTTGTAGTGAGGGGCCCAAAACTGAGCACAGGATTCAAGCTGCGGCCTCACCAGTGCCAAGTACAGGGGCACAATCACCTCCCTACTCCTGCTGGCCACACTATTTCTGATACAGGCCAGGATGCTGTTGGCCTTCTTGGCCACCTGGGCACACTGCCGGCTCATGTTCAGCCGGCTGTCAACCAGCACCCCCAGGTCCCTTTCTGCCAGGCAGCTCTCCAGCCACTCCTCACCAAGCCTGTAGCTTTGCATGGGGTTGTTGTGGCCAAAGTGCAGGACCTGGCACTTGGCCTTATTAAACCTCATACAGTTGGCCTCTGCCCATCGATCCAGCCTGTCCAGATCCCTCTGCAGAGCCCTCCTACCCTCCAGCAGATCAACACTCCCACCCAACTTGGTGTCATCTGCAAACTTACTGAGGGAGCACTCAATTCCCTCATCCAGATCATCTATAAAGATATTGAACAAGACCAGCCCCAGAACCGAGCCCTGGGGAACAGCGCTTGTGACCGGCCGCCAGCCGGATTTAACACCGTTTGCCACAACTCTCTGGGGTCGGCCATCCAGCCCGTTCCTCACCCAGCGAAGAGTAAACCTGTCTAAGCCACGAGCCACCAGTTTCTCCAGGAGAATGCTGTGGGAGACACTGTCAAAGGCTTTACTAAAGTCCAGGTAGACAACATCCACAGCCTTTCCTTCATCCACTAGGCGGGTCACCTGGTCATAGAAGGAGATCAGGTTGGTCAAGCAGAACCTGCCTTTCATGAACCCATGCTGGCTGGGCCTGATCCATTGGTTGTCCTACAGATGCCCCGTGAGCACTCTCAAGACAAACTGCTCCATAATCTTCCCCGGTAGAGAGGTCAGGCTGACAGGCCTGTAGTTCCCAGGATCCTCCTTCCGGCCTTTCTTGTAGACAGGCGTCACATTGGCAAGCAGTGGCACAAAGTCTAGTGGGAGGCCAGTGACTAGTGGTGTATCCCAGGGGTAAATATTTGGACTGATCCTGTTTAACATCTTCATTAATGATCTGGACAATGGGCTATAAATTCAGCTAGCAAACTCCAATCAAATCTGTCATTATCTCAAGCCCTTCAAGCCCCATGTTGGGCACCAAAAAAGGCTGTCTTGGTTTAACCCCAGCTGGCAGTTAAGCACCACACAGCTGCTCACTCACTCCCCCCACAGTGAAATAGGGAAGAGAATTGGAAGAGTAAAAGTGAGAAAACTTGTAAGTTGAGATAAAAACAGTTTAATAGGTGTCCTGGTTTCAACCAGGGTAGAGTTGATTTGGTTGCTTAAAGCAAAAACTGCACATACAAGAGGAGCAAAATAAGGAATTTATTCACTACTTCCCATCGGCAGGTGGATGGTTGGCCATATCAAGGAAAGCAGGGCTCCATCACACATAACAGTTACTTTGGAAGACAAATGCCATCACACCAAATGTCCCCCTACTTCCTCCTTCTTCCCCCAGCTTTTATTCCCGAGTATGACATCATGCGGTATGGAATATGGTCAGGTCAGCTATCCCAGCTGTGTCCCCTCCCAACTTCTTGTGCACACACCCCCCCCCAGCCTACTTGCTGGCAGGGCAGCATGAGAAGCAGAAAAGGCCTTAATGCTGTGTAAGCACTGCTCAACAATAGCTAAACCAACAGTGTGTTATCAGCACAAATCTAAAACAGCACCATACAAGCTACTATAAAGAAAATCAACTCTATCCTAGTCAAAACCAGTACAGTCAGAGTGTAACCTCAGCAAGTTTGCAGATGAAACAAAACTGGGAAGAGTGGCTGATATGCCAGAGGGTTGCAGCTAACTTGGCTAATGTCATCCTGGGCTGCATTAGGCAAAGCATTGCCATAAGGTTGAGGGAAGTGATCCTTCCCCTCTCCTCAGCACTGATGAGCCCACAACTGGAGTCCTGTGTCCAGCTCTGGGCTCCCCAGTACAAGAGGCATAGACATACTGGAGAGAGTCCAGCGAAGGGCCACAAAGATGATGAAGGGACTGGAACATCTCTACTGTGAGGAAAGGCTGAGAGAGCTGGAACTGTTTAGCCTGGAGAAGAGAAGGCTCAGAGAGAATCTAATTACTGTATATAATGTGCATAAATACCCGTTAGAGTGGGTACAGAGGAGGGCCACAGAAGTGATCAGAGGGATGGAACACCTCTCCTGTGAGGACAGGCCGAGAGAGTTGGGGTTGTTCAGCCTGGAGAAGGCTCCAGGAAGACCTTATTGCAGCCTTTCAGTACTTAAAGGGGACTTTTAAGAAAGATGGGGACAGACTGTTTAGCAGGGCCTGTAACAAAAGGACAAGGGGTAATGGTTTTAAACTGAAAGAGGGCAGATTTCAACTAGACATAAGGAAGAAATTTTTCACAATGAGGGTGGTGAGACACTGGAACAGGTTGCCCAGAGAGGTGGTAGATGCCCAGAATGCCTGGAAACATTCAAGGTCAGGGTGGATGGGGCTCTGAGCAACCTCATCTAGTTGACGATGTCCCTGTTCATTGCAGGGGGATTGGACTAGATGAAGGGAGGGTGCAAAGAAGATGGAGCCAGGCTCTTTTCAGTGGTGTCCAGTGACAAGACAAGAGGCAGTGGGCACAAGCTGAAACACAGGAGACTGTGTGAACATCAGGAAACACTTTTTCCCTGTGATGGTGACTGAGCAGTAGAACAGATGGCCCAGAGAAGTTGTAGAGTCTCCATCCTTGGAGATATTCAAAGGCTGTATGTATATAGTCCTGGGCAGCTGACTCTAGCTAGCCCTGCTTGAGTAGGGGGGTTGGACTAGATGACCTCCAGAGGTCCTCAACCATTCTGTGTACTCACTAGCAAACTTCAAGCTGGACTAGTTGGTAAGTAGCACTAGGGAAGGGGGGGGGGGGGGGGTAGGTCCATGATGGAGTATCAGACAGGTAAGGATCCATGCTGCTATGCCCAGGAGGACTTGCAAATGTGGAACAGCTGTGAGATGAGGGTGTGAGCACATGCACTTCTGCTAGCAACTATCAAGCTGGATGAGCTCGTGAGTAGGGGAACCCATGAAGCAGGTAAGCAGGGCTAGGACCCATTCCTGCACCTCTTCCAGTCTGGTGTCCAGGACCATCTTCCTCCTCCCCCCCAGTTCACAGCCCTATCAGTTGCAAAGTCCAGGTTGATCTTCCTGGAAGTAGAATCTGTAGTTTCTTCTTGCTATCTCATTAGTTAGTGTGACTGGCACGGTTTGTTTCTTATCATTGTCCCCACATCAGCCTTAACATGTAGCTCTCATAATACTAAAGGAAGAAAATTTTGGTGTAACATTTATTGCCTCAATCTCGGGGGTTATGGTTAGATGTGAGTAACACCAAAGAAAGATCTAAATATACAGGTTTAAACCCAGACAGAGGTTTAAACTAAGCACCACACAGCTACTTGCTCACTCCCCCCTGGTGGGACAGGGGAGAGAATCAGAATGGTAAAGGTGAGAAAACTCCTGGATTGAGATAAAGACAGTTTAATAGGTAAAGCAAAAGCCGCACACGCAAGCAGAGCAAAACAAGGCATTCATTCACTACTCCCCATTGGCAGGCAGGTGTTCAGCCATCTCCAGGAAAGCAGGGCTCCATCACACATAACAGTTGCTTGGAAAGACAAATGCCACAACTCTGAACATTTCCCCCCCCTTCTTCCCCCAGCTTTATATGCTGAGCATGACATCATATGGCATGGAATAGCCCTTTAGTCAGTTTGGGTCAGCTGTCCCAGCTGTGTCCCCTCCCAGCTTCCTGTGCACCCCCCACCTTCTCACTGGCAGGCCAGCACAAGAAGCTGGACAGTCCTTGACTGCTTAGCAGCAACCAAGAACATCAGCACATTTTTTTTCATCCCAAATGCAAAACATAGCCTCATACTAGCTTCTACAAAGAAAATGAACTCAGATGAAACCAGGACAACAGGAAAGGTGGCAAATGGAATGATGCTGCAAATGACATCAGTTCCACATAAATTTCAACAGAAAACAAATACAAGATTTAGTTTGCTACAGTTTTAAAAAAAATCCATATATCTTCAACTCTTCAGCCAATTACCTGTCTAAAAAAATTCAAAGACCTTCAAAAGAATGGAGTTGATATAATGTTTGGAAATGTCGGTCACCAAAAAACAAAATAAACAGCAAATATAAAGAAAAAAATCAACTCCCATGTAACCTATTTAATCATATTGAGGTTACAGCACAGTATTTACACTTGCTTTATAAATAATTTTTTAAAATCTGATTCTTTAGAATATTTCTAAAATCTGATTCCAATTATAGGTTAAAAAGTACTTTTTCCCCCCTTGCGTATATTTTGTTTCTCCTTAACCATAAATTTTGTTTGAGCATGAGAAGACAAATTTATAAATTCCATTCTTCCCCTAGCAAATATAGAGGGCTTCCTTAAACAAGGACAGGGGAAGTACTACTTTATCTACATACAAGCTTCATATGAATAATCTTAAAATAAAATGGTAAAAATAGAAGATACAAATTCAATCACTCCCCCCCCCCCCCCCAAAGAGACTGGATTGTTTGAGATCACAAGTTTCCCACTCTGTCTTCATTAAACAGTAAGCTTTTTCTTTTAATACCCCAACATTAATTTTCCAGAACTGCCAAGGAATGTACAGGCCTTGGCTTTATAACTAACACACCCCAGCACCTCCATCCACAAACACACAAGTGACAAGCACATTTAGGAGAACTATATTTTCTTCCTACGAAGTTTTAACCCCAATCAAGAGGATCTCAAAATCGATTTTGAAAGAGTCAATCCTGCTTTCTTCTCTCACTCTACAAAGCAATGGCTGCACTGCTTTTCCTAGCAGGTTACCTTGATGAAGTGACACCCAGAAGTGAGATCTAAGCATGCACAACTTAGGTTAAGAGCCAGATGCATGGACAGGAAGCATGTTTCATGGCAAAGCTAGGCCAACCTCTCCTCCTCTTCTTTCGTCATCATGTCACACCAATCAAACATGTCCATAAACGTGTAAGTCTGTATTTGGCTGCTGTGACTTCCCGATTCTCTGCTACTGAACGCATACACAAGGGGAAGGAAGGAAGGAATGAAGAAAAAAACCACCACCACAGGAAAAAAACACACACCAAACCAGCCCCTCCCCCCCAAACAAAACAAACACACACAACAACAAAAACAACCACAAAAACACACCCCCAGCTACCACAAAACACTGCCTTTCTCCAGAGATAGGGACAAGCTGTAATTGCTCTCCTCCTCCAGGCTTACTCAGCACACAGTAGCCCCATTTTCTCCTTACCTCCTGTTAACCACTGGGGGGAGGGGGGGGCCACCAAAAAACCCCACACAACAAACCACCACAAACCCACTTTTTTTTTTTTGCAAAGAACAAAGACCCCTCTCCCAACAAGATGATGAGAATCATATATTTACAAAGAACTTGCATCTATATTAATATAAGCATGTATTTAGTCCCTCCCAAAAGAGGCAGATTTTTCCATACATACTAGAAATAACATGCAAATTGCATGGAAGACAACTATAAAATTTGTAAGCGCATGTTGTTTTATACCACTCTTTGTTCCTCAGACTACTACGGGGGGGGGGGGGGGGCAGGCACTTGCTTTTTTCCAAGGAAAAAAAGGGAGTGAGAGAAGCCATTTTAGGAAATAAATCACAACATTTTTACAGCAGGAGGGACTTGACTGTATAATTAAAATCTGACACCGAAAGACTAAAATGAAAGGCAACAGGAGCTGCAACCTTAGTTATTGAATCCCCTGCCCCCCAAACATTCTTCCGCGTGTTCGTATGTTTGAGGCAATCAGATAGTGAGATTATCCAGCTCACGGCCTCCTTAGCATTGCTAGTTAATGCTGCTGCTCTAACAAGTAACACCACTCCTCACACACAGCTCTTTCCACTCCTCTTTCCTCAGCCACATATACTTAATTCTTTGCAATAGAAGATAACAATGCCATTAAAAGACACTCACAAAGCACAGCATTTGTTCTCCCCTTCCCTAAGGCAGAACGCAATGAATTTAAAAGTGCAACGTTCATCTGCATGTAATAAATCCAACCTTTCTACTCAAACGGCTGGAAAATTAAATTTCCCTCCCACCACACTCTGTTTAGAGTTACTAAAATACAGATCAATTAGAGCAGGAGGAAAAAAAATTTAAAAGACAAGACCAACTCCCAGCCCCATCATAGCTGTTCCTTCTGGGGTCTATTTCTACTTAGACTGCTTTGCCCAGAGCCTTTTAAACGCTCACTTCCAATACAATACCAAAGTATTACAAAAGCAGCTGATTATTCTTATCTTAATTTTTCAGACGCTTTCTTTAAAAGTTACATATACAAACAGATTGATAGATACACATACGCACCATTCCCTGCTTCCTCCTCCTTTTCTCCGTTGGTACAGCTGACTTGCTAATCAGGAACAAGGTTGGTGGGGTTTTTTTCTTCTCATTAAACAGTTACATCATAATTACTCCAGAAATACTGGACCAAAACTTTTTTTTCCTTCAGCCACTGAAAAAAAAAAATATACTTTTCTTTACGAAATAGAAGTGATAGACGGGAGAAAGAAATAAAAGAAAAGCACATAATAATCCTTGAAACACGCAGGCATATTTTTTAAGGAGTGAAAGTAGGCATGATGCATGCTTATGTAATTATTAATAACAAATGATTTAAAACACAAGCTAAAATAGTTAACAGTATACATAGGGAAAAAGAAAATAAAATCATAAACTACAACTACCTCGCTTTAAAAGAATTTTGTGTTGAACTGCTTCCCTCTCCGTAAATCACCTAAAAAATAAAACCAGAGAGAGATGAGATTATGACTTCATTGATTACAAATATCCCCGCCTCATCCCACTGCTTCTCCAACCCGACACCATCGCTCAACAAAAGGGTTCTCCCATTGGTTCACCTCAAAGGAGAGCACCCGCCTCCTGTTTCAGAAAGGGCGATCCGATTGAAACTCATTAACTGTTGTTTAGCCTGGAATGGAAGGGGTGGGGCTGCATTAGGAAGAGCATTACCAGCAGGTCGAGGGAAGTGATCATTCCCCTCCACTCAGCACAGGTGAGGCTAGTATCCCCAAGTCCTTCTCTGCAGGACTGTTGTCCCAAATATGGGTTCTTCCACCCGGTGTGCAGAGAGCTGAAAAACACACAGAGTCGAGATATTTGCTTTTATTCCAAATCTGCGCACAGTTGGGTGGTAGGTCCACAAAGCTAGCACACCTCGGTTAACACATTGAAAATATTTATATGTTTTGAGCAAGAGTTATCCGTAGTTTTGCAAGTTGGCTCGGTCACCCTTGTTCCCATTGGTTCTCGCAACCCTTGTCTCCACTTAAAGTCACAGCGTCCTTATTTTTTACTGCGCATGCTCAGTGAGGAAGGGGCTTTTGTGAGGAGGGGGATTTCCCCGCCCAGGGGCAGGTTTCTATTATGCCAATTAGATGTTAATTAGATGTTAATTAGGATAGTTCACTCAAGGTTCAGTAGCTGTGTTTCTTTTGTGATTACCTTGTTCCTTCTCTCAAGGTTGTACCTTGTTAACTGCTCACAGAGACTAAACAATACTCCCAGCTTCATTCCTTACATACCTTCAACAGGATTGCTCAATCCATTCATCCCCCAGCCTGTATTGATACAAGGGGTTGCCCTGAGCCAGGTGCAGAACCTTGCATTTGGCCTTGTTGAACCTCATGAGGTTCACATGGGCCCACTTCTTGAGCTTGTCCAGGTCCCTCTGGATGGCATCCCGTCCCTCAGGCATGTCAAACACACCACTCAGCTTGGTGAATTTTCAAATATCATGGAGAGTGGCTTGGCAACTACATCTGCCAATTCCCTGAGGAATCTCATCAGGTTCCATAGACTTACGTATACTCAGATGATCTCGAACCTGATCTTCTCTTACAGTGGGAGGGACTTTGCTCCTCCAGTCCCCATCTTGCGGTCCATCCACTCGAGAGGTGTGGGAAGAGAGACTGCCAGTGAACACTGAGGCAAAGAAGTTGTTCAGTACCTCAGCCTTCTCCTCATCTATTGTTACCACTTTGCCAGTCTTGCTCATCAAGGGGTGTACACGTTCTTTGACCTTCCTTTTCTGGTTGACATATCTGTAGAAGCCCTTCTTATTATTCTTTGCATCCCTTGCCAAGTTCAGCTCCAGCTGCGCCTTGGCCTTCCTGACCCCATCCCTACGCTACCGGGCAGCGTCCCTGTACTCTTCCCAGGATACCTGTCCCTGTTTCCACTTGCCTGTGCATTTCCTTCTTGCCCTTTAGTTTTTCCAGCAGGTCTCGACTCTGCCATGTCAGCCTCTTGCCTTCCTTTCCTGATTTCTTACACTTGGGTATCAAGAGCTCTTGCACTCTATGGAAAGCATCCTTAAAGATCTGCCAGCTCTGTTCTGCTCCCTTGTCCCCAAGGGCACTTTGCCAGGGGGTCCCACTGATTAACTCCCTGAAGAGCTGGAAGTTTGCTTTCCTAAAATTCAGAGTCTTGACTTTACTCTTTGCCTGCCCCATATCCCTCAGGACTGTGACCTCCACCAGTGCACGATCACTGCAGCCCAGGCTGCCTCCAATCTTGATGTATACAGAGGGGTTAAAAGATGGGATTTTGGTCCATAGCTGGACGCTGAGAAGTAGATAGCCGAGAAAACCGCAGCGGAGGGGTTAAAAGATGGACTTTCGGTCTGTGAGAACACCGCAGTTAGCACAGTGAGAAAAGCAGATAGCTGGGTGAGAAGTAGATAACAGGCTGGGTGAGAGAAACCACATGGTTTCCCACAGAGATAAGAAAGTTGAACAATACTAGGGGAGGACGTGGAGGGAGGGATCCTTGCAACATCTTGCTATTGGCTTAAGCATGATTGATAATATGCCGTGTGTACAAAGCCTACGAACCAATAGACGGGATGGCTATGGTGTGTGCAGCGCACCTAACCAGTGGGTGCATATGCCATAGGCTCCCTATGCTGAGAGTCAGCAACAGAGGCGTGTTTCGGCACTCGCTGGTCACGTGTGTCGAAACCTGCTCCTCTGCAAATGTATAAATACCGGGATTTCCTGAAGAGCAGGAGGCCGGTGTACGCATAGGCCACCATTGCCTCCGTGGGGACGCCCACGTAAAGCTGGCACCTACCGACTGCTGGGCTGAGCGCGTGGCGCAAGACGACACAAGAATGTACGGATGGTCCATCTTCTTCACAGTCCTCGGATCGGTAAGACAATTGCTTTGCAAGATGCCCTTAGTGTAACGCATGCTTGTAGTTAATAAAACGCTTACTTCTTTTTCCCCTTGTAGTCCGTGTATATGTGTCTATCCTTCTCGGGAATCCTCGAAACCACCCTAAGACACTTGACATCACCAATTAGCTCACATGCATTGGTGACCAACAGGTCCAGTATGGCATCCCCTCTGGTAGGGCTGTCTATTACCTGTGTTACCAAAAAGGTTGGCTACCTCTAACACTTAGTTTGAAGTTTTAGAAGGCAGGTATTCTTTATGGCAGCGCTGGATGCACGGGTGACTCAAGCATTTAGTTCTAGGATAAACCCCTCAATAGGGATCACTTTGGCAGTAATCAATCACGAGCGACATCCCTATGCGCTTATAATACAGTGGATAACAAAGCTAGAATCAAAAGCAGACCCATTGAGAATTTTAGAGTGGGTCTTTTTGCCTCAGCAGCAGAGAAAAACCATCATCACGAAAGTAGAGTGTTTTGCAAATTTGATTATGAAAGGGTGCAACAGAATTATTGATATATCGGAAAAGGACCCAAAAACGATTTTAATACCATTACAACAAGAATATTTGACTTGGGCTTTGCAGCACTCTGTTCCCTTCCAAACTGCATTAGCAGGATTTGAAGGTGACATTCAGATTAATTATCCATCACACAAAATGTTTACCTTTTTTAAAAACCATGAAGTAGAAGAAAAATCAAAGTGTAGTCAATATCCAGTTCAAGGTGCTACAGTATTTACGGATGGTGGTGGGAAAACAGGCAAGGCAGCAATAGTATGGCGAGAGCACGGAGAATGGAAAGAACGGGTCGTGCCAGGATCAGTTCAAAAGTTAGAACTACAGGCAGTAATTGAAGCCTTTAAATTATGGTCTGAAGAACCTGTGAATATAATTACTGATTCTTTATATGTAGTTGGAGTACTCCAAAGATTGGAAGGTTCAATCCTCAGACAAGTACAGCAGGAACAGCTATATCAACAATTTAGAACGCTTTGGTTTTTATTGCAGAAAAGACGACATCCTTATTACGTTATGCATATACGCAGCCATACCAACCTTCCAGGGGAATTGGTGGAAGGATATGCAAGAGCCGATCGGCTGACTGCCGCAGTATGGGCTGGACCTGTCCCGGACCGTTTAGGTCAAGCACAAGCCTCTCATGCCTTTTTCCATCAATCTGCCAAAGTTTTAGCGAGACAATTTAATCTAAGTGCAGGTGATGCTACAGCTATTATACAGACTTGTGCTGATTGTCAACAAATAGGCCCAGGAAACGCGATTACAGTAAATCCCCGAGGATTGCATTCGCTACAACTATGGCAGATGGATGTGACACATGTTGCTGACTGTAGAAGATTTAAATATGTTCATGTTTCAATTGATTGCTATTCTGCAGTAGTTTGGGCCACTGCACAAACAGGAGAAACTAGTAGGCATGTACAAAAGCATTTGCGAGCTGCATTCGCAGCCCATGGTATACCCCTACAAATTAAAACCGATAATGGTCCTGGTTATGTAGCCCAGTCAACCCAACGATTTTTTGCTCAATGGGGAGTGATGCATGTTACTGGAATACCACGTTCCCCAACTGGACAAGCTATTGTTGAACGAATGAATCATTCCCTGAAGGGTTTATTGCAAAAACAAAAAGGGGGAGAAGCTGCCACACCACCCCAAGAACATTTGAATAAAGCCTTATATGTGTTAAATTATTTGCATCTAGCAGAAGGAGAAACAGTGCCTCCCATAGTAAAACATGTAAAAGGAATGACAGGAAGTCTGTTTGAGTTAACACAAAATGTGCAAGTAAAAGTTAAAAATTTGGAAAAGAATATGTGGGAAGGACCTTTTCAACTGCTAACCTGGGGACGAGGTTATGCTTGTGTCATTACAGATTCTGGAACTCGTTAGGTACCCGCAAAATGGGTAAAACCATGGGTGAAACAGTCACCATCGTCGTCATCGGACACATCTTGACACTATCAGGTGTCATCACAATCTGGATGCCACCTCAGCCAAAAGAAAATGTATGGGTAAATCACACTGAAATTAGCAGTATCATGAGAGGAACATGGAAAGCTTTTAGGGCAAAGCGCTCTATAACTACAAATCCTTTGGTAAGATATAATATTGGTTTTCATAGCTTTGTGCAGGCGCTTTTTCCATCGCTAGGAGTAGTTTCCATCGCTAGGAGTAGTACAGCTAGAATTGTTTGCCTTGTAACATTCTGCTATTGATTTAAGCATAGTTGATATATGACTGCTGGATTATGGTAAGATGCCGTGTGAACAAAGCCTACGAACCAATAGACGGGATGGCTGTGGCACGTGCAGCACGTCTGGCCAGCAGGCACATACGCCATAGGCTCCCTGTGTTGAGAGGTGGCAACCGAAGCGTGTTCCGACACTCGCTGGCCACGTGTGTCGAAACTCGTTCCTCTGCAAATGTATAAATACCGGGATTTCCCGAAGAGCAGGGGGATCGGTGTACGGCAAGGCCACCGTTGCCTCCGTGGGGATGCCCACGTAAAGCTGGCACCTACCGACTGCTGGGCTGAGCACGCGGCGCAAGACGACACAAGAATGTACGGATGGTCCATCTTCTTCACAGTCCTCGGGTCGGTAAGACAATTGCTTTGCAAGATGCCCTTAGTGTAACGCATGCTTGTAGTTAATAAAACGCTTACTTCTTTTTCCCCTTGTAGTCCGTGTATATGTGTCTATCCTTCTCGGGAATCCTCGAAACCACCCTAAGACACTTGACATCACCAATTAGCTCACATGCATTGGTGACCAACAGGTCCAGTATGGCATCCCCTCTGGTAGGGCTGTCTATTACCTGTGTTACCAAAAAGGTTGGCTACCTCTAACACTTAGTTTGAAGTTTTAGAAGGCAGGCATCCTTTATCGCAGCGCTGGATGCACGGGGGATTGCTCCACCTAACGTGCATCCCCTGAAACAAAAGTTCATCCTTTATATATCTTAAAGACGTGAATATTCACACATTTTCCGAGAAATCTCCACCTCCCTGCCTATCTACTACAATTACATAATGCTGGCGTTGCAAAACTACACTACGCATGCGCGGGGGTCTCGGGTGGTTGTTGGTGGTTGGTTGGGGAGTTAGCCCCCTACTCCTTTTTCCCTTTTATGGTCACGAGTCTCCTGAGGATAGTTTCTTCTCCTTGGATGTTTGCCCCTTCTGTTGTTCAGCCAAGCGATTCTTTCTTATCATCCTTGTTTGAGCACTCCTGCTAGGATGTTTCTATTCTCAAGGTTAAGATATCTTCTCTGTTCTCATTAATCTCTCAGTCCTTGCTCTTAACTCTTCTTTGTTTTAATTTCATGAGGCCTCTTGGTTCTACACGCACGCATTTATTGTTATTAACTATTTACACATAGCTGAAATGTTAGCCTTGAGGCAAGTATAGCCTAAGGAATATGAGAGTAGGCTGTTAAACATAATCAGACAGTTATCAGGCTAAAGAAATCTGTACAAAAGTTAAACTAATCATGTAATCAATAACCCTCCAGACAGTACATAAATGTATCAATTCCCCCCTTTTCTAGAGACTTCTAAAGGTTCTCCTTTGAAGTCTTAAACTAAGTCTCCATATTTTATTTTCCAACTTAAATGGGAGAGACAATTGCAACATTGGATCATTATACAAGCCAAAAAGCATATTGCTAAAATTATTATGACAACTACAAAAAGATTCTTTAGCCAAATGAGATTTGGTAACCATGAAGTGAGTTTGTTCTACATTTCTTCAAATCCCCAAGAGGTATCATCTTTTGCCATTTCATGTAGCACTTTAGTCTGTGTCCAAATTTCTTCTAAATCAGTAGATATTCTGCCACTTTGGTCCACATACACGCAACAACTGGTGTTTATAATAGTACAAACACCTCCTTGTGAGGCCAGTAATAAATCCAGTGCCATTCGATTTTGGCGTACTACCTGTGATAAGCTAGAGACTTCTTTTTGTAATGCTTGAATTGCTGTCTTATTTTCTGTTATTTCTATTACTGCTGAAATGTTTACTAAGGTCCTTTTTAACTCCAAGCCATGGGAGGAACTATCTTATAAAGCTGTGAAATCTGGTAGGACTATCTGCAATTGCATTGTGAGTTCTTGTTGTTCATCTAAGAAAAGTTCTAATCCATCCCTTTTGTTGATGTAATTTATCAATTATGGTCATATTGGGAACCAGAGCTCCTAATGTACATGCTTCTTTCCATCCTAAGGGCAATATCTTTCGGGCTGTCCCGCCACATAACCAATACCAACCTGTTCCTGTGGGAACAGGAAGACCTGTGTAATTTAGGGTCACAAAAGCAGGAACTATTCTTGACAAATTCAATGACTGAGTCTCGTTACAATTTTCAAAACTGCCCACAAATTCTCCATTTCCCAAATTGAATAAACATGACCAACTAGAATTAGGTAGAGGTAAAACACTGATCTCTAACTCTCGGGTCCAGCATGCACTAGGGCTTCTTTCTAAGGTGGTATTTTCACAAATTCTTGGATTGGTCCAATTAATTCGATTAGGAAGTGGTATCTCTATTAAAGGTATATCTTTCCTCAAATTTTCCGGGATCTGGGTACAGATCCAGCAATCACTTTTATGGAGTATTTGAGTAACATTCTGGGACAGCATTAGATGTACATTTTGATCCCAGTAAATAATTTTACAAACTGGACTCATGGTTATCAAATTTACAATAAACACAACATATTCATACATTTTGGCATTTTATCTTTAGCTTCAAAGGATCCTGTTGTTCTATCACCCATGGAGGGGAGGCCTTCTTGATCCTCGAATAGTGAATCCAGGGTCCTTTTTCCCAAACCTTAGCAGCAGTGTATGTTGTTAGGAGAACCTGGAAAGGTCCTTTCCACTTTTCAGTTAATGGTTCTGAATGCCAGGATTTCACATATACCCAATCTCCAGCCTGAAACGGGTGTGCTGGGGAATCAAGACCTAAAGATTTATTCAGAACAACTTGTTTATTTATTTCTTGTAGAGTTTTTCCTAGTGATATTAAGTACTTTCTCATATCAGTCTCCCCAGTTATATACATATTTCCTGGTAAACTGGGTATTTGGTATGGTCGACCATACAGAATTTCATAAGGGCTTAACTTATATTTTCCTCTGGGCTGAATTCGAATTTTCAATAGGACTAAAGGTAAAGCCTGTACCCAAGTCATAGATGTTTCCTGACATAATTTTCCCAATTGTGTTTTAAGAGTAGAATTCATCCTTTCTACTTTTCTACTCGATTGTGGTCTATAATGGGTATGGAGATCCCAGGAGATTCCCAGTAATCTGCTCACCTGATTAACAACTGCTGCTATAAAGTGGGAACCTCTGTCTGATGACATTCCCAAGGGGACTCCAAATTGTGGAATGATTTCTTTCAATAATATCTTTACTACTTCCCCGGCCTTGTTGGTACGACATGGAAAAGCCTCGGGCCAACCCGTAAAGGTATCTACTAAAACAAGTAGATACCTTAACCCCCCTTTTCTTGGTAATTCGGTAAAATCAATTTGCCAATATTCTCCAGGCAAATATCCTTTATTTATTCTAAATAGGATTTTGTTTGGGGTCTTGGGATTATTTTTGCAACACAATTCACATCTTTCGGTAATCGACTTCACAGTTTCTATCATATTTCATCTGATTATTATCTTTTGTAAGTGTTTTAATAAATTTTCAGTTCACCAATGTACTTTATTATGTTCTTGTACTAAGTTTCTCATAAGAAAATAAGGTATTACCAACTGACCGTTAGGGGTCACTGCCCATCCATCCTCCTGCTTACGAGCTAACAATGTATCAATTAGTTTTTGATCCAGTGGGTCATATTTTGGTGTTTCTGCTAAAACAATTCTCTTTTCTGGGACTAGAGATAGCATTTCAGTGCCTTTTTCTGCAACCTCTTTTGATGTTAAATCAGACAATTTATTCCCTTTCCCTTGAGTGGTTTTATCCGATTGATGTGCTTTACAATGCATTATAGCAACAGCCTTCAGGGCTTTGACACTTTCCAGCAAGCTCAGGATCTGTTCAGCATGTTTAATTTCAGTTCCTTGTGCTGATAACAGCCCCCTTTCCTTCCAAATGGCTCCATGAGCATGCACTATCCCGAATGCATATTTAGAATCAGTCCAAATATTTACAGTTTTTCCAGTACTCAACTCCAAGGCTCGTGTCAAAGCTATTAGTTCAGCCTTCTGTGCAGATGTTTTTGGAGGCAGAGCCTTCGCTTCTACTATATATTTGAGTGTGGTTACTGCATACACCAACATGCGTATTCCATTTTGCACAAAACTGCTACCGTCAGTGTACAGTTCCCAATCTGGATTCTCTAAAGGGGTATCCCTCAGATCTGGTCTGCTGGAGTATGTCTCTTCAATAGTGATGTGGTTTAGCACCAGCCAGCAACTAAGCACCACACAACTGCTCGCTCACTGCCCCCTCCCCCAGTGGGACGGGGGAGAGAATTGGGAAGAAAAACTCATGGGTTGAGATAAAAACAGTTTAATAGGACAGCAAGAGAGAAGGAAACAACAATGATAACAGCAATAATAATACTGACAAAGGAATGTACAAGAACAAGTGATGCCCAATACAGCAATTGCTCACCACCCGGCGATTGATAGCCCGTCCCCGAGCAGCGATTTCCGCCCCCCGGCTAATTCCCGTTTATGTACTGGGCATGACGTCATATGGTAGGAAATATCTCTTTGGCCAGCCTGGGTCAGCTGTCCCGGCTGTGTCCCCTCCCAGCTTCCTGTGCACCCCCAGCCTTCTTGCTAGCAGGCCAGCACAAGAAGCTGGACTGTCCTTGACTACTTAGCAACAACCCAAAACATCAGCACGTTATCAACAGTTTCTCATCCCAAATCCAAAACATAGCCTCACACTAGCTTCTGTGAAGAAAACCAGCTCTATCCTGGCTGAAACCAGGACAAATAGTTTGTGGGCAGTCATGTTCTGGCGTTTTTTCGACTTGTCTGTCAGAGAGGAACATTGCAGGGTTAACAATGGCAGTTGTTTGAAGTGTAATATCGTCTTGTTCTATCAGGACTACTTGATACTTTAGCATTCTACTGGGAGATAACCAGTGTCCCCCTTTTTGTTCTAATACTGTGACGACCATGTGTGGAACATAAATAGTCATCTTCTGTCCCAAGATCAGCTTCCGGGCTTCCTGGATCAGCAGTACTGTCGCCGCTACTGCTCTCAAGCATCCCAGCCATCCTTGGCTCACAGGATCCAATTGTTTTGAGAAATAAGCTACGGCGCGTCTTTGACCTCCTAAATGCTGTGACAACACTCCCAAAACCACCGCTTGCCTTTCATAGGTAAACAGTTCAAAATATTTTGTAAGATCAGGTAGTCTGAGGGCTGGTGCTCTCATCAGAGCCTGCTTAAGCTGTTTGAAAGCATTTCTGCTATCATTTGTCCAGTTTAAAAGACTTCTTGGTGAAATCCTTAACATACAGAGGTTTTACCAACAGTCCATAATTGGCAATCCACAGGCGACACCACCCGACCATTCCGAGCATCACAAGGTTTGGGGAGCTGGCATATAGCTTCTTTCCTTTCTGTACTTAACTGTCTTTGCCCCTTTAGGATCTCAAATCCTAGGTAGGTTACAGTTTCTTGTACAATCTGCACCTTTTCTTTAGACACTCTATATCCACCCAGTCCCAGGAAATTTAATAAGCTAATTGTTAGGGCTAGACACAATTCACAGGATTCTGTAGCAATCAATGTATCATCCACATATTGTAGCACAGTCCCACCTTTATTTTCTTGCTTCCATATTTCCAGTTCTCTTACCAGCTGATTTCCAGAGATAGTGGGGCTATTCTTGAACCCTTGGGGCAATATTGTCCAGGTATATTGTGCCTTTCGCCCAGTTTCAGGATTTTCCCACTCAAATGCAACAACTCTCGACTGTTTAGGTCAAGAGGTATGCAGAAAAAGGCACCCTTTAATTCTAAAACTGTGAACCACCCCTGCTTTTCAGTTAGAGAGGTCAGCAAAGTATAGGGATTAGCTACCACAGGATATATATCTTGGACAATTTGGTTAATCGCTCTTAAGTCCTGAACCAATCTATACGTTTTCCCATCCGCCTTTTTGACAGGCAATATTGGAGTATTATATTTAGATTCACATTCTACTAATAGACCATATTTAAGAAATTTTTGGATGATGGGAATTAATCCCACCTTGGTTTCTAATTTTAGGGGATATTGTTTTAACCTTACCGGTGTTGTTCCTGGCTTAAGTTCAGCTCTTACCAGATCAGCGCACCTAGATTTCCCCGGTACTTCTCCTGCCAATACAATCAGGATCACTTGATTTTCCACGTCTTGGGGAATTTCCTTTTCAATCGTCGGTATATCCTGCAATAACAAGGCTGTGGCTTCAACAAATTTAGTTTCAGGGATCAATACTTCTACTTCTCCATCCTTAAATCTTATTTCTGCTTCTAATTTTTCTAATAAATCCCTTCCCAGGAGGGGCTTGGGTGACCCAGGCAAATATAAAAAATGGTGTATCATCCATTGTTTTCCCAATTTAAATTTCATTGGTTTATAGAATGGCTGTATTTCTTGCTTTCCTGTTGCACCAACAACCTTTATTTGTCTATTACTGATTTCTCCTTTTAATGTGTTTAAAACAAAGTGGCTCCAGTACCTACTAAAAACTCGACTTCTCCCTCTCCCAGCTTAATTTTAACCAGAGGTTCTGCTGGGAGAGATTCCTCCGGTCCCCTTCATTCTGTCCCCACCGAGAGCAGTGTGTCTGGAGTCATTCCAAATTTCCAGTTAGGGCAATCACCTTTCCAGTGCCCTTCCTTTTTACAGTATGCACACTGATTTTCTCCTAGCCAAGGCATGGACCTTCTAGGGCTGCAACCCTGTCCTTGATATCCTCCTCTGAAATTTCCTCTCCCTCTAGGAGTTCCTTCTAACACAGCAATCAGTTTGGCATTAACAGCCTCTTTCTGGTGATCTCTATTCCTGTATACCGCCCATGCTACATCTAATAATTTTCCCAAGTCTTGGGCATCCATCCCTTGCAGTTTCTGCAGTTTTCTTCTGATATCATTTGAGGACTGGCCAATAAACAATGAAGCTAATTGATTTCTCCCTTCTTCCGAATCTGGATCCAGTGTGGTATACTTTTTGGCTGCCTCCTTTAATTTATTCATAAACTCAGTAGGAGACCCTTTCCAATCCTGTTTGATCTCATATAATTTTGACCAATTCAGCGCTTTAGGAATCGCATTCCATATACCATACAAAACCCATTTCTGATATTGGGTTAAAAGCTGTCAGGATCCACTTCTATTGGGATCCCAGTGGGGATCTTCCAAGGGAAAGTGGTATTCCGCTGTCCCAGGGAGAGTCCCTGATGCTAACTGAGCCTCCACTTGTGTTCAGGCAGCCCTGCGGATCATTCCTCTTTCAGTACTATTGAACAACATGGCCATTATTGCTTCAATATCTTTCCAATCAGGATCCTGAGTTTTGATCATCATTTCAAACGCACTCGCTGTGCGATCCGGATCATTTCGGTAATTTCCAGCAGCTATTTTCCAATTATTCAGATCAGTTATTGAAAAGGGCACTTTAATTGGCCCATCACTTCCCACTGCTTCATGCAGGGGAGCTTGTATAACTTCTGTATTCTTAGCTCTTGTTCGCCCTGCAGTCAGGCTAAAACCCTCAGCGCCTATACTAGACCTTACTCCCTGATCCTCATTCCTCTCACCTTTCTCGACCTCACCTCTTTCCAATCTTATTCCTCCATAATCTCGATCCCTTATTCATCTCTCAAGAGCCACCAACATTTCAGTATTTTCCTCCTCCTGTTCCAAGACTTTCAAACACCTCCGTCCTATACTACAAGCAGAACAGCACCTCCTTAGTGGTTTTCCTCTCTCTTTCTCTCTTTGATCCTTTTCAAAAGCCAAGACCAAGGGATCACTTGGAGCTAAATTAATTCCGCATTTCTTCTGCCATTCTGGATGGTTCCACAAAGTGAAAAACATATCCACATATAAAACCTCATCCCACTTACTTTCCCTTCTTAAAAACAACATTAATTGTAACAATGTATTATAATTCAAAGTTCCATTCTGAGGCCACTTCTCCCCATCATCCAACTTATACAAAGGTCACCACTGATTACAATATTTAATCAGTTCTTCTTGTAGTTCAGTGCGGAGGTCCCGCAACCTGTTTCAAATGTTTCAATATACACTGCAATGGGGATTTCTTAAGAATACCACCCTGTGATGATGCAACTCCCATTTCACCATAAAGCAATTGCCAAAAAGAAACCCCAAACCAATAATCAATAGCCAGAATTCAATAAACAAACATCAGACCACAGTTGTTAAAACGACAAACCAATAATCGATATCCAAAATTCAATAGCCAAATCTCAGATCACAATTAACCAGACCCGTTTACAGATGGGGACTCGAACCCCTGATACAGATGGGATCAGGATCCCTTATTTTCCAGGTGGGGACTCGAACCCCTTATACAGACAGAGGGGGATTCAATCCCCTTGTACAGACAGATAGGTACCTTTACAACCCAACCCTGCGGAGCTTTCGCTGCGTCTTATGGGCAGGCGACCAGAAATTACAGAAAGAATGCCTTTGAAACTTACCAACCAGGGGCCTTGGCTTAGAATTCTTCTGTCCAAGGATCAGAGGTTCTCCCTGAGAATTCCTCGGTGCCGGCTGGAGGTCCCACAATTCCAGGAACCATCGAAATTCAAAAGCGCCATCCCATCTGGTCTCTTGGTTCTACACGCACGCATTTCTTGTGATTAACTATTTACACATAGCTGAAATGTTAGCCTTGAGGCAAGTATAGCCTAAGGACTATGAGAATAGGCTGTTAAACATAATCAGACAGTTATTAGGCTAAAGAAATCTGTACAAAAGTTAAACTAATCATGTAATCAATAACCCTCCAGAAAGTACATAAATGTATCACCTGACTTAAGAAGTTATCCTCCATGCACTCCAGGAATCTCCTGGAATGCCTACAGCTCGCCATGCTACTTCTGCAGCAGAAGTCAGGGTGGTTGAAATTCCCCAGCAGGATGAGAGCCTGCAGGCCTTACTCCTGTAGTTGGAGTAAGAAGGCTTTGTCAATAGGCTCCCCTTGATCGGGCAGCCTGTAGTAAACACCGACCACAAGGTTCCCTTTGTTGCCTCGGTCTCTAATTCTTACCCATAAGCTTTCGACCTGCTCATGGCTATTCTTCAGACAGCTGTTCACACTCTAGCCATTTCTTGATGCAGAGGGCAACCTCTCCACCCTTCCTTCCTTGCCTGTCCCTTCTGAACAGCTTGTAGCCATCGATTGCAGTGCTCCAGTCATTTGTCCGGGATTTGTCCCACCAAGTTTCAGTCGTAGCGTTCTAGCAGCACAGTGGCTTCCAACTCCTCCTGTTTGTTGCCCGTGCTGTGTGCATTGGTGTAGAGGCACTTCAGCTGGGCTGTCAAAAGCGTCTCCTTTTTAGAGAAACATACCTTAATTCCTTTGAGGTATTTCACCAGTGTTTCCCTGTTGGCTCCTGTTACCCCAGGAGCCCCTGACTCATCTCTGTAAGATTTCAAGTGTGCTCCAGTGTACCCAGCCAGTCTCACAGCGACAGGCTGAGGGCCCTCGCTAGCACCCCGTCCCTCAAACCTTGGCATGTCCGCCCATGGCTTGTCACAAGTGAACCTGATGTTATCCCCCTCCCCCTTCAAGTCTAGTTTAAAGTTCTGTCCATCAGCCCCGCTAGCTCGTGAGCAAAGACCCTCTTCCCCCTTTGAGAAAGGTTAATCCCATCCGACACCAGCAGGCCCAGTGCCACGTAGACCATCCCATTATCCAAAAAACCCCAAATTCTGACAGTGACACCAGAACAGAGCCATGTATTAATTGACTGGGTCCATCTGTTTCTTCCAATATCACTGCCTGCAACTGGAAGGAGAGAGGAAAAAATTACCTGTGCTCCAGATTCCCTTACCAACCATACCAAGGCCCTGAAGTGTCTTTTGATTGCCCTTGAACTACATATTGCAGCTTCATTGTCACCCACATGGAAGAGCAATAATGGGTAATAGTCTGAGGGCTGTATCAGGCTAGGAAGTTTCCTAGTGATGTCTTTAACTCAGGCCCCAGCAAGGTAGCAGGCTTCCCTAAGAGGAAGGTCTGTCCAGCATATGGGATCTTCTGTTCCCCTCAGAAGGGAGTCACCTACAACTATAACCCATCTTTTTTTCCTCATGGAAGTGGTTGTGATACTGGGGGTAGGCCTTTCTGACCTTGGCAACACCTCTGGTCTAGATGGACCATCATCCACATCAGTAATTAACTGACCTTCCAAATCCAGAGCCTCATACCTGTTGTACAGAGGCACCTCGGAAGACAAGGTAGGCAAGGAGGGGGTTCACCTGCCACCCCAAGCATAGACTTGTCTCCATTCACTCCTTTCCTTTAAGTTACTGCCTTCTGCTGGGGGAGGGGGAGGATACAGGATCCCCTTGATCTTTTTTTTTTTTCCTGGTGGCTGTTCCTGTTTCTGTCTCAGGGAGGGCAGAGCATGGTTCTGATACATTTATGTACTTTCTGGAGGGTTATTGATTACATGATTAGTTTAACTTTTGTACAGATTTCTTTAGCCTGATAACTGTCTGATTATGTTTAACAGCCTACTCTCATAGTCCTTAGGCTATACTTGCCTCAACGCTAACCAAGAGGCCTCATGAAATCAAAACAAGAGTTAAGAGCAAGGACTGAGAAATTAAGGAGTACAGAGGAGATACCTTAACCTTGAGAATAGAAACATCCTAGCAGGAGTGCTCAAACAAGGATGATAAGAAAGAATCGCTTGGCTGAACAACAGAAGGGGCAAACATCCAAGGAGAAGAAACTATCCTCAGGAGACTCGTGACCATAAAAGGGAAAAAGGAGTAGGGGGCTAACTCCCCAACCAACCACCAACAACCACCCAAGACCCCCGCGCATGCGTAGTGTAGTTTTGCAACGCCAGTGTTATGTAATTGTAGTAGATAGGCAGGGAGGTGGAGATTTCTCGGAAAATGTGTGAATATTCACGTCTTTAAGATATATAAAGGATGAACTTTTGTTTCAGGGGATGCACGTTAGGTGGAGCAATCCCCCGTGCATCCAGCGCTGTGATAAAGGATGCCTGCCTTCTAAAACTTCAAACTAAGTGTTAGAGGGTTTTCTTGCTGACTTTTTCGGTAATAGTTCCACTGTCTCTCTCAGACTAGGGCAAGTCTGATGTTCCTTAACCTTTCTACCTCCTCTCAAAGCTCTGCTACCAGGCTGAGCAGATCATCTACTTGGTCACACCTCATACAGCTGTTCTCACTAATGCCATCAGGTACTAGTGAAAGGCTCTGTCACACCCTGCAGCCTGAGAGCTGGATGGCTGCATGTTTTCATGGGAACTCTGTCTGGGTAGCCACATCAGTTCTGGTGAGTGCAGAGGACATAGCTTTCTGCTGGGTGGATACCATAGTTAAGCTTCTTCTGGGAGGGCGATGACCACCAATTGAACTCACCTGTGGAGATGGTAGGGTGACAACACCCTTCACACACAAACTGCCACACCACACCCTGGGCGCTAGTGCTCCCTAGGCTGCTTTTTATAGATGTAGGGGTGGCCACAGTTGCTCTGGCAACACCCAGGCCTCGTCAGCGTGTCTCCAAGAGCTGCCGGCTCCTGGCAGGTCTCTGCTGCCCTGGCGTTGCCCTGCCTCAGTAAACTCACCTGTACACCAAGATCTGCCACACGCACCGAACCGACACCAGAGCAGCTCACCTCGGTGACTGACTGCTAGTTTCCGTTACACCGCATTTAAATCTCCCGCAGTTGCTCTGGCAACGCCCAGGCCGCGTCAGTGTCTCTTGCGAGAGCTGCTGGCTCCTGGCAGGTCTTTCCGCTGCCCTGGCGTTTTCCTGCCTCAGGAAAACCCCCTGTGCACCGAGATCTGCCGTGCTGCTGCGCACCGGACCGACACCGGAGCAACTGTCCTCAGCGACTTATCTAGTCCATGCTTCATCAGTGTGTCTACGAGGATAGTATGAGAGACAGTGTGAACAGCCTTGCTAAAGTCAAGAAAAACAACATCCACTCATACACCAAGCTAGTCATCACAGAAGGCTAGCAAGTTGGTCAGGCATGATTTTCCCTTCATAAATCCGTGCTGACTAATCCCAGGCACCTGTTTGTTATATGTCTGGAAAAGGCCTCCAGGATTGTTTGCACCATCACTTTCCCAGAGACAGAGGTGAGGCTGACCAGCCTCTAGTTCCCTGGATCCTGCCCTTCTTGAAGATAGGAGTGACATTTGCTTTCTTCCAGTCCTCAGGAACCTCTCCCAATGACCATGACCTTTCAAAGAAAATTGAGGGTGGCCTTTCAGTGACATCAGCCAGCTCCCTCTATACTCATGGATGCATCTTGTCATGTCTCATGTTCAGTTTGTTTCAGTGTTCCCTAACTTGATCCTCCTCTACTGAGGGCAAGTCTTCCTTGCTCCAGATTTACCTAGTAGTCTCAGGGGCCTGGAATTCCTGAAAGCAAATCTTAGCAGTAAAAAAATAAGGCTAAGAAGCAATCAGTACGTCAACCTTTTCTGTGTCCTTTGTCACCAGGTCCCTTGCCCCTTAGAGTATTCCAAGCAGCTCCCCGAAGAGGCCATAGTCAGCTCTTCTGAAGTCCAGGATTGTGATCCTGCTATTTGCTTTGTTCCCTCCTCATGGGATGCTTAACTCTACCATCTCATGGTCACTGTGACTAAGGTTGCTCTTCCACTGCCCTCTCCCCACCAAACTTCACATCCCCAACCTTGTAAATATGAGGTTCAATAGAGTGCCTCCCCTCATTGGCTCCTTGATCTCCTCTGTCAGGAAGTTGTCATCAATGCACTCCAGAAGCCTCATAGATTGCTTGTGCCATGCTATATAGTCCTTTCAGTAGATATCAGGGTGGTTCAAGTGGACCAGGGCCTGCAAAAGTGAGGCTTCTTCCAGTTGTCTGAAGAAGGCCTCATCTACTACTTCTTCTTGATCAGGCAGGCTGTAGCAGACACCCACCACAACATCACCCATGTTGGTCTGCCCACTAATCCTAACCCATAAGCTCTCAGCTTGCTCTCATCTGTGCCTAGGCAGAGATCCATGCATTCCAGCTTCTCTCACATGAAGGGCAGCTCTCCCTCCTCACCTTCCTAGCCTAAAGAGCTTGTATCCATCCATTGCAGCACTCCAGTCATGTGAACTATCCTACCACATCTCTGTGATCCCTATGAAATCTCGGCTCTGTAACTGCACACAAACTTCTCATTCTTCCTGATTGTTCCGCATGTTGTGTGCATTAGTGTATATGCACTTCAGAGAGGCATGCAGTCATGCTGATTTCCCAGAAAATGCATTAGAACTTTCCTCCTAATTCTGTCCTCTTGGCACTTCCTTATCTGTGTGTATATGCTTGAAGTGGTTCCCTCTCAGCCCTGTTTTGTTGATTTTGAGGTCTCTCCTGTCCACATCATCCTGTACCCTTTTTGCTTGTCAACCCAGTCCACCACTTTCTCACCTGACTGTGGGTTGTCCTCTCTCTTTCCCCATTGTTCCTAGTTTAAAGGTGTCCTCACAAGGCTGGCCAGTCTGTTGGCAAAGATGCTTTTGCCTCACTTGGTCAGGTAGATCTTGTCTCTCCCTATCAGTTCTCAAAGCCCACAAGGGTCCCTTGGTCATAAATGCCAAATCCCTGTTGTTGTTACCATCTGTGAAACCCATGGTTGACCTGCAGGCTCTGTCCCCTTCTCCTCAAGTCCTCCCCCCTCATTGGCAAAATCGAGGAGTAAACCACATAGGTCCTAATGCCCTTGCCCCCAGAGCCATGTGGTCACTCTTGATATGCAGTATTATTGGTGCCCACATGTATGAGCAGCAGGGCTTAATAGTCCAAGGGCTGGACAAGTCTCAGCAGTCTCTTCATAGCATCCTGGATCTGAGCCCCTGGCAAGCAACAAACCTCCCTGGACAGCAGGTCAAGGTCAGCAGATGGGAGCCTCTGGCCCCTGCAGGAAGGAGTCTCCCACTACTGTTGGTTGCTGCTTCCTTTTGGTGTTACTGCTTGGTTCAGGCTCAGCTGGCTCTGATGCTTTGTTGGACAGGGCTTCCAGCCCATCATTTATAATTCGGGTACTAAACCTATTCTGCAGTTGCAGATCTATGGGTAGAGCAGGAGCCTTCCTCCTGGTGCCAGAAGTCACGAGTTTCCAGCCTTTGCCATCATGGGAGTCTTTATTTCCCACCCCAGTAAGCACAGATTCTGGCCATGCTTCCTTCAGTGCGGTTGGGAATTCAGGCCTTTGTATCTGCAGGGTCTTGGAAAAAATACAGTTAGATTGTTCCTTGTCATCCCTGATGCTATGTAGTCTGCTGACCTCTTCTCCCAGCTCCTTTACTTGGTGACACAGATCTTCTACCAGCACACAGCTGCAGGCAAAGAGACCATCTCTCCTTGCCCCAGTCTCAACAAAAGACCCCAGGCATTCCCTAGGGCATGAAACCTGGAGAGCTACAGCCTCCCTCTGGAGCCTCTGATGTTCCAGGGATAGTTGCTCCATTGGGTGCTGGGTACTTTGCCCTGTGGCACATCACAACCATTGCTGAGCACGTGCACACTGCCCTCAGCAGAATTGCTGGCCTCCTTCTATGCAAACTGCTATGTAAATTATTGCATCTGTTGCTGGTGCTCTGGGCCTAGCAGTTACATAGGCCTCTCCCTAGCACATGCTGAAAAGGTGCTTGACCCTCCCTAATCAGGAGTTGGCTGGGGAAAAAAAGCTCAAACCACCCTTGGATCAGGAATAGCTGACAGAGTTTGTTAGAAGCTGCTAGAGCTTGCTAGAAGTCACAGCCCCCTGTAGCTGTCTTTTCCCTTCAGTAGCAGGCACCCTGGAGTTCCTTGAAGAGGTTCCAGAAGTCTTTTGACAATCCCATAAGACCTAGAAGCAGATCCTGTTCACTGCTGTCTGTTGGCTGCCTCTGTTAGCTGTTCATTATAGTGTTCCCATTATTGTAGGTGTACTGATTGTAGTGCAGTAGAGGAAGACAATGAGTCACTATTCTGGAATTTCTGACCTATAAACGGAGAAGGCTGTGAATATTGTAGATTAGATTGAGAAAAATAAATTGTATTACTGTGAAAATTATGGTGATTCATTTTTATCAAGGTAAAGACCAAGAGTAGAGGACCCTTGTCCTTTTCCTCTGGGTAATGCTTGACTCAAGCCAGGCTAATGCTTGGAGGAGGATTGGTCTAATGACATTTGTATTACAGGTTCTGTTTCAGTTCACAATATGGAACTTTTAAAAAAAAGTGGGATCTAGCCAGGAAAATAATAGTGTGAGCTTTGGAAAGGGTGATTTTGCAATTTAATTTTGCATAGGTCACATATGTACCCCCTGATTCCCTAATGAGAGGAAATTTTATGACTGTTGTCTATATCAAGTCTGATGGTGACAAAAGCACAATTCCAAAAGTGTGTCACTACATACTCAGGATAGTAGAGTTTGTCATAGCTTATGTTTCTCTCATCCAAGCGAATTTTGGGGAGCTGTGTTCTTCTGAGTGCTTCCTCACATAGGTTTAACTTTTCACTTTGCTGATTCTTTCTCTGTATAGTTTCTTATTTGTTTTTTTTTTCATCTACATTGTGCTTTCTCCTGATTTTTGGTGTATGAACACAATTATGCACTCAAATCTATTTATTCATCAACACTGTCCTTGTCGCAGTTATCATGATTAAATGCTTGTATATTGCTAGTGGTCAAAGTGAAATTATATTATCTAGTGACATTCACTTAACCAAATGCTCATTATTTAGGCAAAAGTTGGGGACCAGTTATTAATATTGTTTCCCTTTCTGAAATGTGGGCTAGGTGTAGTCCAGATATTAGCATATTTCTGACAAAAAATAATATAAAATTGTTTAGCTTATACTAAAGAATCTTTAGTTGGGTTATATACTGGGGGGTATGGGTTTCATGGAAAGGTAATTAGGCATTGAGTGCACCTCCAGCAAGTTTGCAGATGACACCAAGCTGAGTGGTACTGTTGACATGCCTGAGGGACGGGATGCCATCCAGAGGGACCTGGACAAGCTCGAGGAATGGGCCCCTGTGAAACTCATGAGGTTCAACAAGGACAAGTGCAGGGTCCTGCACCTGGGTCGGGGCAAGCCCTGGTATCAATACAGGCTGGGGGATGAAGGGATTGAGAGCAGCCCTGCCAAGAAGGACTTGGGGGTACTGGTGGATGAAAGGCTGGACATGAGCCAGCAATGTGCGCTCGCAGCCCCAAAGGCCAACCGTATCCTGGGCTGCATCCAAAGCAGCGTGGCCAGCAGGTCGAGGCAGGTGATTCTGCCCCTATGTTCTGGTGAGACCCCACTTGGAGTATTGCATCCAGCTCTAGAGCCCTCAGCACAGGAAAGACATGGACCTGTTGGAGCGGGTCCAGAGGAGGGCCACAAAAATGATCAGAGATGGAACACCTCTCCTATGCGGACAGGCTGAGAGAGTTGGGGTTGTCCAGCCTGGAGAAGAGAAGGCTCCGGGGACACCTTGTTGCAGCCTTTCAGTACTTAAAGGGGTCTTATAAGAAAGATGGGGACAGACTGTTTAGCAGGGCCTGTTGCAACAGGACAAGGGGTAATGTTTTTAAACTAAAAGAGGGTAGATTCAGACTAGAGATAAGGAAGAAATTTTTCACAATGAGGGTGGTGAGACACTGGAACAGGTTGCCCAGAGAGGTGGTAGATGCCCCATCCCTGGAAACATTCAAGGTCAGGTTGAACAGGGCTCTGAGCAACTTGATCTAGTTGAAGATGTCCCTGCTCATTGCAGGGGGGTTGGACTAGATGATCTTATAAGGTCCCTTCCAACCCAAAGATTCTATGATTCTGTAATCTTCTCAAGCAATAACTGCTTGTTAACATGACATGCATTCTTGCTAAATGTGCATTTTCTCTCATACTTACTTCAGAGCACCAAAGATAGGGACATTCTAGGGACTGTTTTGGCCTACTGTGCTGACAGCACTCAAATAATTAGACTGCTGTTGGAGGCCCACAGTTTAACCTTTGATATTTTGCTAGATAGTTGTTAGAGATCGAATTATTGTATACGCATGTGTTTAGTCTGTCCTGACCCAAATCACAACATTAATAAAAATGGTGTCAGCAGTGGGATATGAAAGAGTTTTTGGACAGTGAAAAGAGAATGGTACAGCTGTAGCATCATTCAACAAATGCCCACAAGGCCAAGACCACCTACAGCTGTGAAATTAGTTTGCCCGGGTATAATCTTGTCGGATGTGAGGGTGGGCACTATAGGTTAGGAGTCTGATGAGAAACACACTTTGTACTCCTACTTGAGGCAGCATGTTAATAGTGTATCTAGGATAACACTAACTTGTATAAAAGGTAACATTCACTCCTACTTGGTAAAACATGTCAGTAGTGTATGTAGAATAATATTTTGAAACATGTTCAAGTATAAGACAGTAACAAATAAAATGTAACTCTTCCCCTCCTTAGTATGTTTTCTGTAATCATCCAACAGCTCCCAGTATATTGTGCAGAAAATCCTCCCTATGCTGTTCGGAATACCCTTAGTATAAGACTGTGCTTTTTTTTTGGTGGGGAGGTGGGGTCTGAGAAATTGTGTGCTCGTTGAGGAGCAGTGTGGGGAAACAGGAGTCAAGGTTATACAACTCTGCTCTGAGCAGCATATCTTAACTCTTCCACTCCTAGCGTCCATGTGAAGGGGTGGTTTGTTGCAGCAGTTTATTGCTCGCTCACTCCCCCCTGGTGGGATGGGGGAGAGAATCATAAAAGTGAGAAAACTCATGGGTTGAGATAAAGACAGTTTAATAGGTAAAGCAAAAGCTGTGCACACAAACAGAGGAAAACAAGGAATTCATTCACTACTTCCCATTGGCAGGCAGGTGTTCAGCCATATCCAGGGAAGCAGGGCTCCATCACGCGTAACGGTTATTTGGGAAGGCAAACACCAGAACTCCGAATGTCCCCCCCTTCCTTCTTCTTCCCCCAGCTTTATATGCTGAGCATGATGTCGTATGGTATGGAATACCCCTTTGGTCAGTTGGGGTCAGCTGTCCCAGCTGTATACCCTCCCAACTTCTTGTGCACCCCCAGCCTACTCGCTGGTAGGGTGGTGTGAGAAGCAGAAAAGGCCTTGACTCTGTGTAAACACTGCTCAGCAATAATAAAAACATCTCTGTATTATCAACGCTGTCTTCAGCACAAATCCAAAACATATCCCCATACTAGATACCATGAAGAAAATTAACTCTATCCCAGCCCAAACCAGCACACCAGTATGCAACCACTGACATAACTAGTTCCGTTTTTCTCAATTCCCCTGACACCTGAGTGTAAACCACAGTTTGCCTTTTCCTGGAGACGAATGGTACTCCTGGAACGATATGCCACAAGGATGGAAGCATAGCCCTACCATCTGTCACAGACAGAGGCGGAGGAGCTTGCCAAGCCACTCTCCACCATTTATCAGCAGTCATTAAGATGAACTGCTCCATAATCTTCCCCATTACCGAGGTCAGGCTGACAGGCCTGTAGTTCCCCAGAGCCTCCTTCAGGCCCTTCTTGTAGATGGGCGTCGCACTGGCAAGCCTCCAGTCATCTGGGACATCCCCTGTTAACCAGGACTGCTGATAAATGATGGAGAGTGGCTTGGCAAGCTCCTCCGCCAGCTCTCTTGGTACCCTTGGGTGGATCCCATCCAGCCCCATAGACTTGTGGGTATCCAGGTGGATTAGCAGGTCCTTAACTGCTACCTCCTGGACTATGGGGAGTTTATTCTGCTCTCCATCCCTATCTTCCAGCTCAGGGAGCTGAATACCCTGAGGATAACTGGTCTGGCTATTAAAGACTGAGGCAAAGGCGGCATTAAGTACCTCAGCCTTTTCCTCATCCTTGGTGACAATGTTCCCCCCCTACATCCAGTAAGGGATGGAGATACTCCTTGGCAGTCTTTTTGTTGTTAATATAGTTGTAAAAAACATTTTTTGTTATCCTTTACAACCATGGCCAGATTGATTTAAAGCTGGGCTTTTGCCTTTCTAATTTTGTCTCTACTTGACCTAACGAGATCCTTGTACTCTTCATGAGTTGCCTGCCCCTTCTTCCAGAGGTGATAAACTCTCCTTTTTTCCCTGAGTCCCAGCAAAAGCTCCCTGTTCAGCCAGGCCGGTCGTCTTCCCCACCAGCTTGTCTTACGGCACATGGGGACCGCCTGCTCCTGCGCCTTTAAGACTTCCTTCTTGAAGAATATCCAGCCTTCCTGGACCCTTTTGCCCTTCAGGACTGTCTCCTAAGGGACTCTCTCAAGCAGTGTCCTGAACAGGCTGCCCTCTGGAAGTCCATGGCAGTGGTTTTGCTGACCCCTCTCCTTACTTCACCAAGAATCAAGAATTCTATCATGTCATGGTTGCTAAGCCCAAGACGGCCTCCGACCAGCACATCTCCCACCAGTCCTTCTCTGTTTATAAACAGCAGGTCAAGCGAGGCACCTCCCCTGGTAGGCTCACTTACCAGCTGTGTCTGGAAGTTGTCCTCCACACACTCCAGGAACCTCCTAGACTGTTTTTTATCTGCTGTGTTATACTTCCAGCAGATGTCTGGTAAATTGAAGTCCCCTACAAGACAAGAAGGAGTTTGGATATTTATTGCCTCTGTGAACGGGTGATTAATCATACAGATGTTGAAGGTATGCAAGGGATTAAGCTGCAGGTATTGTTTAGTCTCTGTGAGCAGTTAACGAGGTGCAACCTTGAGGGAAGGAACAAGATAATCACAAAAGGAACACAACTACTGAACCTTGAGTAAACTATCCTAATTAACACTAAATTAACCTATAATTGGCATAATAGAAACCTGCCCCTGGATGGGGAAAGCCCCCTACTCACAAAAGCCCCTTCCTCACTGAGCATGCCTAGGAAAAAAGAAGGATGCTGTGACTTTAAGTGGAGACGAGGTTTGCGAGAACCAATGGGAACAAGGGTGACTGAGTCAACTTTTAAAAACTACTGAAAACTGTTGCTTGGAATGTATAAATATTTTTCGTTTGTTAACTGAGGTGTGTTAGCTTTGTGGATCTAGCACCTGGGTCTGTGCAGATTTGGAATAAAAGTAAATATCTTGGCTCTGTGTGTTTTTCAGCTCTCTGCACACTGGGTGGAAGAACCCATATTTGGGACAACAGCTTTGGCAACCCAGATGGGACTGCAATAAGGCCTTGCCCGGATCATCTTGCCGATGCCGATAGCAGAGAATGGGACCATATAGGACTCCAGTGTGCACTGACCTGTTGATTGGGGACTGCTCCGGATCCCCTCTGAGGCTGGGACAAAGAGCGACTCTAAGGTGCAACGTCCAAAAAGAGATATTTGCATAAGGGTGAAAGGGATGTGAATCCATGAATTGGTGAGTATTAAAATTTAATTATTTTCCCAGAAAAGGTATAAAAAGGTAAAAAAGAAAGTTGCATGTGCATAAGTCACCCGTAGATGCTGGCAAGGGGTGCTTTAATTGACCAGTGGGGTCAGAGCCGAGGGCACAAAGGGGTACGTTCTTTACACGTCGAAGCTTGGTACCAGGGGGGTGCCTTGCTGAGTGATGATACCGAAAAAGTCAGCAAGAAAACCCTCTAACACTTAGTTTGAAGTTTTAGAAGGCAGGCATCCTTTATTGCAGTACTGGAGACACAGGGGATAACTCCACCCAATGTGTCTGTCTTGAATTTCATAAGCACTTATTTTATTGTAACAAGCTATACATATTTATTACATTTTTTGAGAAATCTCCGCCTCCCTGCCTATCTACTACAATTACATAATGCTGGCGTTGCAAAACTACACTACGCATGCGCGGGGGTCTCGGGTGGTCGTTTGGGGAGTTAGCCCCCTACTCCTTTTTCCCTTTTATGGTCACGAGTCTCCTGAGGATAGTTTCTTCTCCTTGGATGTTTGCCCCTTCTGTTGTTCAGCCAAGCGATTCTTTCTTATCATCCTTGTTTGAGCACTCCTGCTAGGATGTTTCTATTCTCAAGGTTAAGATATCTTCTCTGTACTCATTAATCTCTCAGTCCTTAACTCTTTAACTCTTCTTTGTTTTAATTTTCATGAGGCCTCTTGGTTCTACACGCACGCATTTCTTGTGATTAACTATTTACACATAGCTGAAATGTTAGCCTGAAGCAAGTATAGCCTAAGGACTATGAGAGTAGGCTGTTAAACATAATCAGACAGTTATCAGGCTAAAGAAATCTGTACAAAAGTTAAACTAATCATGCAATCAATAACCTTCCAGAAAGTACATAAATGTATCAGTGAGAACGAGTTCTCTACATGCTGAAGCTCGGTACCAGGGGGGTACCTTGTCGACTGTGAGAACCAGGTATAGGTAACAATTGGCAAAATGGGCTCGAACCAATCCATGATTCCACCCTGTAGCCCTTTGGGGTGTATTTTGAAGAAATGGAATAAGTTTGGGGGAGATCCAATGATTAAAGATAAAATGAATAAATATTGTAACCAGTGGTGGCTAAATGACAAATTGGATGATGGTGAATGATGGCTGGAAAATGGGTTATTACAATTTAATATTATACTGCAGTTAATGTTGTTTTGTCATCGACTTGGGAAAATGGGATGAAGTTTTGTATGTTGGTGCTTTCATGACTCTGTACAAAATTCCTGATATTCAGAAAAATGTAAACTAACAACTGACCTAATGATGTATACAACTTCTGATTATAAAAAAAAGAAAGAGTGGTTGTAGTATAGGCTATGATAATAAAAAATCGCAGAGGGGGAAGAATGGGAGGATGTACAATTGTTAGTCCCAACAGCCCCACCTTCCACCCTTTATATAGGTAAGTGGTGGGACCAGAAGGATTGCCGGGTTTTGTACATGTCCCGTTCACTACCTTTGACCTCTTAAATTGGAAACAATCTGTTGGTTTATAGAGAGAAAATCCTGAAAGAATGCACCAACTTTTAGAGACTATAATGCTGACTCACAGTTCTACTTGGGGAGATGTACAAGCATTATTAAATACTTTCTTTACAGCAAAGGAGAAAGAATGATAATAAAAAAAGGGAAGAAGGTGAGAAAAGAAATAGACAGGAGGACCCTGGGGATTATTTGCCTACTAGAAAAGATCCAGAGTGGGATCCTAATAGGGGGGAAGAAAGGCACAGCTGAAGCAATACCAATGATTAATATTATATGAGGTCTGGCACAGAGTACCAAAATCGAAAAATGTGTCCCCTCCCAGCTTCCCATGCACCCCCCCACCTTCTTGCTGGCAGGCCAGCATGAGAAGCTGGACAGTCCTTGACTGCTTAGCAACAACTAAAAACATCAGTACTTATCAACATCCTTTTCATCTCAAATCTAAAACCCAGCACTGTGCTGGCTACTGAGAAGAAAATTAACTCTATCCTGGCCAAAACCAGGACAGAGGTGGGACAGGGCTCCAATGAAAATCCATCGGCCTTTTATGAGAGGTTATGTGAAGTAGCTAGAAAATGGATGGACTTGAATCCAGACGATGAGGCAGATCAGAGGATGTTCAAGATGCTGTTCATTGGGCAGTGACTCAGGATACAAGGAGAAAGTTGAGGGGGCTGGGGGAATGTTGATTTCACAATTGATAGAAATAGCATATAAAGTGTATAACAATTGGGATGAGGGAGAAAAGAAAAAGAAAAAGAGAGCAGAATGAGGTTACAAGCATCTTTGCTGGCAGCAGCCATAAATAGAAACAATGTCAAGGGAAAGGTAGAGGAAGAGGCCCACAAAACCAAATCTCTCTAGGACCAAATCACTGTGCAGCCTGTAGACAGGAAGGGCACTGGAAGAACAAATGCTCAAACCAAAAGGGGCCAGAGGAACAAGATCATGCAGGAAATGCTAATCTTCTTATGTTAGAAGATTCAGATAATGAATGAAGAGGATCAGGGAAAACATGAAAGTCTCCCTAGCCGATGCCCTGGTTACATTTAAGTTGGGGAATGAGACCATGGATTTTTTTAACTGGCAGCGGGGCCACTCATTCAGTAGTCACTAGTTGTAAAGGGCCCCTAAGCAAAACTACTATACTGATTGTTGGGACAATGGGAACGAGAACATTAAGGTCATTTTTACCACCTATGGAATGTACAATTGGAAATACTAAACTAACTCACTCAGGAGTTTCTATATATGCCAGAATGCTCCCTTCCACTGCTTGGAGGGGACTTGTTATGTAAATTGAAGTAACTTTTTCTGAAAACTCTGTACAGCTTCACATCCCACCCAAAATGGCATGGAAGGCACAAAACTGCCTACTGACAGATAAAACTCTGGAAAAGCCTGTAAATAACATCCCGGACACGATATTGGATGCGGTAATTTCTTCACCATGGGCCTCAAAGAGACCAGGTAAAGTGAAAAATGTAACTCAGATTAAAATAAAATTAAAGATTAAGATTAAAAACTAAAGATGGGGGCAAAGCTGGTAAGGGTAAATCAGTACCCTATTAGACTGGAGGCACACAAGGGTCTGAAGCCCTTGGCAAATACTTTTATGCAATACAGACTGCTTAGAGAATGTCGATCTGAATTTAATGCTTCTCTTTTACCTGTAAAGAAGCCTTATACTGAAGAATATAGATTATTACAAGACTGGACATACACTCCCCTGTACGGAACCCTTACACCTTACTAACTTCGGTACCTGAAACAAATGCCTATTTTACTGTTTTGGACCTAAAAGATGCTTTCTGTGTCCCAGTGGATGAACAAAGCCAAACAATCTTTGCCTTCGAATGGGAAAACCCCACAATGGGAAGAAAGGTACAGTTGTGTTGGACTGTGCTCCCCCAAGGATTTAAAAAAAACAAACAGCCCTACTCTGGTAACATATTGACAAAAGACTTAGAACAATGGTGGGGTGAGAATGGTGATGTAACCCTGTTACAATGCATAGCAGAAAAGGGAGAATCGATTGGTGGAAATACCAAAATGTTCAAGAGATACAGAAGGATGGTGGGTAACCCCGAATCAGCAAGTTCTTACTACAGCCAAAATGATGGAAGCTCTCCTCAAGAAACTACATGAAAAAACTCGGCTGGGAGCTGATGCTATGATCAGCAGTGTTAAGAGATACGCTATAGAGCCAAAAATGCAATCAAGTGCGGACCTAATAGTAAGAAGATGTCAGACCTGCTGTGCAAAGAAACCTAAGATTTAAAGAAAGCTACCGATGGGTGAAGCAAAAAGGGGAACAGCCCCCAGGGAGCACTGGCAAATAGATTTCTCTGAGTTACCAAAGTGTGGGCAATATAAATATCTACTTGTTTTAGTAGACACATTCTCTGGGTGGTCCGAAGCTTTCCCTTGCCATAACAATCAAGATAGGGAAGTCTTTAAAATTTTATAAGAAGAAATAATTCCCTAATTTGGAATCCCTGAGGGCTTATTCTCCGATAATGGACCTCATTTTATTTCAGAAATAATCCAAGGGGTGTCAAGATTCCTTGAATTGAAATGGGATCTACATACCCCTTAGAGACCACAGTCTAGTGGGAAGGTAGAAAGAATGAAACAGACCCTTAAAACACAAATTTCCAAATTATGTCAAGAAACCCAGCTTAAATGGGTAGATATCCTATCAATTGCAATCAAGATGTGGATTAGGATCACTCCATGAGTGAGAGAAAGGATAAGACCCTTTGAAATACTATATGGAAAACTATATCCTGTCAATGAGGTGGGTAGCTGGAGTGATCAGATACACATGGAAGGTGAAGGAATTTTGAAAGATTATTTGTTATCTCTCTCGTGGGTATTATCCTCTTTACACAGGTATCTCAACCAGTGGGCTCCGCTTCCTTTGAACTCTTTGGTACATAACTTCACACCTGGAGATTGGGTTTACATCTGGACCTGGAAGGATAAACCACTAAAAGAAAAGTAGAAGAGATCAGCTCCTGAATCCACTACACGAGAGTGAAGGGAGCTCCACCAGAGGAACAGTGGACATCTGTACCAATGGGAACGCTAAAGCTAAGACTTTTTAAAAACTCTATGGTCTAATGAATTGTTTATGGTTATAATATGTTTTATGGTAACACTGATCTTTTCAAACTAAATCACAATGACAAGAAGAATATTAATGAAGATGCTCTTGCTTTCACTGCTAATCAGAAACTCTATACCATATGTGATCAGGGTTGATGGAAACACAGGAACAATGGGAAAGCCAATACAGAACCTTACATTGACAATCACTAGTAATCGTATAATGACAAAAACAAATAGGTACCTCATTTCTGTTACACCAGCCAGGTGATAGAATCTCTATTGAATGTAATGTGACAAACTGTCTAAAGGGACATGCCTCTATAGTCATCAGAATGACAAATCAAACACAGTCAAAGGAAAGGGAAGGGAAAGCTGCTTTTCAGGCCTCTACTGTAACATGAGCTGCTTCTTCAATGACACAACTCTGGCAGTAGTATATTTAAGGGTAGATACAGGGAAAGATAATGGAAACAGACTATCCTTAAAGATCATGCTAACACCTACCCCTAAACCTCATACTACTTATACAACCACACAAACTATATGCCCATTGATCTCTGAAATTGGATCATACACAATCAGATATGTAGGATGACAGCAAGTGATGTTTAAACCATCATAGTCCCTCAAACGAGTAGAACTATTAATGCAAATTAATATCTCTGCAGTTAAACCAACGTATTCACCATTCATAAGTACGTCTTATGCAGGGTGGTTAGCATGGTCAGCATGGTTACATGAGCCTTACCCTTCAAAAGGTGCAAGGAGAGATGTAACTCACTCACTACAAGGATGTTGAGGTGCTGGAGCGTGTCCAGAGAAGGACAACGAAGCTGGTGAGGGGTCTGGAGCACAAGTCTTGCGAGGAGTGGCTGAGGGAACTGAGGTTGTTCAGTCTGGAGAAGAGGAGGCTGAGGGAAGACCTCATTGCTCTCTACAACTACCTGAAAGGGGGTTGTTGTGAGGTGAGTGTTGGTCTCTTCTCCCAAGTAACTAGTGATAGGATGAGAGGAAATGGCCTCAAGTTGCGCCAGGGGAGGTTTAGATTGGATATTAGGAAAAATTTCTTCACCGAGAGAGTGGTCAAGCATTGGAACAGGCTGCCCAGGGAGGTGGTGGAGTCGCCATCTCTGGAAGTATTAAAAAAATGTGTGGACGTGGTGCTTTGGGACATGGTTTAGAGGACATGGTGGTGTTGGGTTAATGGTTGGACTTGATGATCTTGAAGGTCCTTTCCAACCTTACTGATTCTGTGATTCTGTGATTCTGTAACTGGTACCTTAGGGACAGGATTGGGAGTCTTAAACAGCATAAAAGCTGAAGTACTTGCAAACAAACTTAGTACAGCCACACATGATCTAAACAAACTAGAACATCCATTACGGTCCTCCCTATCAGGAACCTCCCTATCAGCTTTAGGAACTCATCAGTGGCTTTTATCTAAAATATTACCTCAGTGGGAAAGAATTACTGAAAAGGACCGCCAATTAATCCTAGATGCACTTGGTGTAGCTCATAGTGATATTTTTCTAGCTCTTAGTGGCATCCAAGCTCAACTGTGGGTGCAATCTACAATAGCAGCAATTGTAAGAGGAGAAGATGGCACCTTACCCACTGAAATTCGTGAAGGAATCTTGGAAAATGCAGACAAATTTGAAAGGAAATTCCAATTGTGGTGGTATCTAGTTAATTTCACTTATGAACCTATTAGTAATAAAGCCACGGCTTTTGTTTTAACCATACAGAATGCATCAGTAAAAACCATCTACATGATCATTGCGTTATGATCAAATCACAACGGTACTATACTCTATCCATTAGAGTATAGAGTATAGGCCCCTGGCTTTAGTTTTAGTACACCTTAGTTTTAGCACACCTGATCAACACGTGGCTTAGGGGCTGGTGCCGTCGTCAGAATTTTGGGTTTTTTGACGGTTTACACGGCACCGGGCCTGCTCGCAGCTGATGGAGTGCAACTGACGCCAAGGGGCAAAAGGATTCTTGCTCATGAGCTGGCAGGCCTCATTGAGAGGGCTTTAAACTAGATTTGGAGGGGGGAGGGGATAAAACCGGGCTCACTAGAGTTGAGCATAGGGGTAGGTTCAACGTGCCAGAGTTGAAATCGATAGCCCAGCTCAGGTGCATCTACACCAATGCACGCAGCATGGGCACCAAACAGGAGGAGCTGGAAGCCATTGTGCAGCGGGACAGCTATGACTTAGTCACCATCACAGAAACATGGTGGGATGCTTCTCATGACTGGAGTGCTGCAATGGATGGCTATAAGCTCTTCCGAAGGGATAGGCAGGGAAGGAGAGGTGGTGGGGTGGCTCTGTATGTTAGGGAGTGTTTTGATTGCATAGAAATCGAAGATTGTGAAGACCAAGTAGAGTGCTTGTGGGTAAGGGTGAGGGGGAAGGCCAATGAGGCAGATATCCTGCTGGGAGTCTGTTACAGACCACCCAACCAGGACGAAGAGACAGATGAGACATTCTATAAGCGACTGGCAGAAGTCTCGCATTCGCTGGCCCTTGTTCTTGTGGGGGACTTCAACTTACCAGACATCTGCTGGAAGTATAACGCTGGATTAATGGTTGGACTTGATGATCTTGAAGGTCCTTTCCAACCTAGTGATTCTGTGATTCTGTGATTTTAATCCGAGTTACATTTTTCGCTTTACCTGGTTTCTTTGAGGCCCATGGTGAAGGAGTTACTGCATCCAGTATCGTGTCCGGGATGTTGTTTCCAGGGGTTTTATCTGTCAGTAGGCAGATTTGTGCCTTCCATGCCATTTCGGGTGCAATGTGAAGCTGTACAGAGTTCTCAGAAAAGTTTACTTGTGCATTCAATTTACATAATAAGTCCCATCCTAGCAATGGAAGGGGGCATTCTGGCATATATAAAGAAACACCGCTTGTGACCGGCCACCGAATGGATTTAATGCCACTCACCACGACTCTGAGCTTGGCCATCCAGACAGTTCCTTACCCAGCAAAGAGTATACCTGTCTAAGCCACAAGCCACCAGTTTCTCCAAGAGAATGCTGTGGGAGACGCTGTCAAAGGCTTTACTAAAGTCCAGGTAGACAACATGCACAGCCTTTCCCTCATCTACTAGGCAGGTCACCTGGTCATAGAAGGAGATCAGGTTGGTCAAGCAGGACCTGCCTTTCATGAACCCATGCTGGCTGGGCCTGATCCCTTGGTTGTCCTGCACATGCCCCGTGAGCACCCTCAAGATGAACTGCTCCATAATCTTCCCCGGTACTGAGGTCAGGCTGACAGGCCTGTAGTTCCCAGGATCCTCCTTCTGGCTTTTCTTGTAGATGAGCATCACATGGGCAAGCCTCCAGTTGTCTGGGACCTCCCCTGTTAACCAGGGCTGCTGATAAATGATGGAGAGTGGCTTGGCAAGCTCCTCCGCCAGCTCCCTCAGTACTCTTGGGTGGATCCCATCCGGCCCCATAGACTTGTGGGTATCCAGGTGGATTAGCAGGTCCTTAACTGTTTCCTGCTGGATTATGGGGAGTTTATTGTGCTCTCCATCCCCGTCTTCCAACTCAGGGGACTGAATACCCTGAGGATACCTGGACTGGCTATTAAAGACTGAGGCAAAGAAGGCATTAAGTACCTCAGCCTTGTCCTCGTCCTTGGAGACAATGTTCCCTGCCATATCCAGTAGAGGATGGAGATTCTCCTTGCCTCTCTTTTTGTTAATATATTCGTAAAAGCAATTTTTGTTATCCTTTATGACCGTGACCAGATTGAGTTGAAGCTGGGCTTTTGCCTTTCTAATTTTGTCTCTGCTTGACCTAACAAGATCCTTGTACTCTTCTTGAGTTGCCTTCCCCTTCTTCCAAAGGTGATAAACTCTCCTCTTTTCCCTGAGTCCCAGCAAAATCTCCCTGTTCAGCCAGGCCAGTCATCTTCCCCGACAGCTCTTCTTATGGCACATGGGGACCGCCTGCTCCTGTGCCTTTAAGACTTCCTTCCTGAAGGCTGTCCAGCCTTCCTGGACCCTTTTGCCCTTCAGGACTGTCTCCCAAGGGACTCTCTCAACCAGTGTCCTGAACAGGCTGAAGTCTGCCCTCCAGAAGTCCATGGTAGCAGTTTTGCTGACACCCCTCCTTACTTCACCAAGAATCGACAATTCTATCATGTCATGGTCACTAAGCCCAAGATGGCCTCCGACCACCACATCTTCCACCAGTCCTTCTCTGTTTGTAAACAGCAGGTCAAGCAAGGCACCTCCCCTGGTAGGCTCACTTAACAGCTGTGTCTGGAAGTTATCCTCCACACACTCCAGGAACCTCCTAGACTGTTTCCTCTCTGCCATGTTATACTTCCAGCAGATGTCTGGTAAGTTGAAGTCCCCTACAAGGACAAGGGCTAGCGATTGTGAGACTTCTGCCAGTCGCTTATAGAATGTCTCATCTGCCTCTTCGTCCTGGTTGGGTGGTCTGTAACAGACTACCAGCAAGTTATCTGCCTCATTGGCCTTCCCCCTCATCCTTACCCACAAGCACTCGACTTGGTCTTCACAATCGTTGATTTCTATACAGTCAAAACACTCCCTAACATACAGAGCCACCCCACCACCTCTCCTTCCATGCTTATGCCTTCTGAAGAGCTTATAGCCATCCACTGCAGCACTCCAGTCATGAGAAGCATCCCACCATGTTTCTGTGATGGCAACTACATCATAGCTGTCCCACTGCACAATGGCTTCCAGCTCCTCCTGTTTGGTGCCCATGCTGTGTGCATTGGTGTAGATGCACTTGAGCTGGGCTATCAATTTCATCCCCAAGTCCAGCTTGCCACCCCTAGGCTCATCTCTAGTGAGCCTGGTTTTATCCCCTTCCCCCTTTGAATCTTGTTTAAAGCCCTCTCGATGAGGCCTGCCAACTCGTAAGCTAGAGTCCTTTTCCCCGTTGGAGAAAGTTGCATTCCATCTGCTGCCAGCAGGCCTGATGCCATGTAAACCACCCCATGGTCAAAAACCCCAAAATTCTGCCAACAGCACCAGCCCCTGAGCCACGTGTTGACCCGGTGTGCTTTCCTATTCCTTTCACTGTTCCTCCCTGCCACTGAAGGGATTGATGAAAACACTACCTGTAATGCCCTAAGGTGAAGGGGAACTCAAACTTGACGGAAGATGTTAATGTTATGATGTTGGAGGAAGATATAGACTGAGGGTGACATTATCAAAATTCCCCCAGCCAATCCCCTGGTTCCAGTTAAGCTGGGGAATGAAACTTGATTTCTTCATTGACAGTGGAGCAACTCATTCTGTCTTGACTAGCTGTAAGGGACCTTTAAGCAAACTGACAATCCCTGTTGTTGGGGCAATGGGAAAGCAGATGACCAAGCCTTTCTTAAAACCAATGGAATGTGTGATTTGCGGTACTAAATTAACCCATGAGTTCCTTTATATGCCGGAGTGCCCATTGCCACTGCTAGGACGAGACTTACTTTGTAAACTTTGCGCACAGCTAACCTTCTCTGAGAACTCAGTTAAATTTTCCACCAGAGACAGCATGGAAAGCACAGATATGCCTGCTGACAAATTTACAGGATCAGAATAAGCAAGAGGACAGTGACAATATACCAAAGTTATGGATGTAGTAATCCCTCTGGTTTGGGCCACAAAGAAACCAGAAAGAGCGGGAAATGTAAGTCCTACGAATATAAAACTAAAGCCTGGAACCTGGCCAGTAAGAAAGAAATAATATCCAATAAAGTGGGAAGCTACGAAGGGGTTAGAACCTCTGATTACCACCTTCCTGCAATTCGGACTTTTATGGGAATGTCAATCTGAATATAATACCCCAATCTTACCGGTAAAAAAGCCTAAATCCCAAGAATATCGTTTAGTTTAAGATCTGTGGGCAATTAATTTGATTACAGCTGATGTCCATCCAGTGGTACCTAACCCTTATACCTTGCTGACTACGATTCCAGAAACTAATGTACACTTTACTGTACTGGATTTAAAGGATGCCTTCTTTTGTATTCCAATGAGCAGAGTCAGATGCTGTTTGTCTTCAAATGGGAAAACCCAACGACGGGAAGAAAAACACAGTTATGCTGGACAGCGCTACCACAAAGATTCAAGAATAGTCCCATGCTACTTGGTAACGTATTAGCAAGAGAACGGGAACAATGGCAAGGTAACCAACAGAACGTTACATTGTTACAATATGTAGATGATATCCTAATTGGGGCGGACTAGAAAGATGATTGTCTGAAAGCTACTATTGATCTATTGAACTTCCTGGGTTTAGCTGATATCGGGCATCTAAGAGAGAAGCACAGATAGTGCAAGAGCGAGTCCAGTATTTGGGATACGAAATTTCTAGAGGTCAACGAGAACTGGAAACAGAACAAAAAGAAGCAATCTGTAGGATTGCAGCTCCAAAATCAAAATGAGAGTTGAGAGAGGGTTCATTGGAATGGCCGGCTGGTGTCAAATGTGGATCCCTAATTATGGTCTGCTAGCTGTATGCTGCTATTAAGGACCCAGGTGACCTCCTAGAATGGACACCAGAATGCAGAAGAGGATTTGATGAGATCAAGAAAGAACTGATGCGGGCCCCAGCTCTAGGCTTGCCAGATCTGACTAAACCTTTCCAACCTTACATGCACAAGAGACAACATGTGGCCTTGGGAGTGCTTACTCAATCCTTTGGGGACTGGAAAAGGCCAGTGGCCTATTTCTCAAAACAGTTAAACCACGACAGTCCTTTTTGGCACCCAACGTGGGGCAAAAGGCTTGAGATAATAACGGTTGCAGGTCACGATATCAGTTTATGTGATTTGCATCATGCTCTCGTCTTTGCCATACATGTTAAGGATTGGTGTTGGTTTCTGCAGGCTGCTGTACTCTGCAATGATTAGTAATGTCTTGCCTGGGAGATTTGTTTTTAGAACACTGACCTTGAGCTTAATGTGGTATCTGAGCTCTGTACTAAAGCCGTTACTGTATTTTGGCTACTATCTTGTGGAGACAATTAGCAATTATACTTCTGCCTCTGAAAGGCTTTTTATGGAGGAAATGCAGAATGGTACCTTTGCTACCCTCTATCATAACATTTCCTCCTTCATCACAATAACTTTTCAGTATTTTTAACACCCTTGGGTAGTTACAATACTTCTATTGCTACATCTGGGGAACACTGTTTCGGTTTTGTCTAAGGTTAGCAAGCAATTTAAGAATATAATCCAGAGATCTGCCCCAAGGCTGGATAGTTATGAATGGCAGGGTGTGTGGAACAGCATGGGCAAACGCCTAGGACGGTGGGCACCTCCGGTGTTTTGGAACTTTACTCGTTGTTTACATTGGGATAAATATTTAGCAAAAGCCACCTGGTTAGTCAACACTAGGGGATCTACTAATAGAGCCGGCCCTGCCCAATCAAAACTTTTACGTACCGTAGAAGGGGATAAAGTCCCTGTGGTGCACGTGAGAAATATGCTGGGGAAGACAGTCTGGGTTACTCCTGCCTCAGGCAAAGGCAAACCCGTTTGCGGGATTGCCTTTGCCCAGGGACCTGGGTGCACTTGGTGGGTAATGCGGAAGGATGGGGAAGTCCGATGTGTACCTCAAGGAGACTTGATTTTGGGTGAAAACAGTCAATGATTTGAATTGTATTATGTTAATTGTTACACAATACAGTATGACATTACTACTATGGCTGCTATCTACTATATCAATGGTATTACAGTAAGAATCACCCAGACTGATGAAGAATGAGCTTCACTGAAACCAAGCAATGTGCAGCAGTGATGCAACCAGAACTGGCTTCAGCAGCTTGCGCCCAACAATTCCCTCGAGACCGACATCTTTGACCTGCAGATCATGGACATGGACCGTGCCAGATGACAATCCAACACCACATACCATCTCCCCTTCCCTGAGAGACTGCTATGATGGATGAAGCCCAGAGTCACGGACTGACTGAACTCCACAGACATTTTAAAGTGATGGCCCATGGACTAAGAAAGTGATATCTGTGTGTATATATTAAAAGAGAGGAAGAGCAATAATGAATACTTGGAATGTATTGAAAAGTGTAGGACCCGGGCATGACGTAAATGGTATGGAATAAGGGGTGGATACTGTCCTGGTTTCAGCCAGGATAGAGCTGGTTTTCTTCACAGAAGCTAGTGTGAGACTGTGTTTTGGATTTGGGATGAGGAACTGTTGATAATATGCTGATGTTTTGGGTTGTTGCTAAGTAGTCAAGGACAGTCCAGCTTCTTGTGCTGGCTTGCCAGCAAGGAAGCTGGGGATGCACGGGAAGCTGGGAGGGGACACAGCCAGGACAGCTGACCCAGACTGGCCAAAGAGATATTCCCTACCATACGACGTCATGCCCAGTACATAAACTGGAGTTGGCCGGGGGGTGGAAATCGCTGCTCGGGGACGGGCTGTCGATCACGGGGTGGTGAGCAATTGCTGTATTGGGCATCACTTGTTCTTGTACATTCCTTTGTTGGTATTATCATTATTGTTCCCTTCTTTCTTTCTGTCCTATTAAACCGTGTTTATCTCAACCCACGAGGTTTTTTTCCTAATTCTCTCCCCCGCCCCACTGTGGGAGGGGGAGTGAGTGAGCGGCTGTGTGGTGCTTAGTTGCCGGCTGGGGCTAAACCACGACAATGGTTTAATTTATATTGTAATAATGGTTGTGATTATTTGTGTTTTGTTCGGATGTATTAAGAACATGGTGGTGAAAAGAGTTACAGGACAATATGTAATAGTAATTCCTAATGATAAAAGTGAAACTTATCTGAAGAAAAGACATAGATAAGTTTCAAAGGGGGGAATTGATAAACTGAAGATAAATGTTAACCATTAAGCTGAGTAGCTGTCTTGTGTGAATTTAGCAAGATTGTGTAAGCTTGCATGCCTTACTAATCGCCAGTCTCCGGAGAAGGAACCAAAAAAGGGGGCTTCAGGGACTGATAAAAGAAATATCTTGCCACAAGGAAGATGATAACAAGAATAAGAAAATGCTACTTGCATGAAGTCAGCGAAATTTCGCAATAACTAGGGTAAAGGCAAAGGTGGCAGGGGGAGATCACGACCACCAACTCAATTGAGGAACTATGCAAATTACCCCCCCACTGTCTAGGAATATGCATGCTAATTTAAATACATGCAACCAATAGCAAGTGATATAGTAATCACTACTCAATGAATGTAAACTTGGGCAGGTTTTTTTCTTGTTTTGCTAATCGTGTAACAGTATAAATATGCTGTAGTTTTTGTACGGAGACAAGCTAGTTTTGTGGGATACCACCTAGCTTCCAGCTTTGTGCAAACCTACAATAAAAGGAATACCTCGACCCTGTGTGAATATTGGCTTTGCATACTGGGTAAAGATCCCACTTTTCGGGACAACAATATGACTAAGAGTGTCGTCCAGATGCTCCTTGAACTCTGACAGGCTTGGGGCCATGACCACTTCCCTGGGGAGCCTGTTCCAGTGACTGACCACCCTCTCAGTGAAGAACCTTTTCCTAAGGTCCAATCTGTACTTCCCCTGACACAGCTTTAAGCCATTCCATCACATCCTGTTGCTGGTCACCAGAGAGAGGAGATCAGCACCTCCCCCTCTGCTGATCCTCTTGAGGAAGTTGTAGACTATGATGAGGTCACCCCTCAGCCTTCTCCAAGCTGAACAAGCCAAGTGACCTCAGCTGCTCCTCATAAGTCTTGCCCTCGAGACCTTTCACCATCTTCTTCGCCCTCCTCTGGACACACTCTAATAGTTTGATGTCCTTCTTATATTGAGGCGTCCAAAACTGCACACAGTACTCGAGGTGGGGCCACACTAGTCCAGTATATAGGGGGACAATCACCTCCCTTGACCGGCTAGCTATGCTGTGCTTGATGCACCCCTGGACATGGTTGGGCCTTTTGGCTGCCAGGGCACACTGTTGACTCATGTTGTTGCCATCAACCCAAACCCCCAGATCTCTTTCCGTGGGGCTGCTCTCCAGCCTCTCATCCCCCAATTTGTATGTATAACCAGGATTACCCCATCCCAGGTACAGAATCCAGCACTTGCTCTTGTTAAACTTCATATGGCTGGTGATTGCCCAGCTGTCTAGTCTATCCAGATCCCTCTGCAAGGCCTCTCTACCCTCAAGGGAGTCCACAGCTCCTCCTAATTTAATATTGTTGGCAAACTTAATGTTTTGTTGGGTGGTGGGGTTGATGTTTGAGACAAATGGAAGATTCTAGGGGGCAGGTCAGTAGGAGTTAACACAATTAAAAAAGATTAATAAAACTGGATGTGGTAGTCAAGAAGATGAAGAAGTATTTGTACTTAAGCAGTAGACCATGAAGACTTAGCTGTTCCTGCACTCTTGAAAAATGTAACTGTCACAAAGCCAGCAGAATCCACAGTTACTAGGGTAAAGGTAAAGGTGGCAGGGGGAGATCATCACTACAGACTTAATTGAGGGACTATGCAAATTACCCTCCCACACTTTCTAGGTGCATGCGTGCCAATTTGAATAAGTGTAACCAATAATAAGCAATGAGTTAATTACTAGCCAATGAATGTAAATTTGGGGGTTCTCCATTGTTTTTGCTAATTGTGTAACAGGATAAATATGTGGTGATTCCTTTGTGTGGTGTGCTAGCTTTGTGGAATGCCACCTAGCACCCATATCTGTGCAAATATGCTTTAAATAAAATACCTCTACTCTGTGTGTATATTGGCGTGTTGCACACCAGGTATACGATCCCACTTTTGGGACAACATGGTTGGGTTTGGATTGGGGGTGTGTTTTGTGTTTAGGGTTTTTGTTTTGTTGGGATTTTTTGTTTGTTTGATTATTTTTTGTTTTTTCAGGTAACACTTGTGTGGAAAAGGATTCTGCCACCATAAAATAAGGATCTATTGCTATATGAAATGTAGGCCCTTAAGAACACAGGAAATATACTTGCCAAATGAAAATTAAGAAAATTAGACTTGTTTTCTAAGATTTAAAAAAACAAGTTAGAATAGAATAAATAAGCTGACATTGCCCCTTAACTACTTTTGTCCAATGTGAAGGAAAAACATTTTATTGCCTGATTTCAGCCAATGGTGCATGTAAGGGTGTGTGGAAGGAGAGTGTATGATCCATTAAGGCATCTGGTCAAGGACATGTTTCAGTGCAAAACGGAAGCCATAAACAAGAACATACTGGAACACAAACCTGACTGACAAATGATAAGGGAGGCAGTGATGAGAACCAAACCTGGTCAGGCACACTAATTATGAGGGCATGTGAGAGTGTGAGAATGTTTATTCCAGCAAGGTTATCTGATTGGGGACCTTGTCAATTTGGAAACTAAGGGAAAAAGAGGGAAACCAGAAACAGAATATACAGACACAGACCTGACAAAACAAACATGGAGACAATGATAAGGAACAAGCCTTGCCAGTCACACTAATTAATGGGATAGCAAGGAGAAACTACAGATTCCACATCCAGGAAGATCAACCTGGACTTTGCAACTGATAAGACTCTAAACCATGGGGAAAACTTGGAGGGGTGCAGGAATCGATAGAGTTTGTATTGGGTTTACTTGGCAATATTTTGGTAGTGGGGGGGGCGGGACTGCAGGAGTGGCTTCTGTGAGAAGAGATCAGGAGATGCTCCCATGTTTGATAGAGCCAGTTCCAGCCAGCTCCAAGACAGACCCGCTGCTGGCCAAAAGCTGAGCCAATCAGCAATGTTGGTAGTGCCTCTGTGATAACATATTTAAGAAAGGGTAAAGTATGCTGCGCAACAGCAGCTGGGAGAGAGAGGAGTGAGAAAATGTGAGAGAAACAACTCTGCAGACACCAAGGTCAGTGAAGACGGAGGGGGAGGAGGTGCTCTAGGCACTGGAGCAGAGATTCCCCTGCAGCCTGTGGTGAAGGCCATGGTGATGCGGGTGGTCCCTCTGCAGCCCATGAAGGACCACAGTGGAGCAGATATCCACCCTGCAGCCTGTGGAGGGCTCCATGCTAGAGCAGGTGGATGTGCCCTGAAGGAAGCTGTGACCCTGTGGAGAGTCTGTGCTAGAGCAGGCTCCTGGCAGGAACTGTGGCTCTGTGGAGAGGAGCCCATGCAGGAGCAGGTTTCCTGGTAGGACCTGTGGCCCCATGGGGGACCCATGCTGGAGCAGTCTGTTCCTGAAGGACTGCAACCCCATGGAAAGGACCTATGCTGGAGATGTTTGTGAAGGACTGTATCCTGTGGGAGGGACCCCATGTTGGAGCTGGGGAAAAATGTGAGGAGGAAGGAGTGGTGGAGATGAAGCTTTATGAACTGACCACAATCTCCATTTCCCATCCCCCCTGCACTGCTCCGTGGCAGGGGAGGAGGTAGAAGAGGAGAAGCTAGATTTAGTTCTGGTTTTATTTCTCACTATCCTATTCTATTTTTAATTGGCTGCAAATTTAATTAATCTTCCCCAAGATGAGTCTGTTTTGCCCATGACCGTTACTGGTGAGTGATCTCACTGTCCTTATCTCAACCCATGAGCTTCTTCATCGTGTTTTCTCCCTGCTGTCCTGCTGAGGAGGGGGAGTGAGAGAGCAGCTAGGTGGGGACCTGGCAGCCAGCCAAGGTCAACCCACCACAGAGCTGTACAAACCCATGAAGGGGACATACAGGGGAAAGGGGAGCAGGGAGGAACAAAGAGGGGGCTAGACAGAAAAGGGTGTAAAAGGGGCTGGTTGCGTGTAAAATGGGGCCAATCAGTACGCTTGTCTAGCTGAGCCCTTTGCCTGATCACCACAGTCTATCCTATCTTCTTCTATCTTATCTATTCTTAAATGTTTTCTTAACTATCTGTCTGCATAATGTCACTCTCTGTCCCGTGTGTTCTTCAAGGACTAAGTGCCAGCTACTGGTGAGATCTAGGTGTGCCTGAGTCAGACTGGGGTGTAGGCGCCCCCTGCCTGTGGTGTCAGCTACTGGAGCAAACGGGGGTCCTAGTTGGAGGGGCCATAGCCCTGTGGATCTAGGGAAGGTCCTGCAGCCTTTGTGCCCAGAATGCCAGCTACTGGGGGCACTGGCATGAGTGGACTTGGGGTCAGCCACTGGAGTCAGATCGGGGGGGGTAGGCACCTCCTGCTTGTGGTGTCAGCTATTGCAGTGAGTGGGGTCTCAGCATCAGCTGCTGGAATGAGTAGGTATCTTTAACCTCCAACTACTGGGGTAGGAACAGTGTGTTCCCCGAAACACAGCTACTGGGAGGGACTGGTGTGAGTGAGGGGCTCCTCAGCACCAGAGGCTGGACATGACCACGCACCACAGCCCTTGTGCCTGGTGCCAGCTCCTAGGGTGGGGGGTGAGTGCCTGTATGGTCCCCAAACCTGGTGTGTGTGGGGAGTGTGCATGTGTATTTGCTAGCAAACTTCAAGCTGGGCTAGCTGTTGAGACCCATGAAGCAGATAAGAGGGCCTGGGATTCGGGCAGGGGTATCAAGCAGACAGAGGGGCCATGTTGGTACTTTGGGGATCCCCAAATGTGTACGTGCTTGTGAATCTAGACAGTGTTGTGTATGTGCCTTCACTAGGGAACTTTACCTCTGCCAAAGAGGAGGAAGGGGACTTGACTGTTTATGTTTGTTTTATGCGAGTCCTGTATGTAGGTGCTGTTGAAGGCAGTGCCTTGTCTGTGGCAGTCTGCGTAACAGGCTGTGTCAGTGTCCTGTGTATGTCCTCTGTGTGTGTTTCTGGGATATGTGCTTCAACTTTGCTACTGATTGAATCTGCAGACAGGAAAGTTGCAGCTGTGTCCCTCAGCCTGGGCAGAGACCCTGGGTCCCTGAGCACACTGGGCTGTGCTCCAGCAGCTGGGCAGGAGGGAGTTCTGGGCCAGAGCTGCTGGAGGAGGTGGCCACTCTTAACATCCCTTAACATGGCATTCTCTACAGCAGTGAACAAGTCTTTCCATCTCAGTGTAACATTTTTTATTATGAGGGAAAATATGGTGCACACAGAATATTTTTTAAATATTTGAGGTTTCATTTTGCTAGAATATCTTATCTAGGCTCCCTTTCCCATGAAAGGTTGGACCAGATGATCTTTCGAGGTCCCTTCCAATATGGGCTATTCTATGATTCTATAATAAAAAGTATAGATGTCTAATACAATATATTGAGTATATTCAAAAGAGGGCTGATACTGACTGTGGACAGTTTCTCTTGTCTTGCATGGTAAATTAAGCATTTAATAAAGTAACTCAGTGCATTTTTATAATAGATTTTTTTTCTCTTTTAATGTATTTGTCTTAAACTGAGCGCTCTTATAGAAATGCTCATTGATTCCTGCCCACTCCCTACCTTTAGAATGCTTGCTTTCCCTTTAAGGCCTTAAGTACTTATACCCAGTGCTTACACAAATTGTTTTGTTTGCATATAAAATGACTGTTTTCCTCCTTCAGTCTGCCTGTTGCTATCACATCATCACACATACTTTGGAGCAGGAACAGTTGATTCATGAGAGCCTAGAAGCAGGTAGCATGCTGAGGCTAATACAATAATTACAAACTAGTTAAGCATGCAATTAATCATTCCATTGACTCAAAAAAAAAAGTTGTGGAATAGAAAGTCTCTTCGCTCAAACATCAAGCCTCTGAAAGCAGACGAAAAGCTTTCCTCATAAAATTCTGCTAAAGCCATTTGTGAACAGGGAGATATCAGCCCAAATGGAAAGACTTAAAACTGGAAATGAAAGCTAGCTATGACAAAGCAGAGGACAGTAGCTGTGTCTGAGGCAAAGACAAACTTCTGGATTATAACTATCCTCCGTAGTTAGTGGGCTGTTGCTGCTTGAGGTAAGAAAACTTTCTAAAACTAAGGAAAAGCACAACTGTTTTAATTATGTAGTGTAGGAATCTTTTTTTTTTTTTTTTTTTTTTGGTGAGGCTTCTTGTATGGTTGAGTGCTTTCTTTTGTGAACTAACTTGTGCCTTGGCAGCCTCCAAAGCTGCTGGAACTATGACATTCAAAATTTTGTTTATGAGCAAAGAGAAAGTACACCTTATATAAATAAATAAAACAAAAAATTTATCGTTCGTGTAACTCAAATCTTGAGAGTTTAATCATTATTAATCCCGATCTAATTGTTACAGGAAAAGAAAGAATAATGATGTAGTTAAAATTGTAACACACACACTTCTTAGTTTCTATCCCTTTTCCTGCTGTTATGCTCACTCTTTCACTGCTCTTCTGGGTCCTAAGGTCAGTGGTTTCATTCTAGTGGTGGTAGAGGAGTGCTTATGGTGAGTTGTTAACATCTGGAGTCCATGGCCAGGAGGAATATGATGTTCATGTTGATGGTTTCTTTGTTTTTTTCTTCCTCACTCTAGTATTCACTTGGGGTCATGTTTATATGTTTGCTAATACACTTTTACACATTTCTCTCTGTTGTTGAATCAAACATGCAAGTAACCTTCATGCGTAGCAGCTGACCACACCCCTGTCTTTACTCCATATTATCATCAGGGAATTGTGCCCCTGTACTCGGCACTGGTGAGGCCACACCTTGAATACTGTGTTCAGTTTTGGGCCCCTCACTACAGGAAGGACATTGAGTTGCTGGAGCATGTCCAAAGAAGGGCAACGAAGCTGGTGAGGGGTCTGGAGAACAAGTCTTATGAGGAGCAGCTGAGGGAACTGGGCTTGTTCAGTCTGGAGAAGAGGAGGCTGAGGGGAGACCTTATCGCTCTCTACAACTACCTGAAAGGGGGTTGTGGCGACATGGGTATTGGTCTCTTCTCCCAAGTAACTAGCGATAGAACGATATAGTCTCGAGTTGCACCAGGGGAGGTTTAGACTAGATATTAGGAAAAATTTATTCACTGAGAGAGTGGTCAGACATTGGAACAGGCTGCCCAGGGAGGTTGGTGGAGTCACCATCACTGGAAGTGTTCAAAAAACATGTGGACATGGCACTTCGGGACATGGTTTAGTGGGCATGGTGGTGTTGGGTTGACGATTGGACTTGATGATCTTGAAGGTCTTTTCCAACCTTAATGATTCTGTGATTTTGTGATCTGTTAACCAAATTACAAATGCTTGAAGTGTAAGTTATTAGCCATACAACTCCTTTTATTGCTTTATTATCACTGATAGTTTTACAGGGTCTAAAGCCTAGGAGAAGAATAATTCAAAATACTTTCTGAAAGCTTTCCTGCTCCCGCTCCCCAAAACAAAGAATACTTCATGAACTTTCATGCATAACACTCCCCCCCCCAAAAAAAAAAGGAAAAAAAATGAATTAAGACAGTCACCTGTTTGGTAGTTATGCTTGCTTTTCCTTTAAGGCCTTAAATGCTTATACCCAGAAATCTCACTTTGTCAGTGCTGATGTAAAATTCTGCCACAGCCCAAATGAAACAAAAATAGTTTGCAAAAGATTAAAAAAAAGCTATTAATCAAGTAGTTTGACAGAGGAAGCTGTATTACTGTTTGAGCATTACAGAGAGAGAGCAGTTTTTGTATGTTTGCAACAGAAACAATGCAATATAAAAGCAGAAAACTTGAGTATACCAAATTTGCAAATAGAAGGTCTTTCAACAAGGAAGAACACTTTTAAAGCTTGAGATAAAATTGCTGTTTTGCTCCTTCCACCTTTTCAAGGCACACACATACATAGGCACAATCCCACTTTGCACTGGGTCGGTTTACACTGAAGTTAAATATTCAGTAGCCACCTTTATGTTGATGAATGAGATGATGTTCATGTTAAAGCTGAGCAGTAAAATGGTTGGAAAAATAGTTTGTTTAGGCTCAGTTTAAACTTGAGGTTCAGAAAGTAAGTCATCCTCATCAGAACTGGCAGCTTCTATTTAAATTCCAAAGATAATTTAGAACCCCAAGACATTTGGAAGTTTAGTCCTTAACCCTCTGTAGAGTATCAAGCAAGAGAAGTAGCTTTCATTGGCCCCTTCCTGACTTCCATATTATATAAAGTGCACAGTGAAAAATTTGATCACTGAGAGTATTAGGAAACATCGGAAATAATATAATAAGCTACTAGACCCATATACAAATATTTTTTTACTTTGCATTTGTCTAGTTATTCCACTATGGATAAATTTATCCACCAGCATATAAACACTTTAACTTGTTTAGAAGTATATTCAATTGCATCAAGATTTAGATGTATTGCCATTTACCCCATAAATACTGAAGGCCGTTAATAAGACTAATTACCTTTCACACTAAGCAGTCACTAACAATATCACCTATCTCCCTACTGAAATGTAACTGCTGCTTTGAATTCTCTCCATGTTATTTACAAAAAGTTCCATAAATTAATCTGTTCCCAGAGACTAAGTGACCTCAAATGTACAAATACCCAAGTGAATAGAGAGGCTTCAAAGGAAGGTAACATTTTTCATAACAGCTTTAGCAAGAATTCATATGTTGCGTTGATTATGCCCCAGGATAGGACAGAACGATGGTAATTCAGATGGGCTCCTCTGAAAAGATGCATCAATTTTTGATCACGTTCTAGCCAGATCATCACAAAAACTTTTGAAAATGACTGAAATTCGCCACCAATTTGAGATTGCATGCGAGCTTTTACAACATTCATTGGGAAAAATAAGGATCCCAGCATGGCACCCAACAGCCCTCCACAGATAAAGTCATTGACCAAGTGAGCACTATAAGAAGTTGCTTCAGGCAGACATTGTTTGATAGGTCCTCGTAGACCGAAGAAGAGGATGTTACTGCTTCCATTCCGGAGCAGAATAGGCACCAAACCCCGATAATATTCTCTAATCCCATAGACTTTTAGTACCTTGAAAGCCTGGTAAGTGTTTGTAAATTTGTCATGATGTTTGTAGTCTTGAAGCAAAGTCTGGACTCGTTCAAAAGGTGTAAGAAGGGCTTCCGTGGTCCCTGCAAGCACTGCTGCCATGCTGCGAGTTAGAATTTCAGGTGCACTTGTGTGACTATGGAGCAAGGAGGAGAAATCTTCGTACAAGCCAAACATTAGAGACAGGGTGGTCGTTTTTTGCATTAATGGAGGAAGGATTCCACGATAGAGATTTCGAATTCCATCTTTCTGCAGCTGATGTACTGCATCCTTTGTTTTCAAGCCATACAACTGTTGTCGAAAGAGGACCTTCTGGATGGGAAAGGTGACCACTATATTGGTGAAGGCTGCACAATAGCCACAAAGATAATGTTTACCAGAGCTACCCTTTATGTGATGGTTGATATCTTGCTTTGAATTTGTTGGGACACAATCTTGTGAATCCATCTTTTTTTTTCCCCCTTAATATATATCTTAGATTTCTTTTCCTATGTCAAAAAAAGAAAAGAATGTGAACAAAATGGCATGTGACACAGCTTGTTTAGTTCACACACACACATCATGTGCACACTGTTCAACATGTTACATCCTGAAGAAACTTCATCAAATTCAGTGGAACAGTGTGACAAATGCTTCATATGATAGATGATGCAAAATGCACAGTTTTCTACACCAGATCCAAGGACCTGAAAAACTAGCCATTTTTTTTCTTCCTTTATGTTTTGTTGACTAAAACCAAACTAAATTAAAACAAATAGACATATGAACCCCTCCAGTGCCACATTACAGCTGAAAATGTCAGGGAGAAATAGGAAGTTTACACATTAAGTTGTCAGTACAGTATGTCAAGGAATTCAAATGCTGAATGTTCTATTCTAACACTAGTAAAATACAATACAAATTACCAAGGTTTTGGAAAACACACACATGCACACGCACACTACACACAGCTTAGCATTACAAATTCTGATCATTCCTGCCCATATTTCCCTGTGGCAGGCAACAATGAATAATTTAAATAAGAATTTTAATTATCAGCATTAGTTTACTATAGAGAAGTAAAAGAATATAGAAAAGCTAAAGAATACACTGAGCTCTGCTAGAGCTAAGATCCTGAAGGACACAGTGAACAGAGTTTCATTAAATAAAATGGAGAATTAGTCCTTAATAGGCGATACATGATCCACTATTGTTGCATAATATTGTGCTCTTTAGTGTTTGCCAAAGAACAGCACCATAGAAGTGATTTACAAAGATGAAGCATTTATCCTGATATGAAGTTATGGCAGTAGTGAGGAATTCACATTGGGGAGCTTGTACCACTTCATCTATACTAATATATATTGTTCCTAGGATCAACTTAGTTCTATCTGCATATAGTAAAATAGCCACACCCACAACTAAGCTACAGTCTTACCTGGCACCCCACTTTTATATTAAGAGTTATACCAACTTCACTACTGCAGTGGGAAAGAGTGTCACTCATGAATAAAACATGTAAAACACTGAGGATTCATAAGACTTTTGACAACTACTCACCAGTTGTGTTGGCAATAGCAACCTGTGGCCAATATAATTTCTGATTTCTTTTTAGGAAAAAAAATGAGAGAACTAACTCATAAGGTACATATTTCTTTCCATGGAGTAGCTGGATTTATGAAGTAAGGAGCAGATTAAAAATATAGCATTACCTTAATCATCTTCATGTAGTTTAAATAAGTTCTCATGCTTATGATTTGAGAACTTGCAATGAACAGGCAATGCAATTTTTCTCAGAAGTGTTTATGACAGACCCTTTGCTTTCAGCGGTAATTTCACAAGGCCTAACTGTGTCACTGTGCTGGTTTTGGCTGGGATGGAGTTAATTTTCTTCATAGTAGCTAGTATGGGGATATGTTTTGGATTTGTGATGAAAATAATGTTGATAATGCAGGGATGTTTTAGTTATTGCTGAACAGTGCTTACACAGCATAAAGGCCTTTTCTGCTTCTCACACTGCCCCGCCAGCAAGTAGGCTGGGGGTGCACAAGGAGTTGGGAGGGGACACAGCTGGGACAGCTGACCCCAACTGACCAAAAGGATATTCCATGCCATATAATGTCATGTTCAGCAATAAAACCTAGGGGAGGAGTTTGCTGGGGCAGCCATTGCTCAGGGACCAGCTAGGCATTGGTTGTCTGGTGGTGAGCAATTGTTTTTTTCATCATGTTTTCCTTAATTTTGCTTTTCTTTGTTTATTTTTCTTTTTTCTAATTAAACTGTCTTATATGAACCCATGAGTTTTCACACTTTTACCCTTCAGATTCTCTCCCCCATCCCACTGGGATGGGTAAGTGAGTGAGTGGCTGTGTGCTGCTTACTGGGGTTAAACCATGACAGTCCATTTTGGGGCTAACGTGGGGCTTGAAGGGTTTGAGATTACAACAGATTTGACTGGAGTGTATTGGAGGGAACTTATAATTATATCTGTTTAACAGTTTGATGGTCATGTTGTCGACTTATCTGTTCTCAACATTCTTTTCTTGCCGTACATCAAATTTGAGACCTTGTTAAAGGCTGATTTTAGCTTTTGCAGTTTTCTGTGCTCAGTGGTGTTTTGCCTGGGAGAATTATGATAAAAGCACTGGCCTTGAGCCTAATCTGGTATTTGGGCCCTGCGTTGATGCCTTCCCTGTACTTCAGGAACCATCTCATGGAGACAATTAACAATTACACTTTTTCCCTTTTCTCCTCTGAGAGGCTTTTGAGTGGAAAGGAAAGAGTGGAGGAAAAACAGAATGGCACCTTCCCCTTCTTCTGTGCAGTAGACATTTTCTCCCTCGTTACAATAACTTTTCAGTATCTTGAACATCCTTGGGTAACCAAAATGCTCCTATTGATACTTCTCAAGAATATTTTTTTGCTTTTTCTAAGGTTAATCAACTATTTAGGAATATCACCCAGGGATATGCCCCAAGGCAGTGTGGCTATGGATGGCAAGGTGTGTGTGAGAATATGGGCAGGTACCTAGAATGGTTGTCACCGATGGTCAGGAACTTCACTCCCAAACAAGTGCAAGATCCTGATGAAGTGATAGAATGTTTGAAAAAAAGATGCCCTGGCCCTGGCTATGCCAAAGAGATACAACTTCTCGCACTGTGCTGGGACCTGGCCTATGCCTACTGAGCACTATTCAGGACCCTCAAAGAGAAGAGAGGGTCCCTGGATCTCAAGACATACAAACAGACACTGTGGCTAAAACAGAGACCCAACCCTCAAATATATCTGTCGCTCGGATAGTCAAGAAGAAACAATGGAAGCAGAGGTCAAATCTTTTAGTAAGGGAAGAAGCTACTCCTAAGAGGGAGCAGGAGAGATAATCAGAAGAGGCAGCCTGTTCTGCAGCAGGGCAGTAACAAGAACAGGAAAGGGAAGAGACTGAAATCATAAATGAGTCAGAAATTGCCTGATCCCTATCCCTATCCCTGAGTGACCTGTGAGATATGTAAAAAGATTTCAGCCATCAGCCAGGCAAGCAAATTATCAGCTGGTTGCTCTGATGCTGGGATACTGCAGCCAATAGTCAGGAAATAGAGGGTAAGGAAGCACAGCAGCTGGGATCCCTTGCTAGGCATGAGGCCATTGACAAAGGAATTGGAAAAGGGGCAAATCAGTGCTTGTCTGGATTCTCGGAGGATCCTTCTGTTGTGGAGTTGCTGAGGGTCAAAGAACAGCAGTTGCCAATTGCTACCATAACAGTGCACTGGCGACAATATCACACCAATCGAGACCCCCTGGTTCCCATCCATAAGCTGATTTGTCGACTGGAGAGGCAAGGAATGATCAACAAGACTCGCTCACCCTTTAACAGCCCCATACGGCCAGTGCGAAAGTCTAATGGAGAATGGAGACTGACAGTAGACTATTGTGGCCTGAATGAAGACACACCACCACTGAGTGCTGCCGTACTGGACATGCTAGAACTTCAATACTGTGGAATAACTGCTGGGGGTGGCTTAGAAATCAAACTTATATTCACACTCTAAGAACAGCATCGAAACAGGGTGGAATGCAGCTAGTGTACAATGAGTCTGTACCATGGCAATTCCCTAGGCAACCCTAGATGTTGGCAACATCAGGGGAACTTGGTGTGCTGACTCTGGGAGAAACTGCATGGAGGGTGGAGTGGAGTGGAGACACCACGGCCACGCTCTGTGATTACAAGGGAATCTAAAGGTACACAGTATAAATTAATAAGCTGCACATTTGATACTCTGGGCCAACAGTTTGTCAACTTTTGATGAAATGCTGTACTCAGAGTGAACTTTGCTTATTATAATCTCATTATAATACCAAAACACACACCCATCCCAAAAGTTACCCACCTCCCAAGGTGCGACCACCCCTCAACGAGCTTGCGCACTGAATTTTTCCTAGTCTGTGCCTTTAAACACGAAGCAAGAGAATTTTGGACCAATCTTGATAAAGGTATGTATGACTAGAGTCACTCAAGCTCCACCTGCAAAGTAAAACACTATAAAATAGTTTGAGAAGGGGTGGATGTCAGGGAAGATAACATCGATGTCAGGGAAGATACTGTCACAGGAACGACCCCATTCTCCTGACCTTTAGGATCTGCCGACGGGCTGACCCTCTCTTCCCCCCCACTGGGATGCCTTTGGGTAATATTTGAACACTCGACTATCCCGAGTGAATCCTGCTTGAGCAATTTCCTGCTTGACCAACCTGATCTCCTTCTATGACCAGGTGACCCGCCTAGTGGATGAAGGAAAGGCTGTGGATGTTGTCTACCTGGACTTTAGTAAAGCCTTTGACAGCATCTCCCACATCATTCTCCTGGAGAAACTGGCGGCTTGTGGCTTAGACAGGTTTACTCTTCGCTGGGTGAGGAACTGGCTGGATGGCCGAGCCCAGAGAGTTGTGGTGAACGGCGTTAAATCCGGCTGGCGACCGGTCACAAGTGGTGTTCCCCAGGGCTCGGTTCTGGGGCCGGTCTTGTTCAATATCTTTATAGATGATCTGGATGAGGGAATTGAGTGCTCCCTCAGTAAGTTTGCAGATGACACCAAGTTGGGTGGGAGTGTTGATCTGCTGGAGGGTAGGAGGGCTCTGCAGAGGGATCTGGACAGGCTGGATCGATGGGCAGAGGTCAACTGTATGAGGTTTAATAAGGCCAAGTGCAGGGTCCTGCACTTTGGCCGTAACAACCCCATGCAATGCTACAGGCTTGGGGAAGAGTGGCTGGAGAGCTGCCCAGCGGAAAAGGACCTGGGGGTGCTGGTTGACAGCCGGCTGAACATGAGCCGGCAGTGTGCCCAGGTGGCCAAGAAGGCCAACAGCGTCCTGGCCTGTATCAGCAATAGTGTGGCCAGCAGGAGTAGGGAAGTGATTGTGCCCCTGTACTCGGCACTGGTGAGGCCGCAGCTTGAATACTGTGTTCACTTTTGGGCCCCTCACTACAAGAAGGATGCGGAGGTGCTGGAGCGTGTCCAGAGAAGGGCAACGAAGCTGGTGAGGGGTCTGGAGCATGAGTCTTATGAGGAGCAGCTGAGGGAACTGGGGTTGTTTAGTCTGGAGAAGAGGAGGCTGAGGGGAGACCTTATCGCTCTCTACAACTACCTGAAAGGGGGTTGTGGCGACGAGGGTGTTGGTCTCTTCTCCCAAGTAATCAGCGATAGGACGAGAGGAAATGGCCTCAAGTTGCATCAGGGGAGGTTTAGATTGGATATTAGGAAAAATTTCTTCACTGAGAGGGTGGTCAGGCATTGGAACAGGCTGCCCAGGGAGGTGGTGGAGTCGCCATCTTTGGAAGTGTTCAAAAAACATGTGGATGTGGCGCTTCAGGACATGGTTTAGGGGACATGGTGGTGCTGGATTAATGGTTGGACTTGATGATCTTGAAGGTCCTTTCCAACCTTAGTGATTCTGTAATCCCCAGGAATCTCAGGAATCTCTATAGAGTTTCTTTATTACCCCATACATGTGTAACCCAGCCGTATTTAATCTATTTGCACATGCTTTGCAGACAGTGAATTTATCACCGGCAATCTAAAAGAATTTGTGCATCTGTTGCTTCAATAAATTGCACTATTGCTTGACTCAGCCGAGTGTGTTGTCCCTGAATGCAGGGGGCAGGTCAGTAGGAGACAACACAATTAAAAAAGATTAAAGAACAGAGATTTAGTGGTCAAGAAGATGAAGAAGATGAAGAAGTATTTGTACTTAAGCAGTAAGCCATGAAGACTGTTGTTCTTTTACTATTGAAAAATGTAACTGTCATGACATCAGCAGAATCCACAGTAACTAGGGTAAAGGTAAAGGTGTCAGGGGGAGATCGCGACCACCGACTCAACTGAGGGACTATGAAAATTACACTCCCCTCCCTTTCTAGAAGCATGCGCGATAATTTAAATATGTGTAACCAATAATAAGCAATGTGGTAATTACTAGCCAATGAATGTGAATTTGAGAGGTTCTCTATTGTTTTCGCTAATCGTGTAACAGGATAAATATGTGGTGATTCCTTTGTGTGGTGTGCTAGCTTTGTGGAATACCACCTAGCACCCATATCTGTGCAAATATGCTTTAAATAAAATACCTCTACTCTGTGTGTATACTGGCATGTTGCACACCGGGTATACAATCCCACTTCCGGGAAACATGGAAACACAGCCCTACCATTTGCCATGGACTGATCCAGACTGCACTGGAACAGGGTGAAGCTCTGGAACATCTGCAATACATCAATGACATCATTGTGTGGGGCAACAGAGAGGCAGAAGTGTTTGAGAAAGAGAAAAGAATACTCCAAATTCTTCTGAAAGCTGGTTTTGCCATATAACAAAGTAAGGTCAAAGTACCTGCACAGGAGATCCAGTTTTTAGGAATAAAATGGCAAGATGGGTGTCATCATATCCCTATAAATATGATCAATAAAATAACTATGTCTCCACCAACTAACAAAAAAGAAATACAAGCTTTCATAGGTGTTGGGGGTTTTTGGAGAATGCATATTTCTAGGTTATAATCTGATCGTAAGCCCTCTCTGGGGACTGACCTGGAAGAATGGTTCCAAATAGGGCCCTGAGCAGTACAGACCTTTGAACAAATTAAATGGGTGAGAGTTTGTGCGATAGCCCTTGGGCCAGTCCAGACAGGACATGATGTGAAAAACGTGCTTTACACCATAGCCGGGGAACATGGCCCCACCTGGAGCCTCTGGCAGAAAGCACCAGGAGAGACTCAAGGTCTACATCTAGGGTTTTGCAGTTGGGTATATAGAGGATCCGAGGCCCGCTATACTCCAACTGAAAAAGAGATATTGGCAGCATATGAAGGGGTTTGAGCTGCTTCAGAAGTAGTTGGTACTGAAGCACAGCTCCTCTTGGCACCATGATTGCCTATGCTGGGCTGGATGTTCAAAGGGAGGGTCATGCAACTGATGCTACATGGAGTAAGTGGGTCGCACTGATCATGCAACGGGCTCGAATGGGAAACCCCGACTGCCCAGGAATCTTGGAAATGATCATGGACTGGCCAGAAGGCAGAAATTTCAGAGTGTTGCCAGAGCAGGTGACTTGTGTTGAAAAGGCCCCACTGTATAACAAATTACCAGGAAATGAGAAGCAATATGTCCTGTTTATTGATGACTGGCTTTAGATATTGCTGAATAAGAAAACTGGCCACTACTCTGTCTCTATATTGTCATGGATGGTGGCAAACGCCCTGTGGGGCTAGCTACGGCAATGGAAGCAGAGCAACTGGCAGTGCAGAGGTAAACCCATCTGGGCTGCTGCATTATGACAAGATACTGCTGCCTGGGTACAGAACCTGGTTGTAAAAGTATGCCATGTAGATGCTCACATACTCAAAAGTCGTGCCTCCAAAGAACATCGAAACAATGAGCAGGTGGAGCAGACTGCTAGAATTGAAGTGGCTCAGGTGGACCTGGACTGGGAACATAAAGGTGAACTACTTATAGCTTGGTGGGCCCATGACACATCAGGACATCTAGGAAGGGATGCAACATACAAGTGGGCTCGTGATCTAGGGGTGGACTTTATTGATGCCACTGCACAGGTTATCCATGAATGTGAAATGTGTGTCATAATCAAACAAGCCAAACGGCTAAAGCCTTTTTGGTATAGAGGACGATGGCTGAAATACCAATATGGGGAAGCCTGGCAGACTGATTATATCAGACTACCATTAACCCGCCATGGCAAGAACCACATGCTTACAATAGTGGAAGTGACTACTGGGTGGTTGAAAGCATACCCTGTGACCTATGCCACTGCCCGGAATACACCTTGGGCCTTGAAAAGCAAGTTTTTGTGGCGACATGGCACCTCAGAAAGAATTGAATCAGACAATGGGACTCATTTCCAAAACAACCTCATAGACACCTGGGCCAAGGAGCATGGCATTGAGTGGGTGTATCATGCACCAGGCTCTGGGAAAACTGAACAATACAATGGACTGTGAAAAACTACACTGAGACCAATGGGTGCTGGGACATTCAAGCATTGCGATACACACTAGAGGATCTGCCAGTCGACCTGGCCCTGCCCAAATGAAACCCCTACATACTATGAAACGAGATAAGATCCCCATAGTACACATAAGGAACTGGCTGGGAAAGTCTGGGTTACTCCTTCCTTGGGAAAAGGCAAACTCATTCATGGGATTACTTTTGCTCAAGGACCTGGGTGTACTTGGTGGGTAATGCAGAATTCTGATGTGTACGTCAAGGAGCTTTAATACTGGGTGAAAATAATCCATGATTTGAGTTCTATGATGCCATTGCTGTATGATGCCAGTGTTATATGATGCTCTATGTCACCACTGCTGTGGCTGCCATATGTCAAAGGTGGTATAGCAGGACTCACCCAAATCAGTGAAGAATGAATCTCATGAGGAACCAGGCAAGTGCAGTGCTGACGCGACTTGAGGTGGCTGCAGTGTGCAACAATCCAACACAACACACCACATCTCCTTTCCTGAGTGGCCCCCATAACAGATGGAGCCCAAAGTCATGGACTAAATTAATTCAATGGATATTATATGGGAATTTAATGAACATTTTAGAGTGCTGTCCCATAGACTATGGGAATGATATCACTGTATATATCAAAGGATGGGAAGGGGGGTGGTGGTTAATGATGATGTATTGAATAGTGCGGGACCTGAGCATAACATAAATGGTATGGAATAAGGGGTGGAGAATGTACTGGTTCTGGCTGGGATGCAGTTAATTTTCTTCATAGTAGCTTGTATGGTGCTAGGGAAAAGAACATAGTTCACAGAATCACAGAATCATTAAGGTTGGAAAAGACCTTTAAGATCATCAAGTCCAACCATCAACTAAACACTACCATGCCCCCTAAAACATGTCCTGAAGTGCCACATCCACATGTTTTTTGAACACTTCCAGTGATGGTGACTCCACCACCTCCCTGGGCAGCCTGTTCCAGTGCTTGACCACTCTCTCAGTAAAGAAATTTTTCCTAATATCCAATCTAAACCTCCCCTGGCGCAAACTTTAGGCCATTTCCTCTCATCCTATTGCTAGTTACTTGGGAGAAGAGACCAACACCCACCTCACTATAACCCCCTTTCAGGTAATTGTAGAGAATGGCCTCACCAGTGTTGAGTACAGGGGCACAATCACTTCCCTACTCCTGCTGGCCACACTATTGCTGATACAGGCCAGGACGCTGTTGGCCTTCTTGGCCACCTGGGCACACTGCCGGCTCATGTTCAGCCAGCTGTCAACCAGCACCCCCAGGTCCTTTTCCACCGGGCAGCTCTCCAGCCACTCTTCCCCAAGCCTGTAGCGCAGCATGGGGTTGTTGTGACCCAAGTGCAGGACCCGGCACTTGGCCTTATTAAACCGCATACAGTTGACCTCTGCCCATCGATCCAGCCTGTCCAGATCCCTCTGCAGAGCCCTCCTACCCTCCAGCAGATCAACACTCCCACCCGACTTGGTGTCATCTGCAAACTTCCTGAGGGAGCACTCGATCCCCTCATCCAGATCATCAATAAAGATATTGAACAAGACCGGCCCCAGAACTGAGCCCTGGGGAATGCCACTTGTGACCGGCTGGCAACTGGATTTAACGCCATTCACCACAACTCTCTGGGCTCGGCCATCCAGCCAGTTTTTTACCCAGCAAAGAGTACACCTGTCTATAGTCATGACTGGCCAGCTTCTCCAGGAGAATGCTGTGGGAGACGCTGTCAAAGGCTTTACTAAAGTCCAGGTAGACAACATCCCCAGCCTTTCCCTCATCCACTAGGCGTGTCACCTGGTCATAGAAGGAGATCAGGTTGGTCAAGTAGAACCTGCCTTTCATGAACCCATGCTGGCTGGGCCTGATCCCTTGGTTGTCCTAGGTTGTCCTAGGTTGGAAGTGACCTACAATGATCATCTAGTTCAATTGCCTGTCCACTTCAGGGCTGACCAAAACTTAAAGCATATTATTACGGGCATTGTCCAAATGCCTCTTAAAATCTCACAGGCATGGGGACCATTGACCAGCTCTCTAGGAAGCTTGTTCCAGTGTTTGACCACCCTCTTGGTAAAGAAATATTTTGTAATATCTAGTCTGAACCTCCCCTGAAACAGCTTTGAGCCATTGCCACACATCCTGTCACTGGATACCAGGGAGAAGAGCTCAGCACCTCCCTCTCCACTTCCCCTCCTCAGGAAGCTGTAGGGAGCAATGAGGTCGCCCCTCAGCCTCCTTCTCTCCAAACTAGACAAACCCAGAGTCCTTAGCCACTCCTCATAGGACATGCTTTCCAGCCCTTTCACCAGCTTTGTTGCCCTCCTCTGGATGCATTCGAGTACCTTAACATCCTTCATATAAATTGTGGGACCCAGAACTGCACACAATACTCAAGGTGAGGCCACACCAACGCTAAATACAGTGGGATAACCACCTCTTTTGACCGGCTGTTTTTGCTGTGTTTAATGCATCCCAGAATGCAGTTTGCCCTCCTGGCTGCCAGGGCATGCTGCTGACTCATATTGAGCCTGCTGTCAACCAGCGCCCTCAGAACCCTTTCTGCAGGGCTGCTCTCCAGCCACTCCTCTCCCAATTTTTACTTGCATCGGCATTACTCCATCCCAGGTGCAGAAGTTAGCATTTGTTCTTGTTAATTGTCATGCCACTGATGATTGCCCAGTGCTCCAATCTATCTAGATCCCTCTGCAAGGTCTCTTGTCCCTCGAGAGAGTGAAAGTACCTCCCAGTTTAGTATTACCAGAAAACTTGCTAATGGTGTATTCAACTCCTGCATCCACATCACTGATAAAAATATTGAATGGAACTGGCCCTAGAATTGAGCCCTGAGGAACACCGCTGGTGACTGGTCACCTGCCAGATGTAGCCCCATTCACTATAACCCTTTGAGCCCTGCCGTTCAGCCAGTTCTTCAGCCAGCACAGCATGTACCTGCTCATCTCACAGTTGGACAACTTGTCCAGAAGGTTGCTGTGAGGGACAGTATAAAAAAACCTTACTAAAATCCAGAAAAACTACATCCACCGCCTTCCCTTCATCCACTAGGCAGGTGACCTTATCGTAGAGGGATATTAAATTATTTAGGCAGGACTTTCCCTTTGTGAACTCATGTTGACTGTGCGTGATGACCGCAGTCCTTTATATGCTTTTCAGTAGCACCCAGTATGGTCTTCTCCATAATGTTTCCAGGAACTGAGGCTAGACTAACTGGTCTGTATTTTCCTGGGTCTTCCCTCATGCCCTTCTTGTAAATTGGAATAACATTGGCTAGCTTCCAGTCAGCAGGGACCTCCCCAGACTTTGTTTTGGATTTGTGATGAAAACATTGTTGATAACACACTGATGTTTTAGTTATTGATGAACAGTGCCTACACAGTGTTAAGGCCTTTACTGCTTCTCATGCTGCCCTGCCAGTGGGTAGTCTGGGGGGTGCACAAGAAGTTGGGAGGGGACACAGCTGGGACAGCTGACCCCAACTGACCAAAGGGATATTCCATACTATATGATGTCGTGCTCAGCAATAAAACCGGGGTGGGAAGTTTGCTGGGGCTGCCATTGTTCGTGAACAGGCTGTGCATCAGACAGCTGGTGGGGAGTAATTGGTGGGGTTTTTTCAGCACTTGTTTTTCTTGGTTTTGCTTTTCTTTGTGTTTTTTTTCTTTTCTTCATTTTTTTTTTCTTATTATACTGTCTTTATCTCAACCTATGTTTTTTTGCACCTTTACCCTTCCAATTCTCTCCCCCATCCCTCTGGGACAAGGGAGTGAGCAAGCAGCTGTGTGGTGCTTAGTTGCCTATTGGGGCTAAACCACAACAGAGAGAGACATGGACTTACCAGTTCAACGAAGGACTACAAAGATGATTAAGGGACTGGAGCATCTCTCATATGAAGAAAGGCTGAGAGAGCTGGGACTTTTTAACCTAGAGAAGAGAAGGCTCAGGGGGGATCTCATCAATATCTGAAGGGAGGGTGCAAAGCAGATGGAGCCAGGCTCTTTTCAGTGGTACCTAATGATGGGACAAGAGGCACAAGCTGAAACACAGGAGATTCTGTCTGAACATAAGGAAACGCTTCGTTACTGTGAGCGTGACCAAACACTGGAACATGTTGCCCAGAGAGACTGGGGAGTCTCCCTCCTTGGAGATATTCAAAAGGTGTCTGGACATGTTCCTAGGCAGCCTGCTCTCAGTGGCCCTGTTTGAGCAGGGGAGTTGGACCAGATGACCTCCAGAGGTCCCTTCCAACCTCAACCATATTGTGAATCAATGGCCAGCTCCCCCAAGCACCTTTCGGACTGAGGGTGTGTCATGCTTTAACCCGAGCCAGCAACTAAGCACCACGCAGCCGCTCGCTCACTCCCCCACGGTGGGACGGGGGAGAGAATCAGAAGAGTAAAAGTGAGAAAAGTCATGGTCTGAGATAAAGACAGTTTAATAGGTAAAGCAAAAGCTGCGCACGCAAGCAAAGCAAAACAAGGAATTCATTCACTACTTCACATTAGCAGGCAGGTGTTCAGCCATCTCCAGGTAAGCAGGGCTGCATCACGCGTAATGGTTTCTTGGGAAGACAGACGCCATCACTCCGAACGTCCTCCCACCCCTTCCTTCTTCTTCACCCCAGCTCTATATCCCGAGCATGATGTCATATGGTATGGAATATCTCTTTGGCCAGCCTGGGTCAGCTGTCCTGGCTGTGTCCCCTCCCAGCTTCCCATGCACCTCCAGCCTTCTCACTGGCAGGCCAGCATGAAAAATTGGACAGTCCTTGACTACTTAGCAACAACTCAAAACATCAGCACGTTATCAACATTTTTTCGTTCCAAATCCAAAACATAGCCTCACACTAGCTTCTATGAAGAAAATTAACTCTATCCCAGCTGAAACCAGGACATGGTGGTAACTGTCATAATGTATTCCATACCCCTAGGGATGCAGGGGAAGAGCCTTTTGGGATTACACAAATCTTATCGGATGTTTAGGGGCGGAACCAAAGGTGGGGAACAAAAGGGATCTAGGAGACTTGGGGAGGAACAAGTGTGGGGAAAATAGAGGAATAAGGGGATAAAAAAGGCCAATTGTGTGTAAGCAGGTGGCCAGTCGGTATGCTTGTTTGGCCATGTCCTGTGCCTGACCAATGCAGCCTGTCCTGTCTTGTCATTAAATTCCATTTTTAACTAATTTCCTGAGTGAGTGGCTCTCAATTCTGTGTGCATGTGTGTATGTACAAAGATCTATGCCACCAACTGCAGTGGAGATCACAGGCCATGTGTCCATGGTGCCAGCAACTGGAATGAGCGAGTGAGGGCATGTAAGTCAGTGCATGCTTGCTAGTGAGTATCAGATCAGAACAGCCAGCAAGTAGGTGATGTGGCTTGGGAGCCAGGTATGTGTGTGTCTCTAAGGGTGAGGCACCTGAAGGAATTGGCTATTGGAGGGATCAGGGGATCCAAGCCAACTGCCAAAGAGACTCTGGGGTCTGGGGGTGGAATAAGAGATTCATTTACGTGTGTGTGTGTGTTTCTGTGAGAAGCAGATAGGGAGACTGGGGGAATCCAGGGGCCAGCTACTGGGTAGATCGAGTGTCTAAGCCCAGCTACTGGAGGATCACAGTGTGTGTATGTATGTATTGCTTTTGTGAATGTGTCTGATTGTTTAAAGCTAAAATACATGAATTAGAGATAGTAAGCTACTACATGAATGTTCTTGTTAAGGAACAAAGCATCCTAGGCTACTATAATTTAATTCTCCAAGCAACGTTAAAGTTTAGATCTTACACATGAGCATTTGTAAAGTGAAAAGCTTTGTTTGCATCATATATATAATGTGCTAGGCACATGCAACATTCAGCAAAATGCATTAATACTTCAGGTTATTAAATATGTGCAATGCAGCTAAGTCAATAACAAGATTATATTTTTGAAAGGCTTAGTTTGATACATTGTCTGATTTTCCCTTTTTGGTTCAGTGATGCTTCACCTTTCAGCAACAGCTGGCAACAAAGATTCCCTTGAAGTACTTGCAATATATCTATATTTAGCATAAATGGCACAGTTTTGGTAGCAGGGGGCTGCAGGGCTGATCTGTGCATGCATAGGCCATGAACTGTCCTGTGCTAGCCACAGCTTGTTACAGCCAGCTCAGCAACTGATGAAAACAACCCACCACATACCAAAACTTCAACCAGGGGAACATATGACACCTCTGCACAAACATATTTAACAAAGGGTGGTAGCAGCTAGGGGCAGGACACACAGGAGGAGACATGTGAGGACACATGTGAGGAAAAACAGAGAGACACAAGGAAGGGGACTGTCCTGGTTTCAGCCAGGGTAGAGTTAATTTTCTTCATAGAAGCTAACATGAGGCTATGTTTTGGATTTGGGATGAGAAAATGTTGATAATGTGCTGATGTTTTGAGTTGTTGCTAAGTAGTCAAGGACTGTCCAACTTTTCATGCTGGCCTGCCAGTGAGAAGGCTGGAGGTGCACGGGAAGCTGGGAGGGGACACAGCCAGGACAGCTGACCCAGGCTGGCCAAAGAGATATTCCATACCATATGACATCATGCTCGGGATATAAAGCTGAGGTGAAGAAGAAGGAAGGGGTGGGAGGACGTTCGGAGTGATGGCGTCTGTCTTCCCAAGAAACCATTACGCGTGATGCAGCCCTGCTTACCTGGAGATGGCTGAACACCTGCCTGCCGATGTGAAGTAGTGAATGAATTCCTTGTTTTGCTTTGCTTGCGTGCGCAGCTTTTGCTTTACCTATTAAACTGTCTTTATCTCAGACCATGACTTTTCTCACTTTTACTCTTCTGATTCTCTCCCCCGTCCCACCGTGGGGGAGTGAGCGAGCGGCTGCATGGTGCTTAGTTGCCGGCTGGGGCTAAACCACTACAGGGACGTTGTTGGGGACACAGCTGGAGACACTCTCAGAAGGAGGTGTTCCATGCCAGAGGAGGTGGTACGCCCATGGATAAGCCACACCAAAGCAAGTGCATCCCCAAAAAGGTGATGCAGCCTGTAGATAAGCCCATGCCAGAGCAGAGGAAATGAATAAAAAGCCAGGAGCAGTGGAAGAAAAAACACTATGCAGTATTCCAAACATCCTGCACCGCCTGTTGCCTTACTGAAGGGACTGAATGTAACGCATGGCAAAAATAAGGGCAATGGAGACCAGGGAGGGGGGGAAGAGAGGTGTCTGGACTGAAGTTGAGCCTGGGGAAGGGGGAAGAAAGGTGTTTTCCCTAAGTGTTTGTTTAATTGTTTGTCTTCTTTATTTCTCAATACATGACTTAATAATTAAATGTAATTTATTGCGAATTAACATATTTTTTAAGTGAAATTCTCTGAGTCAACATTGTCTTGCCCATGACAATATCCCAACCATTCCCCTACCAAATGACTAGAAGGCATGCATTTCAACTACATGGTGGTGCATGCTTAGTCATAAGGGACACCCATTTTGGCCACACAACATATGCTTCCAATTGTGTGATAAGTTGTTTAGGTAGCCAGTCTCTACAGTCTTTATAAGGTTTCAAACCATTTTCCAGTGCAGATCTTGGGGATCCAGGAAATGCTAGATTAATTCTTCTGGAGGATCAGATATAGTCAGTGGGCCACAAATTAGCCATCACTGGTATAAACAGCAGACATTCAGTTCAATTGTCTTTTGGTAAGCCTCAGGAAAGGGAACAGCCTAGTACTGTAACTGCACAAATCACTAAAAGTAAAAACAAAATACACAAACTGCTTGGCTACAAATATTTTATAACTATAGAAATGTTAAGAGTCATTGAAATATTAAGGGCAAGATATGAAGAAAAACTATAAAATCCTGAATGGAGAAGAAAACTGTTCTCTCTCCCCTAAGACTAGGGGCTATGGAACGAAACTAGCAGATTCAGAATAAAAGGAAGTACTTCTTCACAATGTGTAGTTAAGCTACGAAACTCCTTAGCTCAGCCAAGTTCCTGTGGGTTCAAATGCAACTACATATATTCATGGAAGAAAAATCTACTGAGGACTTATTAACGACTCAGACACTACCTCTGCCTTGGGAAGATACCAACACTGAAATTACTGGAGGATTCATTCCACATATTTGCTGTTATGGCTTTTAGTTTTATAATTCACTTTGATATCTCCTGAAAGAGTTTTAGGACATATTTTTTTCAAATGTCAGAATGATTTATTCTCAAGAATAAGAGGATCAGCATTTTTTCTCTTAATATTTTGATTATAAACTTGAAAGGACCATTAATAGAAGGTGTGCTTAGAAAATGTTTGAATTATTAACTTACATCACCATTTACTACTGGTGAGCAAGCATTCCTACTGTATAGGAAGAAATAAAGTATGATTTTCAGAAACTAATAATTTTTATTTGTATAGATTATAAATAAAAGCTGCAAAGACTAAATGGAAGTGTTTTGATTTCCTAGGAGAACAAGATGGAATTTCACCACCTGTTCATCAGTTATTAACTTACGAGTCTCTTGGCCAATTTCAACCAAATTTATCAGAGAGTTAAGTAGATACTGAATTCCTAGAAGGTTTGTTGAAGTTAGTAGCTGGGTACAGAAGGAGTCAAATTCATAACTACATTCTCAGAGTCTTAACTCAAACCCTTATCCTCTTACAAAGGGGGGGAATAGTCAGTTTGTATACATGTAGCTAAGAACTAGCCACTCTACTTGTTTCCACCTGCCCAACAAGACATTGTCCCACTTAAAAAAGCACACATGCAAGTGTACTTGCAGTGAAAACACAGCAGGATCAAAACCTTTTGTTACTTGTTAAACAAAATCATCACTATCAAGTTATGTGAAATATAGTCGTTCTGATTTGTGATTCAATACTTTATTACTGAGCCCAGTAATAAAGCATTAAAAATAGTTTACATGGCAGTGTAATTTCAAAAAACCCCACCAAACACCTAAATAAGCCTCCAAAATCTTCCCTCTCCCAAAAGCTTGCTTGAAGTTCACTGTAACTTCTCTCCTTCATTGTTTTTATAATGTAAAAACAATCTAGTATGTTGCAAATATTCCATTAAGTAGAATAAAAGAAAAAATAGCTTACTAACATACCAAGACTAAATCAGATTTGGTTTTCTCCTTACTAGATAAATTTAACAAGATTTACTATTTGCACTTTAACATCCCTTCCCCAACAGTAACAATTTATATTTAGGTGTATTTGACATTGTATTGGGTTTACATGGCAAGGGTTTTGGTAGCGGAAGGGGGATGCAGGGATGGTTTCTGTGAGAAGACACCAGAAGCTGCCCCCATGTCAGACAGAACCAGTTTCAGCCAGCTCCAAGATGGACCTGCCGCTGGCATGTGTGTATGTGAGAGGAGGCCTGTACTGGCAACTGGAATGGGGCTTATGGTGAAACAAGGATCTAAAACAATTAAAAGGTTTCAACATGTGTCACTAATCAGCTGTAAGTTTTGCAAATTTCTTAATATATGGAAGGTTATTGATTACATTATTAGTTTGACTTTAGTATAGAATTCTTTAGTCTAATAACTATGTGATTATGTTTAACGGCCTACTCTCATAGTCCTTAGGCTGTATTGGCCTCAATGCTAACATTGTAACTATGTGTAAACGGTTAATCACGAGGAAAGCAGGCCTCATGAAAATTAAAAAAAAGAAGAGTTAAGAGCAAGGACTGAGAGATTAAAGAGAACAGAGAAGATATCTTAACCTTGAGTGTAGAGACAGACTGGCAGGAATGCTCTAACAAGGATGATAAGAAGGAACCGCTTGGCTGGACAACAGAAGGGGCAAACATCCAAGGAGAAGAAATTATCCTCAAGAGACCCTTGACCATAAAAGGGAAAAAGGAGTAGGGGACTAACTCCCCAAACGACCACCGACAACCACCCGAGACCCCCGCGCATGCGTAGTGTAGTTTTGCAATGCCAGCATTATGTAAATGTAACAGATAAGCAAGGAGGCGGTGATTTCTTGGAAAATGTGTGAATATTCATGTCTTTAAGGTATATAAAGGATGAACTTTTGTTTCAGCGCACGCATGTTAGGAGGAGATATCCCCCATGCATCCAGCGCTGTAATAAACATACCTGCTTTATAACTCTTTTGAGTTGGGAAGTTTGTTTCCGGACATCAATGGGCCTTGGGGCTCGTATGCCCAGCTACCAGCATCTGGGGAGACCAGGGGATCCAGGGGCCAGCTACTGGATAGACTGAGTGTCTAAATCCAGTTACTGGATGGATCCACATTGTATATATGTATATATTTCCCTGTGCTGGGTTGACCTTGGCTAGAGGCCAGGTGCCCACCAAAGCCGCTCTACCACTCCCCCTCCTCAGCTGGACAGAGGAGAGAAAATACAACAAGAAGCTTGTGGGTCAAGACAAGGACAGGGAGAGATCAGTCAGCAATTACCGTTACAGGCAAAACAGACTCAACTTGGGGAAATTAGTTTAATTTATTGCCAATCAAAATCAGAGCAGGATAATGAGAAAAAAACCCAAATCTTAAAACACCTTCCCCATACCCCTCCCTTCTTCCCGGGCTCAACTTTGCTCCCGATTTCTCTACCACCTCCCCTCCCGAGCAGCACAGGGAGACAGGGAATGGGGGTTGGGGTCAGTTCATCACACATCGTTTTCTGCCGCTCCTTCCTCCTCAAGGGGAGGACTCACACTCTTCCCCTGCTCCAGCATGGGGTCCCTCCCACGGGAGACTGCCCTCCATGAACTTGTCCAATGTGAGTCCTTCCCACAGGCTGCAGTTCTTCACGAACTGCTCCAGCCTGGGTCCCTTCCACGGGGTGCAGTCCTTCAGGAACAGACTGCTCCAGTGTGGGTCCCCCACGGGGTCACAAGTCCTGCCAGCAAACCTGCTCCAGCATGCGCTCCTCTCTCCACGGGTCCACAGGTCCTGCCAGGAGCTTGCTCCAGCACGGGCCTCCCACAGGGTCACAGCCTCCTCTTGGGCATCCACCTGCTCTGGTGTGGGGTCCTCCCCGGGCTGCAGGTATATCTGCTCTACTGTGGACCTCCATGGGCTGCAGGGGGACAACCTGCTTTACCATGGTCTTCACCACGGGCTGCAGGGGAATCTCTGCTCTGGTGCCTGGAGCACCTCCTCCCCCTCCTTCTTCACTGACCTTGGTGTCTGCAGAGTTGTTTTCACATGTTCTCGCTCCTCTCTCCGGCTGCAAATGCTGTGTGCCGTTTTTTTTCCCCCTTCTTAAATATGTTATTAGGGAGGCGCTGCCACTGTCGCTGATTGGCTTGGCCTTGGCCAGCAGCAGGTCCGTCTTGGAGCTGGCTGACACTGGTTCTGTTGGACACAGGGGACGCTTCTAGCAACTTCTCGCAGAAGCCACCCCTGCAACTCCCACTGCTACCAAAACCTTGCCACACAAACCCAATACATTCCCGCTAATGGACCTTCATCCTGATCAGCTAGAGAGGGGAACAGGATGAGGCCATTCTTGATGTTTGTCTGTGCGCTGAGTGTTTTGGTCCGTGTTTTTCTGTGTTGCTGGCCATGTGCATATGTGTATTATATATGTATTTGTATACCTACTGGGAATACGTTCTCAGCCTTGCTACTGGTTGGATCGGGTGATATGGAGCTGTGGCAGACTTGCCTCTATGGTGCTGCCAGATTCAGCAATTCCCTAACAAGAGATCAGGATGTTTCCCATCTCGATTGAACTACTGAGCACTGTAGAGTATGTACCACTTAAAAAAGCCCAATGGCTTTCAGGTCACAGGTTATTCAATTAGGTAACCAGAAAAGTACTGCAAACTGGTACTCCCATACCACCAAATATGGGAAACACTGGTCCTATCTATTTAGTTTTTATCCCCATCCTAATGCCAAGCACAATCATGGCAGTTAAAGTACAAGGTTTTATGGGTTTTGTTTTTTCAGGTTTGATAACTTGTCACTAGGCTAGTGTCTATTGCCTGCTGGCTCTTGAGTTGGTAATTCTTAATATCAACCAACTCAAAACAGGAACAATACTTTTCAAAACTTGACTACAGATGGTTACTATCTGCATTAACCTCTAAGTCTGACACTTTTCAAGATGCAGCTATGCATGTAAGTAAGAAATTCTTCAATCTTGGTAGCTCATTATAATAGAGGAACCCTTAATACTTCTTACAGATACTGGTGAAGGCCTGTCAAGTAAGACCTATTAGTTGCACTATAGTATTTTGCACAAGTAGTCAACACACTGAAGAATCATTATAATTATTTTGGTGTTAAAACAAAAAGTTGGGCTAAGTAAAAACAGAAGTAGATGAGTGGCTTGCTTAGTTACTGTTTGCTTTGAACTAAAATATGGTACAACTGATTAAAAAATTTAAAATAAACAAAAAAAAAGCTATTTGAACTACTTAACAAAAGACACTAAAATTTGAAGTGAACCTCCCCCCCCCAGTAACTCTGCATATCCATCAGGGGGGAAACAAATAGCAATATTTGTAATATTCTTTAACCTGTTTCTCCACAGATAGCTCCCCATACAACTAATAGTTACCATGAGCTGACAGGTTTATGATATTTGACTGCCTTCTTCATTATATGATTTAGTCAGAAGTTAAATATCATAAAGGAAATTAATTTGGATATCCAGTTTGTTTTTATTTTCCAAGAAGTGATTCCACCCCAGATACAGCTATATCTTTGCTTACATTGGTCTCAATTTCCAAAGATTATCCTTAGAACTAACAGGAACAGAACAAGATCAAAGCAGAGGCCAATAAGTGTGATATTGTGGCAGGAGTTTGTTACAGACAGGGTGAGGAAGCAGAAAAAGCCTTCTTTAAGCAACTCGAGGAACTCTACAGATCACAGATCAAGGGCGACAAGAGCTTCTACTACCACTTTAATAGTGAAAGACTGAACAAGGAGAAGGTGAGCCTATTGCTGAATGGGATGGATGATCTAGTGACAGTGGACATAGATGAGGCTGAGGTACTCAATGCCTTCTTGGCCTCAGTCTTCACTGACAAAGTCTCCCAGGCCTCTGTGCTTAGAGACAGGGTTCAAGGAAAACTACCAACAGCGGATGAGGATTGAATCAGGGATTCTTTCAGAGAACATAACCTGTACAAATCCATGGGACCAGATGGGCTGCATCCAAGGGTGCTGAGAGAACTGGCTGGTTTCATAGTGAGGCCGTTCTCTTATCAGCTTTGATAAGTCATGAAGATCAGGGGAATTCCCTGATGACTAGAGAAGGACAAATGTTGCATTCATCCTGGGGGGGGGGGGGGGGGGAAGGCCAAAAGTTCAACCCAGGGAACTTCAGTTCCTGGGAAAATCATAGAGAAAGTCCTCTTGGAACATGTTTTTGGGCACATGAAGGAGAAGGTGATTGGGAACAGTCAGCATGCATTTACCAAGGGGCTATCATGCCTGACCAACCTAATTGCCTTCTGCGAAAAAATGTCAGGATTTGTGGGTGAAGGGAGGGCACTGGATGTCATTTACCTCAACTTTAGCAGGGCTTTCAATACTGTATCCCACAATATTCTTGTATCCAAGTTGGAATATTACAGCCTGGATGGGTGGACAACTAGATGGGTTTAAAAACTAGTTGGGTGACTGAGCTCAGAGAGTGGTGGTTAATGGGTTGTATTCTACCGGGATGCCTGTGACAAGTGGGGTACTGCAGGGGTCTATCCTGGGACCTGTCCTGTTTAAAATATTCACCAAACACCTGGAGGAGGTGATGCATCTTCCTCTGTCAAGTTTGCAGGAGCTGGGAGGATGAAGTAAATGCACTCAAGGGCAGGGCTGCCATTCAGAGAGACCTAGACAGGTTGGAGGAATGGGCTGACAGGAACTTAATTTAATACAACAAGGACAAATGCCAAGTCCTGCACCTAGGGAAGAAGAACCCCTGACATAAATACCATCTGGGGACTGGCTGGGGAGCAGCTCTGCTGAAAAGAACCCGAGGATCCTGGAAAACAGCAAGCTGAATATGAGCCAGAACTGTCCCCTGGCAGCAAAGGTGGTTAGCAGCATCCTGGGCTATATTACCAGGAGCATAGCTAGTAGATTATCCTCCTTTACTTGGTGCTCATTAGATCACATCTAGAATGCTGTGTCAAGTTTTGGGCACCCCAACACAAGAAAGTAACTGATAAAGTGGATCAAATTCAGCAGAGGGCCACCAAGATGTCGGGGGCTGGAGTACTTGCACTATGAGAAGAGGCTGAGGGAACTGTGCTTGCTCAGCCTAGAGGAAGGAAGGCTGCAGGGGCACCTAATAGCAGCCCCTCGGTACCTATGAGGAGGCTATCAAGAAGACAGAGCCAGGCTCTTCAGAGTGTTGCATAGTGGGAAGATGACACAATGGGCACAAATTGAAACAAGCAAGGTTCATGCTGGCTATAAGGAAACTGTTTTTCACCACGAGGACAGTCAAACAGCGGAACAGGGGCCCTGAGAAGTTGTGCAGTCTCCAGTCTTGGAGGTTTTCAAGCCCTGACTAGCGAAAACCCTGAGCAAGCTGGTCTGAATTCAGTGTTGACCCTGCTTTAAGCAGGAGGTTGGACTAGAGACCTCCAGAAGTCCCTTCCAACCTGAATGGTTCTCTTATTATTTTTCTTCTTCTGGCCTGAGAAGAGATTCTCTGTAAAGAAGTGGAACTGCCAAAAGAAAAGACACCTAAACACAGTGTTGAGTTTGGAAGGCAGCCATTGCCTTCTCTTGTTTAGCCTTTTCCCGGTGCCTGCATCAGGAACAACGCGGGGATTTAGAGAAGCAACCTGAGTGTGTTTGTATCCTGAGCAGGATCAGGCTTTCAAGCTCTGCTGTAACCAAGGTGGTAGGGAATTAAAATAAAATAGGGTTAGAAAATAGGTTTGTGAATTTGTAGCAAGTTGTAACTATAAGAACATTATGCACCAGCAATGCTGCTCAGAAGTCCACCCAATCCTTTCCATCCTGATTTAAACATCAAGGATCTAATCAGTATATAACATTGTAATTGTATAAGATCGGAATTAAGAGTAGTATGTCTCGTTCTTTCATAGCAAATAGAGAACAGTGTAACTAGTCTGAATGGTGCAGTATAACATAGTGAAGGCAATTTTTCTGTCTTGAAACAAAGACTTTGAAATGAATAATTGTGTTTGTGTTAACAGTCCGTGAAGGACCATTTGGTATTGCCAAGCTTAAGTGAACTTTGTAGGAAAGGTAATTCCGGCAGGGGGAGATCGCGACCACCGACTCAGAGACCACCCACTCAAGAAACCCTCCGACCCAAAAGATTAAGGAAGTAAAATCTCAAGAAATTATAGTGAGCATGCGTGGTCATTTACATGTTAGGCGAAGAATTTTTAACCAATCATTGTATAGAGGATAATGAATATGTATTTGTGTACCTATAAAAGAATGTTTCTTAGACTGATTGAACGAACACGATTTGGGAAAACTATTCCCCGTGTTCCCGGCGCCGTGAATAAAGAATGCCTGCCTTTTAACACTACATTGGTGTTACGAGGTTTATTCCCGATTTCGGTGACACTGCTGTGTAGACTGCCACCGGCTCTTCGGCAGCAGGCACTGCAGAGCTCACTGCCTGCGTGGATGAGAGAAAGTGATTGTTCACTAGCTGCTGGGATCAACAGCTAGGATTCCAGGCGGCTTGCAGAAGACTGCCGCGTGCTGTTGTTATTCTCCCTACTCCTGTCCGGTCGTCGCCTACTCCGCGGCATGGCGGAACATCTCTCCTGCGGCTCCCACTGAGGAGCGTGTCCCAAGACGCCACTCCCAGTCTGGAATGCGGGGATGAATTGATGCAGCCCGGCTACCGTACACCCCCCCCCCCCCCCCGCCGCTTCCGGGTGCTCCCCGCCCCCCCTCCGCGCTGCCGTGACAGTCTAGGACGCTCATGCTCCAGAGGCAGCAGCGGTCCAGCCCGGCGCGACCTTCACCACCAGCGGGAATCCTTATGAGACAGGAATGAGGGACGAGAGGAAGAGGCCACACAGGGTGGCCCCGCCGCAGTGGAGGGAGATGCGAGCAGCAGCACACCCTCTCCCCAGTGACTCACCTGTTGCGTCTTCCATGCCACCTGAAAATGCAATTTGGAGATAAAAGTTGCCACTGCCGCCAACCAAACTGGACGCTGCATCCACCACCTCACATTCTCGATGACGTAGGAAGTGCAGCACAGAAATCCAACCCGCGTCAACTACACGTGACCAAGAGAAAGAGCAGCTGGGAGGAGTAAGCCCCACCTCGTCTCCCCTTTCCTCAGCTAATCACAGAGCTGCCTGGGTACAGCCTCGCTCCAGAAGGGCTTTGTGGGTGTCATGATATGCCTCATGCTTGGTGATCTGTGCTTGTGGAAGGATTAATATCAGGGTAAAATATGCTGCGCAACAGCAGCTGGGAGAGAGAGGAGTGAGAAAATGTGAGAGAAACAACCCTGCAGACACCAAGGTCAGTGAAGAAGGAGGGGGAGGAGGTGCTCCAGGCACTGGAGCAGAGATCCCCTTGCAGCTTGTGGTGAAGACCATGGTGAGGCAGGTTGTTCCCCTGCAGCCCATAGAGTTCCACGGTGGAGCAGATGTCCACCTGCAGCCCGTGGAGGACCCCACGCTGGAGCAGGTGGATGTGCCCTGAAGGAAGCTGTGACCCCGTGGGAGAGCCCACACAGGAGCAGGCTCCTGGCAGGACCTGTAACCCTGTGGGGGATCCATGCTGGAGCAGTCCATTCCTGAAGGACCGTACTCCATGGAAAGAACCCATGCTGGAGTAGTTCTTGAAGAACTGCAGCCCATGGGAAGGACCCACATTGGAGAAGTTCGTGAAGGACTGTATCCCATGGGAGGGACTCCATGCTGGAGCAGGGGAAGAGCATGAGGAGGAAGGAGCCGCAGAGATGAAACATTATGAACTGACCGCAACCCCCATTCCCCATCACCCTGTGCCACTTGGAGGGGGGAGGTGGTAGAAGAGTCGGGAGTGAAGCTGAGCCTGGGAAGAAGGGAGGGGTGGGGGTGGGAGGAAGGTGTTTTTAGATTTGTTCTTATTTTTCATTATCCTGCTCTGTTACAATTAATTGACAGTAAATTAAATTAATTTCCCCAAGTCGAGTCTGGTTTGCCCATGATGGTAATTCACAAGTAATCTCCCTGTCCTTATCTCTCTGTCTTCTCCAGGCTGAACAGGCCCAGTTCTCTCAGCCTCTCCTTGGATGTCATGTTCTCCAGCCCCCGACCAGCTTTGTGGCCCTCTGCTAGACTTGTTCCAGTGTGTCACTATCCTTCTTGTACTGGGGAGCCCAAAACTGGACACAGTACCGCAGATGCAGTCTCACAAGTGCCAAATAAAGGGGAAGGGTCACTTCCCTGGACCTGCTGGCTGCACTTTTGCTAATACAGCTCAAGATGCAGTTGGTCGTCTTTGCTGCAAGGGCACGCTGCTGACTCATTGTCAACTTGCCCACCGGGACCCCCAGATCCTTTTCTGTGGAGCTGCTTCCCAGACAGTCGGCCTCTGGCTTGTATTGTTGCATAGGGTTATTTCATTCCAGATGCAGGACTTCAGATCTGCTCGTGTTGAGCTTCATGAGGTTCCGGTCATCCCATTTCTCCAGCCTGTCCAGGTCCCTCTGAATGGCAGACCTGACCTCCAGCATACTGACCACTCCCCGAATTTGGTGTCATCCACAAACTTGCTGAGAGCACACTCCATCCCATCGTCCAGATCATTAATGAAGACATTAAATACCAGTATTGGTCCCAGTACTGATCCCTGAGAGACCCCACTGGTTACTGGCCCCTACCTGGGCTTTGTACCACTGATCACAACTCTTTGAGCTCAGCAGTCCAGCTAATTTTCCATCCACCTTATCATTCACTTATCAAGCCCATATCCCAACAATTTGGAGATAAAAAGACTATAGGAGACTGTGTCAAAGGCCTTGCTAAAGTCAAGGTATACAACATCCACTGCCTTCCGCTCTTCCACAGTGCCAGTCGCCTTATTACAGAAAGCAATGAGATTGGTCAGGCATGATTTGCCCTTGCTAAAGACACGTTGGATGCTCCCAATCACCTTCTTGTCTTTCATCTCTTTAGAAATGGCTTCTAAGAGGATTTGCTCCATAATCTTCCTGGGAAAAGAGGGTAAGGCTGACCAGTCAGTAGTTCCCTGGATCCTCCTTCTTGTCCTTCTTGAAAATGGGAGTGATGTTTGCCCTGTTCCAGCCATCAGGAACCTCCTCCAATTTCCATTACCTTTCAAAGATGATAGACAGTGGCCTCCCAATGACATTGGCCAGCTCCTTCAGCATGCTTGGATGCATCCCATCTGGTCCCATGGACTCGTATATGTCCAATTGGCTTAAGTGCTCCCTAAATCTTTCTTCCTGTACTATGCTACTGTTTCACTCCCCCAAACTGTGCTAGCTGGTTCAGGGACCTTACCAGCAAAAACTGAAGCAAAAAAATCATTGAGTAACTTGACTTTTATGATGTCCTTGATCACTAGGTCCCCTGCCCCACTGAGCAATGGGCCCACTGTGAAGAAAAGTACAAACTTAGGTCACTTACTTAATAGGATGAACCTTACCCTAGTTTCAGTGAGCTTTCCAAGAACTCAAGGAGGGAAGACACCGGAGCACAAAAGCTCAGCTAGTTACAACAACCGTGTCCGATAACAAACCCACGGAAACCAGTTCTGAGCATGTAGCGGACAAAGGGTGAAAAACAGCCCAGACCACTGTCTCTGATCACACAGCCACGCGAAGGATCGGCCAACTATAGATAAGCTTAGGACTGTAATTGGGGGATAGCCCACCTGTATATTCTATATAACCTGTGTGTTACTTACGGTTAGGGTCCCTCAGAACTAGGCTGGGGCACCGCATGTGCATTGCGGTAAATAATCTCCCTTTGGAATTCTGTACTTAAGGGTGTCTGCATCTCCTTCCTTGGTCGGCAATGAAGAATCCCGTGACAGTTTTGGCACCCCGGAAGGGACTTCGCCGACTCACTTGAATCCACCAGCCACTACAATCCCCTGCAAGTCAACGACCCACTGACGGCAAAAAGTGAGTTCACCTGGGGAACTTGAGCACAGGGGGTAGCAGTTGGACGGATCATTTTTTTGCGGTGAGGAGGTGACAGTTAATAATGATGGTGACCGGACACAGTATAGTGAAAGGGTCACCTTTAGGTGAATTGCTAACCAATTGGTCAAAAATAGATGGAACCTGGGGGTTATCTAAGAAAAGGGCACTGGAACTGTGTCAGGATACCCGGCCCACACTGACCGCCCTTGGAATTGCAAGCCAACAGTGGCCTGAGGTGGGCAGTTTTGATTATGATAGGCTGCATTTTTTGTGGCTCGAATTGGATAAACAGTTCCAGGGCAAATGCATTATTGGTATGTTTGGAATAATTATGTCTGGCAATGGAAACTTCCCCCTCCAAAAGGGAACCGATCTCGATGTGAGATTATGAGTAAGAAGGAGCCACAGAGACAAAATGTTATGAACTGACCGCAACCCCCATTCCCAATCACCCTGGGCTGCTTGGGGAGAGAAGGAGGTAGAAGAGCTGGGAGTGAATCTGAGCCTGGGAAGAAGGGAGGGGTGGAGGGAAGGTGTTTTTAGATTTGTTCTTATTTCTCATTATCCTGCTCTGTTACAATTAATTGACGGTAAATTAATTTCCCCAAGTCAAGTCTGTTTTGTCCATGATGGTAATTGGTAAGTAATCTTCCTGCCCTTATCTCAACCCACGAGCTTTTCATCGTATTTTCTCCCTGTCATGGGTGCTGTTTTCTCCCCTACATGGGTGCTGTTGACAACAGCGCCTTGTCTGTGGCAGCCTGTGTGACAGGCTGTATCGATGTCCTGTATATGTCCTGTGTGTGTCTCAGATACGTGCTCAGCTTCACTGCTGGTTGAGCCTTGAACTGGCAAAGCAACAGCTGAGTCCCTCAGCCTAAGCAGAGACCCTGGATTCCCTGGGCTGGGATCCAGCAGCCGGGCAGGAGAGTTCTGGCCACAGTTGCTGGAGGAGGCAGCTGCACTCTTAGTACCTCTTAACAGTTTCATAGCCAGCACAATCTGGTCGAGTTTGTGAGTACTCCCAAGATTACACATATATAACTCTTGTGTGAGAGGGGAACTGATCCTTTGCTACTGTGTCTACAGTGATAAATTTGTAACCAAACATCTAGAGCTTTATGCAGGTACCTAAACAGGGCCTGTGCTACTAAATCTTTGGGTTAATTAGAACAATTGGATTGAAAAGATGTTTACAGAACATTAGAAGGACGATAGCAGGTGTAAATGGCTCAAACTGCAGGCCTAGTGACTGGGATTTGTAGTTTGGGGATGAAGAGAAAGGCTTACAAAAGTACGTACATACAAACCTCCTGTAAGTAAGAAATCACTTCTACCTATCAAATCAATAACAATATTGGCTATAAAGCAGGAGGAAACCTGAGAGAATCAGGCTAAGGCTGAGCTCTCTACAAATTGAATTTCCAAATTTGTGAAGTATCAGGTAGAAAAGGCAAATGCACAGTTGCAAAGGAAGAGCCTCATCTTACAGGGATTTAAACCTGATGGAGTTGAATAGTAGACCTGAGTAGTGCAGAGGAAATCATTGAATTATGTGGGAACAAACATCTAAACCTCCCCTGTCGTAACTTGAGGCCATTTCCTCTCGTCCTATCACTAGTTACTTGGGAGAAGAGACCAACAGCCACATCGCCACAACCCCCTTTGAGGTAGTTGTAGAGAGCGATAAGGTCTCCCCTCAGCCTCCTCTTCTCCAGGATGAACAACCCCAGTTCTCTCAGCCGCTCCTCATAAGACTTGTGCTCCAGACCCCTCACCAGCTTCATTGCCCTTCTCTGGACACGCTCCAGCACCTCAGCATCCTTCTTGTAGTGAGGGGCCCAAAATGGAACACAGTATTCAAGGTGCGGCCTCACCAGTGCCGAGTACAGGGATACAATCACTTCCCTACTCCTGCTGGCCACACTATTGCTGATACAGGCCAGGATGCTGTTGGCCACCTTGCCCACCTGGGCACACTGCTGGCTCATGTTCAACTGGCTGTCAACCAGCACCCCCAGGTCCTTTTCCGCTGGGCAGCTCTCCAGCCACTCTTCCCCAAGCCTGTAGCGCAGCATGGGGTTGTTGTGACCCAAGTGCAGGACCCGGCACTTGGCCTTATTAAACCGCATACAGTTGACCTCTGCCCATCGATCCAGCCTGTCCAGATCCCTCTGCAGAGCCCTCCTACCCTCCAGCAGATCAACACTCCCACCCGACTTGGTGTCATCTGCAAACTTACTTGAGGGAGCACTCGATTCCCTCATCCAGATCATCGATAAAGATATTGAACAAGACCGGCCCCAGAACTGAGCCCTGGGGAATGCCACTTGTGACCGGCCGGCAACTGGATTTAACGCCATTCACCACAACTCTCTGGGCTCGGCCATCCAGCCAGTTTTTTACCCAGCAAGGAGTACACCTGTCTATAGTCATGACTGGCCAGCTTCTCCAGGAGAATGCTGTGGGAGACGCTGTCAAAGGCTTTACTAAAGTCCAGGTAGACAACATCCCCAGCCTTTCCCTCATCCACTAGACAGGTCACCTGGTCATAGAAGGAGATCAGGCTGGTCAAGCAGGACCTGCCCTTCATGAACCCATGCTGGCTGGGTCTGATCCCTTGGTTGTCCTTCACATGCCCTGTGAGCACCGTCAAGATGAACTGCTCCATGATCTTCCCCGGCACGGAGGTCAGGCTGACAGGCCTGTAGTTCCCGGGATCCTCCTTCCGGCCCTTCTTGTAGATGGGCGTCACATTGGCAAGCCTCCAGTTGTCTGGGACCTCCCCTGTTAACCAGGACTGCTGATAAATGATGGAGAGTGGCTTGGCAAGCTCCTCCGCCAGCTCTCTCAGTACTCTTGGGTGGATCCCATCAGGCCCCATAGACTTGTGAGTGTCCAGGTGGCTTAACAGGTCCTTAACTGTTTCCTGCTGGATTATGAGGGGTTTATTGTGCTCTCCATCCCCATCTTCCAGCTCAGGGGGCTGAATACCCTGCGGATACCTGGTCTGGCTATTAAAGACTGAGGCAAAGAAGGCATTATGTACCTCAGCCTTGTCCTCATCCTTGGTGACAATGTTCCCCCCCATATCCAGTAAGGGATGGAGATTCTCCTTGGCTCTCTTTTTGTTTTTTATATATTTGTAGAAGCATTTTTTCTTATCCTTTACGACTGTGGCCAGGTTGAGCTCTAGCTGGCTTTTGCCTTCCTAATTTTGTCTCTGCTTGACCTAACGTGATCCTTGTACTCTTCTTGCGTTGCCTTCCCCTTCTTCCAAAGGTGATAAACTCTCCTCTTTTCCCTGAGTCCCAGCAAAATCTCCCTGTTCACCCAGGCCGGTCGTCTTCTCCGCCAGCTCTTCTTATGGCACATGGGGACCGCCTGCTCCTGCGCCTTTAAGATTTCCTTCTTGAAGAATGTCCAGATTTCCTGGACCCTTTTGCCCTTCAGGACTGGCCTGACAACCCAGGGTCAGCCAGTATGATTGTCAGTGGCACAAGAGTTCCTTGTCTCCAAGGATGCTTGGATAAGTCCCTGATCCAAGGAGATACATGATTTTTTCCTCCCCTAAGGAGCTGGGACCCTCCTAGGAGTCCTTAAAAGATCCTGCCCATAAGAGTGACAACAGTTCGGGCACAGGGATGAGACAGGTGACAGTTTTGGTGCTGTCCTGCAGAACACCCCACACATCACCTTGAATGTAGTTTCTAAAGGTGGCCACAGTGAAGGGGGTTCAGCACGGAGGAAGGGACTGAGATAACATTCAGATCCTCCTTCTGCCAGAGAGCCAGAGATACCAGGCTCATTCACCAAAGCAGCAGGAACTTTTCTTTAAATGCTTCCCTTCAGACTGAATGTGCTCTAAATTAACTACTCAGCCATCAGGAATTGAGATTAGGTATTTAAGGATGAAGAAGGTGGGGTCAATGAACTGAAACAGAGACACCCTCTAACCCCCTAAAATTTCTGGGGAACACTCTTCTACTGCGCTTAATAATTGTGCTAGAAATAACACAGCTCAAAAAAAGGTCCCGTCATGTCTGAAGTGGATGGTTAAATCCAGATAATAGTCAGTGATAAAAGCACTATTTAAAAATATCCTTTTAATTGTTTCAAGGATTTTAATTTTTTTTTAATAAGCAAGCAGGTGGGAGAGGAGAGTGAACCTTAAGGTTTGTTGCGGGGGTTTTTTGGCATTTTCAGTAAGTTACATCACTTCAAAACAAGGAGCTACGTATATCAACAGCTCTAAGGGTGTACTCAGCCTGAACATTAACCAGAACTTCTAGAAATAATTTTAACCACCATTTAACTGACATTTAACTGACTTGCTCCATCCAACCAAAGCCTCAATGCATGAATGTGCCACCTTCATTTCACCTACAATACTAAGTGACAGGCATTACAGGACTTTTATTTCATGTCTGAGAAATATAGCAAAGCAACAGCTAGTGGCTTTAGTGCCCAACATTCAAGTTTGCACAATACACTTGCAGTGTTTGTTTAGTGTGGTTTTATGCATGATTCAACATGTACAAGTTTTCTCCTGTGTTGGAGAGGATTAGTTACTGCTTGCCTATGATTCGGAGATAAAAGCAGCTGAAGCTGCTCCTGGTTGCAGCAACCCTCCAATGAAGGACAAGAGTTTTCCATGTGGCTCAGAAAGTGTCCAGCATTTTATCACCATCTGAAAAGTACTGCAAATAGATACTCCTACCTGCTGTGAGACCAACTTGCTAGTAAAAAACAACAGTACAGTCTGATAGCCACAGGAAGCATGCTGAGAAGGTATTCGTAAAAAGCTTTTTTTAAGAAAAAGGACACACTTGGCTGTCTGAAGCAACCAAAGCCATCTGTGGTGGCAGGGTGCATGCCCATCTATTTATGTTCTTTGTCTTCTAGATCACTTATCTCCAACCCTATCATGCACCTCAGTCACAGTATCACACTTGAATATTTCAGTCTCTTACTGTATGTCTTGCTTTCAAATCCTGCATTTTGATGCGTCTTGCCAGTTAAGGTGTTTCGCGTTGTAATTATAATTAGAATGTGAAACAGTCTCACAGACTGTGATGCTGAACACTGGTGCTTGCTAATTCTTTACCAATGCCTTTATCACTTGAGCTTCAAAGTCAATACTGTAAGCTTTATACGAGTCAGTCCCTAGAAAGACCTGTCAAACTTTTCTAGTCTGTTATGTGAAAGCACAATGTTTGTTAGGCATCAACAGAAAACTGGAAATGAAGTCATTAGATTCCATTCCTGAATTTAGGAAGATAGCAAAACATACCTGGATACAAGGAACTAGCTAATCACAAAAGCAGGGTATCTTGTTTGACAAGAGAAAGGGATATAAAAGAAGAAATACAGTTGGGTAGTAACACTGACTGTAGAAGGAGAAAAAGCAGGGTATTGTCTATTGATTGCCACAAAGAACTGACAATCAAGCCAAAGAAGGGCATAAAAGCATAAGCTGCTATCAATGTGTTACTCTGAATTTACTGTTTCCATATTATCGGCCCAGGAAACTGTCTTTAGGGTTCATGGTATTCTGGTAGTCTTTGCTATTTGCCATCTTCCTCACAGGAGGGGATCCAACTTTAAAAAAAGAAAACTCAGTTGCCAGCTTTTCCTGTCTGTCCTGGCTTTGGCTGGGATAGAGTATCGTATGGCAATGTGCGCTCGCAGCCCAGAAGGCCAACTGTATGCTGGACTGCATCAAAAAAAGCATGGCCAGCAGGTCAAGGGAGGTGATTCTGCCTCTCCACTCCACTCTGGTGAGACCCCACCTGGAGTCCTGCATCCAGCTCTAGAGCCCTCAGCACAGGAAAGGCATGGACCTGTTGGAGCGGGTCCAGAGGAGGGCCACAAAAATGATCAGAGGGATGGAACACCTCTCCTATGAGGGCAGGCTGAGAGAGTTGGGGTTGTTCAGCCTGAAGAAGAGAAGGCTCCGGGGAGACCTTATTGCCACCTTCCAGTACTTAAAGGGGGCTTATAAGAAAGATGGTGACAGACTGTTTAGCAGGGCCTGTTGCGATACGACAAGGGGAAATGGTTTTAAACTAAAAGAGGGTAGATTCAGACTAGTTATAAGGAAGGAATTTTTCACAATGAGGGTGGTGAAACACTGGAACAGATTGCCCAGAGAGGTGGTAGATGCTCCACCCCTGGAAGCATTCAAGGTCAGGCTGGATGGGGCTCTGAGCAACCTGCTCTAGTTGAAGATGTCCCTGCTCATAGCAGGGGGGTTGGACTAGATGACCTTTAAAGGTCCGTTCCAACCCAAACAGTTCTATGATTCTATGACCTGCACAGGAGATCCAGTGTTTAGGAATAATGGTTGGACTTGATGATCTTGAAGGTCCTTTCCAACCTTAGTGATTCTGTGATTCTGTGAAAATGGCAAGATGGATGTCATCAGATCAAGGCAATTGATGTGATCAAGGCAGTAGCCCTTGGGCCAGTCTGGGCAGGACAAGGAGTTAAAAACATGTTCTACACCACAGCCAGGGAGAATGAACCTACCTGGAGCCTCTGGCAGAAAGCACCAGGGGACACTCGAGGTTGACGCTTAGGGTTTTGGAGTCGAGGATATAGAATCACAGAATGACTAAGGTTGGAAAGGACCTTCAAGATCATCAAGTCCAACCATTAACCCAACGCCACCATGTCCCCTAAACCATGTCCTGAAGCGCCACATCCACACATTTTTTCAATACTTCCAGAGATGGTGACTCCACCACCTCCCTGGGCAGCCTGTTCCAATGCTTGACCACCCTCTCGGTGAAGAAATTTTTCCTAATATCCAGTCTAAACCTCCCCTGGCGCAACTTGAGGCCATTTCCTCTCGTCCTATCGCTAGTTACTTGGGAGAAGAGAACAACACCCACGTCGCCACAACCTCCTTTCAGGTAGTTGTAGAGCGTGATAAGGTCTCCTCTCAGCCTCCTCTTCTCCAGACTGAACAACCCCAGTTCCCTCAGCCGCTCCTCATAAGACTTGTGCTCCAGACCCCTCACCAGCTTCGTTGCCCTTCTTTGGACACGCTCCAGCACCTCAGCGTCCTTCTTGTAGTGAGGGGCCCACTATCCTCCAACTGAAAAAGAGATATTGGCAGCATATGAAGGGTTTCGAGCTGCCTCAGAAGTGCTTGGTACTGAAGCACACAGCTCCTCCTGGTACCCTGACTGCCAGTGCTGGGCTGGATGTTCAAAGGGAAGGTCCCCTCTACACATCATGCGACTGATGCTATGTGGAGTAAGTGGGTGGCACTGATCACACAGGAGTCTTGAATAGGAAACCCCAATCACCCAGGAATCTTGGAAGTGATCATGGACTGGCCACAAGGCAAAGACTTTGGAATATCAACAGAGGAGGTGATGCATGCTGAAGATGCTCCAATGCAAAATAAACTCCCAGAAAATGAGGAGCAATATGCCATGCTCACTGATGGGTCCTGTCGCATTGTGGGAAAGCATCAGAGGTGGAAGGCTGCTGTATGGAGCCCTATACGACAAGTCACAGAAGCTGCTGAAGGACAAGGTGAATCGAGCCAACTTGCAGAAGTGAAAGCCATCCAGCTGGATTTAGACATTGCTGAACGACAAAAGTACCCAGTGCTCTATCTCTATACTTACTCTTGGATGGTGGCAAATGCCCTGTGGGGGTGGTTACAGCAATGGAAGCACAGCAACTGGCAGTGCAGGGGTAAACCCATCTGGGCTGTCACACAGTGGCAAGATATTGCTGCCCGTGTAGAGAACCTGGTTGTAAAAGTACGTCACGTAGATGCTCACGTACCCAAGGGTCTGGCCACTGAAGAACATCAAAGCAACCAGCAGGTGGATCAGGCTGCTAAGGTTGAAGTGGCTCAGGTGGATCTGGACTGGCAACAGAAGGGTGAATTATTTATAGCTCGGTGGGCCCATGACATCTCAGGCTATCAGGGAACAGATGCAACTTATAGATGGGCTCGCAATCGAGGGGTGGAGTTGAACATGGACAGTATTGCACAGGTTATCCACGAATGTGAAACATGCACTGCAATCAAGCAAGCCAAGCAGTTAAAGCCTCTCTGGTATGGAGGACGATGGCTGAAAGATACATATGGGGAGGCCTGGCAGACTGACTATATCACACTTCCACAAGCCCACCAAGGCAAGTGCCATGTGCTCACAGTGGTGGAAGCAACCACCAGATGGCTGGAAACATATCCTGTGCCCAATGCTACCGCCCAGAACACTATCCTGGGCCTTGAAAAGCAAGTCTTATTGTGACATGGCACTCCAGAAAGAACTGAGTCAGACAACAGGACTCATTTCTGAAACAACCTCATATACACCTGGGCCAAAGAGCATGGCATTGAGTGGGAATATCACATCCCCGATCATGCACCAGCCTCTGGGAAAATCGAACAATACGATGAACTGTTAAAGACTACACTGAGAGTAATGGATTCTGGGACATTCACACATTGGGACACACATTTAGCAAAAGCCACCTGGTTAGTCAACACTAGGCGATCTGCCAATCCTCCTGCCTTGGGCAAAGGCAAACCCATTCTTGGGTCTGCTTTGGTCCAGGACTGCGACGAGCGAGGGAAGGCATGCAGTCGACTCAATATGAGTGATAAGGCAAGCTTCAACTTTATTGCAAAACCTTACACATATTTATACACTAAGTTCTACCTTATGCATACTTGTCTTACAATCATTGGCTTAGCTCTAAAGATTGCATTATCATACTCCTCCTACTTGCGGTTACTGCTACGTGGTCCGGGTTCCATCCTGTTTTTCTTATACAGTGCTTCTTCTTAGCTGTTTACCACAGCTCCTTCTCCTCAAGGCCGAGCCCTGCAGATGTCCAGCTGTTTACCAGCTTCCCAATGCCACAGCTCCCTCTTCTCAAGGCCGAGCCGTGCAGATATCTAGCTGTTTACCAGCTTCTCAATGCTGCAGCTCCTTCTCCTTAAGGTCGAGCCGTGCAGAGTGATCCCAACACAGGACCTGGGTGCACTTGGTGGGTAACGCGGAAGGATGGGGAAGTCCAATATGTACCTCAAGGAGATTTGATTTTGGGGGAGAATAGCCAATGATTTGAATTGTATTAATTGCTACACAATACTGTATGTCATCACTACTATGATTGCTATATGCCATATCAACGGTATTACAGTAAGAATCACCTAGATTAATGTGGAATGAACTTTAATGAAACTGAGCAAAGTGCAGTGGTGATGGAACCAGAACTGGCTTCAGCAACTTGCGCCCAGCAGCTTCCTTGAGATCGACATCTTCAACCAGCAGACCGTGGGCATGGGCCATGCCAGATATATTGGCTACAAACTCCAGATGTATCATGCAATAATCCCACACCACACACGATGTCCCCTGTCCTGAGAGACTGTTATGACAGATGGAGCCCAAAGTCATGGTCCAAATGAAGTCAACAGACATTTTAGGGGGATGGCCCATAGACTAAGGGAATGATATCTGTGTGTATATATCAAAAGACAGGGAAAGTGGCAATGATTAATTGGAATGTGTTGGAAAGTGTAGAACCTGGGCATGACGTAGATGGTGTGGAATAAGGGGTGGATACTGTCCTGGTTTCAACTGGGATAGAGTTAATTTTCTTCCTGATAGCTGCTAGTGTCGTGTTTTGGATTTATTATGATAATAATGTTGATACAGACTGATGTTTTTAGTTGTTGCTAAGTAGTTGTAGTGCTTATACTCAGTCAAGGACTTTTCAGCTTCCCATGCTCTGCCAGCAGGCAGGTGCACAAGAAGCTGGGAGGGGGCACGGTTGGGACAGCTGACCCAGACTGGCCAAAGAGATATTCCCTACCATATAACGTCATTCCCAGTACATAAACTGGAGTTGGCCGGTGGGCAGGAATCACTGCTCGGGGACGGGCTATCGATCATGGGGTGGTGAACAGTTTTTGCAATGTGCATAACTTTTTTTTGTGTATTTCTTTATCATCATCATCATCATCATCATCATCATCATCATCATTATTATTATTATTTCTTCCTCTTTCTTTGCTGTCCTATTAAACTGTTTTTATCTTAACCTGTGAGGGTTTTTTCCCAATCCTCTCCCCCTTCCCACCTGAGGGGGGGGGGTGAGCCAGCAGCTGTGTGGTGCTTAGTTGCCGGCCGGGGCTAAACCACGACACAGAGAAAACAAATTACCCTTGAAAATAATGTTCAGGGAAATATTCTGGCTTTTGCAGTGACCTCAGAGCACCTGAATGCACACAGTACCTCCACCCCAGGAAACACAAGTCCCAGAATCTTCCTAACTTAATTTACATCTTGGAATCTTAAAATTATTTAGTTGGGAAGGGACCCCTGGAAGTCTGTAGTCCAACCTCTCACACCAAGGATGGCTAACCCCAATGCTAATGTTGATCAGGTTGTTCAGGGCCTTATCTCATTTTGATTTCCCCAGTAGGTCACAAGCTTCTCTACCCACTCCCACCAGATACTTTATATCAGGCTCCCAACCTTGACAATATTTAAAAGCAAAACCTGAGTATTTCTCAACAAATGCAGTACAACTCTCTTAAAAAACATTCCTCCTAAAAAAAAATTGTGAATTTTGCCTTTAAAACCCATTATTCCTTATTAAGGGACCAAAGAGCATAATCGGGGACAAAAACCAGTACACTCCATCAGTGCTGACCAAGGTGCTTTCTGCTGTGACACCCATGAGATGACTAATGATAAGCTCTCTACTGTTCCAGGAGAAACTTACTCTGTTGCCAAAAGAAAAGAAAAAAATAAAAGGGAATAGTAGTCTGATTTGCCTTGGTGCTTCCAAGATGGGATAATTTTCTTGGAGAATATGTTAGTTTTCTTAGAATAGTCTTCTTATAGTGAATTAACATGGAGTATCTTCTCCACTGTAACCATTCTGGTTAGCATTCCTACAGAGACAAACTCTTAGACAAGTTAGTAATGTCATGATAAAACAGACCTGTGAGACTAAATCCCATCTCTGGTTGAATTCAAGGCATGAGGGGATAGATTGGTGGTAGTGGCACTTGTTTGGTGTAACTTGGTTCTCATTTAGAAGATGATTCTTTCTTAACATTGTTCTAAATGTGTATAAATATATAATTTTAAACTTACTTTTTTTTGGAAGTATAATTCTTAAAATTATATAAGTGAAAGAGATAATACATGGATACAATAACATGTACAACTGCAATGAATAGCATGCATTAGAAACTGCATGTTTCGAGGTCCAATCTACTTTTCAGCTGTTTGAGATCAGGGTGAGATTTAACTTGGGACCTGAGTTTAGGAGGCATAAATAATCCCACCTCAGCCTATTGTGGGGTCTTACATCTTTCAAGCCTCTGGTGTTAGCCACATCTGCAAATAGAAACTGGAAGTCTGAGTCAGGTGCAGACCTCTCCTGGTCAGATATCCAAGATCCCTAGGGGAACGTGAGATCTTTCTCTCATCTTAATCCATGTTTTCTTTTCTTTGTGTAATAGTCACTTTCATTGCTGTACAGTAAGATGAACTTGAAAATCTGCATGGAGCTTTATTTTTTAACTAATTAAAATTGCCGTGATGCAGCAGCAACCACACACAGGGGAAGTGGTGAGCATCTCCAGTAGCTGGGAGAAGGAGGTGAAACACTGCATCGCCTAGGTACAGCCTAGACCCCAGTGGCACATGGTGATATAAACCGGAGGGGTGTTGCAATAACTGGTATGCACAGATGCTTACAGCCCAACTGTCACCGAAGGAAGGGCAGGTTTAAGCAGCACTGCTGATACCAAGGAAGGTCCCACGTTTTGCACAGGATTGACCTGCTCTGGCTGTTGACATGCTCCCTTCAGCTCTGGAGACCCAGCCCACCCCAAGTCCCCTGCACCTGCATTAAAAGTTGTCGCCTTGCCCAAGGACCTCCAACGTAATAGGGTGCAGCTAATAAGTGAACCAAAAAGAGATATTCACAAACTTTCTCCCCGCAACCAAAGAGGAAGGGAAGAACCTCCAGCAGTCTCACAGGGTATATTACTAATGACTGGTGATGTTACGGATCATGTGTGTTAGGGCACCAATAGGGCAGTGGATAAGGTTCTGTGATTAGCTGATGGTTTCGTATCCCCACGGATTTTGATGCTTTCTTTTATTCATCTGTGCTCTTCTGCGCTGAGTGGGTCGTGGTACGATGACGCCATTTCTGGGAGCTAGTGAGGTGACTGGGGGGGGGAGAATTAGAAGGAGCTGGAGACAGAGTTTCTTGGGTTGAAAATAATAGCTATTTTTGGCCCTTTTCATGCTCTGGAAATTCTTCCATCTGGATATAAAGAGAACTGGGTTGGGGGACTGCAGGTAAGGTAGACGGGCAGCAGCTAGTGGTAGTTATGAGAGGCAGCTGATTGTGTTGTGTGGGGGGTGGTGCACGTGAGCCTGAATTGCTGACGTGCGCCTGGGCGCGAGTTGGCAAATGTGAAGGGGATGGGGGTGTCGGTGGGTGGTTTATTGTTAATTTGGCTATTTAGCTGACGGTAGGGGAAGGGGAGTGTGTGTCTTTTGTGCATGATCTGGGAGGTGAGTAACCCAGGCAGATCCGGTAGGGGGTGGGGTTGTATCTTGTTCTTTGGTATTCTCCCCTTGCATTTTCTCAGGTTGCTGTGAAGTCCTTGTTTTCCTTGTAGTCTTCTGTAGCACTTTGTTCCTTCAATTTGTAGTGTGTGGTGGTAGTTCAGCTGGGCTTGAATGAAACTTCTACTTGAGCAGTTGCATGGGAGGGAAGTGATGCTCTTGCAGACTGTCTTTCATAAGCATGTGTGTGCCTCTGGGGAAAAGGTGAAAGGACAGGTCACTGGGGAGAAAGCTCCTAGCTCTGAGGTTTATCTATAGCAAACTTGTAGATTCTGACTTACAGGGGAAATGCAAGTTGTGAACACACCTTTCATAGGCAGCTTTTGGGGCATCAGCAACACCTAAGGGACAAGCAAGTTTTGACAGTCTCTCCACAACATCCCAGATCTGGGCCCATGGCAAGCAGCGAACTTCTTTAGCTAACAGGTCAAGTTGGTAGATGGGTGTGTCTGCCCCATAGCAGGGAGTTGCCCACTACATCACTCACTGCTTCATCCAGGAGGTTGCCACACTAGTATGGCTTTGTGAGTGGTATAACATGCATAATAACCTAGCAATACATATACTGAAAAATACTTGGGTGCTATACAGTGAGAAGGTCTAGTGATTTCATTTTGACAGCATTGTATGAATGAGAGGCTTGCGACACTGAGGTATCTTCATTCAGCCAATGCTGCTGAAGTCATGGTAATTAAGTAGGAAAACTTCTTTAGATAATGGTGAATGCAATTTGTTAAAAAGTAACTGAAGGTTAGCACATAATTCCTAGAAAGCAGTAGATGCTTTATTTATATTTTTGATTGTATACTTATGTTGTTGTTCAGGCTTCCTCTTGGTAGATTCAAAGTTTGGTGGGTTTTTTTTTCCTTCCTGTATACGATTATCATATTCAAACCATCAGTTGTCTTGCAAATACAAAACCAAGAGAGAGTGAAGTATTCAATACCATTACTATTTAACACTTAAACAAAAGAGGAAAAAAAACCCCAAACAACCCCAAAACAAACTAGTGAACTGAAACTGATATTTTGCCTCTGCTTTGGAACTATCTGAAAAGTCTTACTTTGAGCAAGTCATGCTTATACAGGTTGGGTTTTTTGCGCTTCTTTTTATAACTTGTTTGCTTTGCAGATGATGATAGTTGTATAAAATATAGTGTTGAACATATGATATAGTTCTATTTAGTAATTATGCAAGGATGAAATGTAGATGTAACCCTGAATTTCTAGAGCTATACATGAAATTTGAATGTCCAAGTTGATCCAAAACAACTATGACCTGATTCTTCAGTTTTTCCACCTGTTTTTGAATATGCTGAGAGGTGAACAAGTAGTCTTTCCCCTCCAAAAATTAGTTTCATTATTTAGAATTCTTAAAGTTTGAGTTGGTTGTTTTTTGGTTTTGTGGTGGGGTTTTTTGGGGTTTTTTTGTGACACCTTAGGAAGAACTACTTTTATTGTACTTGTCATTATTGAATTGCTCATAATAGTTTATGTTGTGGAAGATAATGTTTAATCAAATGGAGAAATGTTATCTATACTGTCAGCATACAACAGCTGTGCAAATTATAGGTGGCTGTTATAAATATGTATTATCTCTGTCATGTTGACATGATTAGCCATGACTAATGTTGATAACACCTGGTTAGTCAACACTAGGCGATCTGCCAATTGAGCTGGCCCTGCCCAGTCAAAACTTTTACGTTCTGTTGAAGGGGATAAAGTCCCTGTGGTGCATGTAAAAAATATGCTGGGGAAGACAGTCTGGGTTACTCCTGCCTTGGGCAAGGGCAAATCCATTTGTGGGATTGCTTTTGCTCAAGGTCCTGGATGCACTTGGTGGGTGATGCAGGAGGATGGGGAAGTCCAATGTGTACCTCAAGGGGACTTGATTTTGGGGGAGAATAGACAATGATCTGAATTATATGATATTAATTGTTATATAATACCGTCTCTCATCACTACTATGGTTACTATATGCCATAACAAAGGTATTACAGTAAGAATCACCCAGATGAATGAAGAATCAACGTTGATGAAAGCGAGCAAAGTACAGTGATAATACAAGCAGAACTGGCTTCAGCATGCAACAATCCAACACTACACACCATCTCTCCTGCCCTGAGGGACTGTTATGTCAGATGGAGCCCAAAGTCATGGACTAAATGAACTCAACAGACATTTTAGAGGGATGGCACATAGACTGAGGGAATATCTGTGTGTATATATCAAAAGACAGGGAAAGTGGTAGTGATTAATTGGGATGTGTTGGAAAGTGTAAAACCTGGGCATGTGTTGTGGTTTAGCCCCAGCCGGCAACTAAGCACCACGCAGCCGCTCGCTCACTCCCCCCTCCCCCAGTGGGACAGGGGAGAGAATTGGGGAAAAAACTCGTGGCTTGAGATTAAAAACAGTTTAATAGGACAGCAAGAGAGGAGGAAACAACAATGATAACAACAATACTAATACTGACAAAGGAATGTACAAGAACAAGTGATGCCCAATACAGCATGGCTGAAACCAGGACAGTATGATGTAGATGGTACAGAATAAGGGGTGGATACTGTCCTGGTTTTGGCTGGGCTAGAGTTAATTTTCTTCATAGAAGCTAGTGTGAGGCTATGTTTTGGATTTGGGATGAGAAAAATGTTGATAATGTGCTGATGTTTTCAGTTGTTGCTAAGCAGTCAAGGAGTGTTAAGCTTCTCATGCTGGCCTGCCAGCAAGAAGGCTGGGGGTGCATGGGAAGCTGGGAGGGGACACAGCCAGGACAGCTGACCCAGACTGGCCAAAGGGATATTCCATACCATATGACATCTTGCTCAGCATATAAACTGGGGGGAGTTGGCCAGGGAGGGGCTGCAGCTGGGGAACTGGCTGAGCATCCGTCAGCAGGTGGTGAGCAATTATGCTGTGCATCACTTGTTTTGTGTATTTTTATCATTATCATTTCCTCTTCCCTTGCTGTCCTATTAAACTGTATTTATCTCAACCCACAAGTTTTACCGTTTTTTTTTTTTGTTTGATTTTGTTTCTCCTCCCCATCCCACTGTGGGGTGTGGGGAAGGGGTAGGAGTGAGTGAGCAGCTGCATGGTGCTTAGATGCCAGCTGTGGTTAAACCACAACACTGTCTCAGAACAATCCTCTGTTCATGAATTAAATCACAAATGATGTGTGAAGCTAAAGGTCTGCATGTAAGCATCCAAAGGGAAAGAGCAACCCTAGACATCTCAGCATGATTCCTGCCTCAATACAACATTAATTTCTAAATGTAATCATTCAACTTAATTGTTTACTGAAAGCTCAAGAATCTTAACAACTCCTCTCTCAGCCCTCCTTGATTCTGAAGATGCCTTTCCCTATACTTTTAAAACGCCACTTGGATTAAACTAGAGACGCTTAGTTTAACTCCATGTGGGGGGGCAGGGTGTCTTTTCCCAGAACAATTTAGATTATGATAACAAATGTCAGTTGCGCCACCCACACAGAAATTACATCAGTTTTCAACACAGGTTTTAAGGTCCAAACTAGATCCACATAATGGATTGACACCCTGCACCATTGCCAATATAGGCAGGGTAGACAGACTGCCAACACCCTACCCCCTAACCGACATCATCATCAGCATAGGCAGGTTGCCATCCACATTATCTATGTAAGGTACGATTCTCTCAAATTGCTCCGCCATTGGTGGACCCAAGGGGCAGCACAACTCTCATCTGCATTCAAAAGGCATTTGCACAGTTGGCTGTTGCTGCCAGATGACCTGGACACCAAGCATCCCTGGCAGTCCACCAGAGCCATGGTATCACTTATGATCCTGTGTTTGCTATCAGTGAGTTGACGTATGGGTATGTTGTTGCTCATCTTTCCTATTGCCTCAATAAAGCCTTGTTTTAGAACATGTTGTCAGACTCCATTAGTGTTTGGACCACATTATTGGTATCACAAACAGGGTAAAAGTCTTTCTGACAACTACTGGAAGCTTTAGGAAAGGAGCAAGTTTGGAGCTCCCCCCAATGGGAGGAGGATTGGGTCCAAGATAATTGAACAGATCCCCAGGCTATGAGGGATGAATTTGAACTGTGGTGTAAGGCCAGTCATTGCAAACAAGGAAAGGGCAAGAGAACCTTAAGCGGCCTCCCAAGTTGTGCCCTCAACCTTGCCCAGGCTGAAGTTACCAGGCTGCATGGCACCCTCAAACAGGTGGGAGAAGGGGCCAAGAGGGACGAGCAGAAGTTATCCTCCTTGGCTCAGCAGGCTCTCAAGGCCTGGAGAGATTGTCCCAGTACAAGTTAAGGCCACTATCTACCAGGACAATAAGGAGGATAAGGATGACCCCTGGTCAGGGTCTGGTCCATGGCCAAAAATGTCCCTGTCCCATTGCTCCCAACCCTACAGGGGAAGGCTGGATGGAATGGCTTGGGAGTCTCTGGCACACTGGGGCAGCTCTAACTTACTTCAGTGAAGGGGACCATGGGCACAGGAGCTCTGCACAACCTGGCTGCAGGGATGGGTGCTGTGGCAATTGTTTCTGCGCCCAGCCATCAGATACAGAGGAATCCTCAACTGGGCAAAGGACAGGGCACCTCCACCAGCCAGATAGAAAGAAACCACCTCAGGTAGCTCCTGCTGGAAACTGGTTTTATCCCTTCCAACAAATTAATAAATTGCTGAATAATGTTTTGTTACAGCTTTTGAACAGCCATCAGCAGGTGGTCTGCCCACCCACCCCCAGTCTTGCAGCGCCTCCAGGCACACCAGTGTTAACCCCTTAGCACCACCACCCTCAAGGCACTGCCAGACAACTGGTGGGCAGGTGTCCACTGCCAGATGGAGGTCTGCCTCCTAGCCCTGTTTTCTGGTATGTCCTAGCTCCAATTAGAAGTTTTCATGAATAACTCTCACTCAGTCACCATTGTTGTGGACACCAGGGCCCAAATCTCCACGTTAGATCCACAGACCATCCCTTCAGGCTGTCCTAGAAGTGATTTTGTATTTTGGGAAGTAATCATGTACATGACAAGCCCAAAGTCGCTGACTCAGCCTGCCTACTGGACCCATCTGTGTACTGGTTTTGGCCTAGGATAGAGTTAATTTTCTTCTTAGTAGATTGTATGGTGCTATGTTTTGGATTTGTACTGAAAACAGTGTTGATAACAGTGCTTGCACAGCATCAAGGCATCTCACCCTGCTTCTCACACTGCCCCACCAGCAAGTAGGCTGGGGGCAGGGGGCAGACCTTCAGTTATGGCATTTGTCCTCTCAAGTAACCGTTATACGTGATGAGGCCCCGCTTTCCTGGAGATGGCTAAACATCTGCCTGCCGATGGGAAGTAGTAAATTAATTCCTTGTTTTGCTTTGCTTGCGTGCACGGAGTTTGCTTTACTTATTAAACTGTCTTTCTCTCAAACGATGAGTTTTCTTCCTTTTACCCTTATGATTCTTTCCCCCATGAATGTAATGTAGCAGGAGGATTTTTCCAGGTTGTGGTTTAACCCCTGTAGGCAACTAAGCACTGCACAGCCGCTTGCTCACTCCCCTGCCCAGTGGGATGGACTTCTAGGACAGCCTGAAGGGATGGTCTGTGGATCTAACGTGGAGATTTGGGCCCTGGTGTCCACAACAATGGTGACTGAGTGAGAGTTATTCATGAAAACTTCTAATTGGAGCTAGGACATACCAGAAAACAGGGCTAGGAGGCAGACCTCCATCTGGCAGTGGACACCTGCCCACCAGTTGTCTGGCAGTGCCTTGAGGGTGGTGGTGCTAAGGGGTTAACACTGGTGTGCCTGGAGGCGCTGCAAGACTGGGGGTGGGTGGGCAGACCACCTGCTGATGGCTGTTCAAAAGCTGTAACAAAACATTATTCAGCAATTTATTAATTTGTTGGAAGGGATAAAACCAGTTTCCAGCAGGAGCTACCTGAGGTGGTTTCTTTCTATCTGGCTGGTGGAGGTGCCCTGTCCTTTGCCCAGTTGAGGATTCCTCTGTATCTGATGGCTGGGCGCAGAAACAATTGCCACAGCACCCATCCCTGCAGCCAGGTTGTGCAGAGCTCCTGTGCCCATGGTCCCCTTCACTGAAGTAAGTTAGAGCTGCCCCAGTGTGCCAGAGACTCCCAAGCCATTCCATCCAGCCTTCCCCTGTAGGGTTGGGAGCAATGGGACAGGGACATTTTTGGCCATGGACCAGACCCTGACCAGGGGTCATCCTTATCCTCCTTATTGTCCTGGTAGATAGTGGCCTTAACTTGTACTGGGACAATCTCTCCAGGCCTTGAGAGCCTGCTGAGCCAAGGAGGATAACTTCTGCTCGTCCCTCTTGGCCCCTTCTCCCACCTGTTTGAGGGTGCCATGCAGCCTGGTAACTTCAGCCTGGGCAAGGTTGAGGGCACAACTTGGGAGGCCGCTTAAGGTTCTCTTGCCCTTTCCTTGTTTGCAATGACTGGCCTTACACCACAGTTCAAATTCATCCCTCATAGCCTGGGGATCTGTTCAATTATCTTGGACCCAATCCTCCTCCCATTGGGGGAGCTCCAAACTTGCTCCTTTCCTAAAGCTTCCAGTAGTTGTCAGAAAGACTTTTACCCTGTTTGTGATACCAATAATGTGGTCCAAACACTAATGGAGTCTGACAACATGTTCTAAAACAAGGCTTTATTGAGGCAATAGGAAAGATGAGCAACAACATACCCATACGTCAACTCACTGATAGCAAACACAGGATCATAAGTGATACCATGGCTCTGGTGGACTGCCAGGGATGCTTGGTGTCCAGGTCATCTGGCAGCAACAGCCAACTGTGCAAATGCCTTTTGAATGCAGATGAGAGTTGTGCTGCCCCTTGGGTCCACCAATGGCGGAGCAATTTGAGAGAATCGTACCTTACATAGATAATGTGGATGGCAACCTGCCTATGCTGATGATGATGTCGGTTAGGGGGTAGGGTGTTGGCAGTCTGTCTACCCTGCCTATATTGGCAATGGTGCAGGGTGTCAATCCATTATGTGGATCTAGTTTGGACCTTAAAACCTGTGTTGAAAACTGATGTAATTTCTGTGTGGGTGGCGCAACTGACATTTGTTATCATAATCTAAATTGTTCTGGGAAAAGACACCCTGCCCCCCCACATGGAGTTAAACTAAGCGTCTCTAGTTTAATCCAAGTGGCGTTTTAAAGTATAGGGAAAGGCATCTTCAGAATCAAGGAGGGCTGAGAGAGGAGTTGTTAAGATTCTTGAGCTTTCAGTAAACAATTAAGTTGAATGATTACATTTAGAAATTAATGTTGTATTGAGGCAGGAATCATGCTGAGATGTCTAGGGTTG
>NC_138581.1:19792235-19979498 GCF_964289735.1 Phaethon aethereus
ATTCTCCTTGCCTCTCTTTTTGTTGTTAATATATTTGTAGAAGCATTTTTTGTTATCCTTTTGTTATCCAGATTGAGCTCTAGCTGGACTTTTGCCTTTCTAATTTTGTCCCTGCTTGACCTAGCGAGATCCTTGTACTCTTCTTGAGTTGCCTTCCCCTTCTTCCAAAGGTGATAAACTCTCCTCTTTTCCCTGAGTCCCAGCAAAATCTCCCTGTTCAGCCAGGCCGGTCACCTCCCCCGCCAGCTCTTCTTACGGCACATGGGGACCACCTGCTCCTGCGCCTTTAAGACTTCGTTCTTGAAGAATGTCCAGCCTTCCTGGACCCCTTTGTCCTTCAGGACGGTCTCCCAAGGGACTCTCTCAACCAGTGACCTGAACAGGCCTAAGTCTGCCCTCTGGAAGTCTATGGTAGTGGTTTTGCTGACCCCTCTCCTTACTTCCCTCAGAATCGAGAATTCTATCATGTCATGGTTGCTAAGCCCAAGACAGCCTCCGACCATCACATCTCCCACCAGTCCTTCTCTGTTTGTAAACAGCAGGTCAAGCAAGGTACCTCCCCTGGTAGGCTCACTTACCAGCTGTGTGTCAGGAAGTTATCCTCCACACACTCCAGGAACCTCCTAGACTCTTTTGTCTCTGCTGTGTTATACTTCCAGCAGATGTCCGGTAGGTTGAAGTCCTGTACAAGAACAAGGGCTAGCGACTGTGAGACTTCTGCCAGTCGCTTATAGAATGTCTCATCTGCCTCTTCATCCTGGTTGGGTGGTCTATAACAGACTCCCAGCAGGATATCTGCCTCATTGGCCTTCCCCCTCATCCTTACCCTTAAGCACTCTACTTGGTCTTCACAATTGTTGAGTTCTATACAATCAAAACACTCCCTAACATACAGAGCCACCCCACCACCTCTCCTTCCATGCCTACCCCTTCTGAAGAGCTTATAGCCATCCGTTGCAGCACTCCAGTCATGAGAGTCATCCCACCATGTTTCTGTGATGGCGACTGCATCATAGCAGTCCCACTGCACAATGGCTTCCAGCTCCTCCTGTTTGGTGCCCATGCTGTGTGCATTGGTATAGGTGCACTTGAGCTGGGCTATCGATTTCATCCCCAACGCTGGCATGCCACCCCTAGGCTCATCTCTAGTAAGCTTGGTTTTATCCCCTTCCCCCTTCGAATCTAGTTTAAAGCTCCGGTCCCCCTTGTGTTGATGAAATTTCAGCTTTCTTCAGGATAATTGCTGGTCAGTCCTTACATTCTTCCCTGAGCTCATCATTCTTGCTCATCTCCTCTGAACCTTCTTCCACTGTACCAGCATGTTGATCGGTCACAGTGACCCAGAAAGTCCCCTGCTGGAACTGAAACTTGAAGGGAGTCCCTGTTTGGGAGCAGATTCCTCTCCCTGTTGTACTGGGCTCATCTGTCAGGCAGTTCTTAGAGAAGATGACCAAGCTTTTCGTCCTCCAAAGATGCCCTATTAGGAGAGGCTGATGAAACTGGGCTTGTTCAGCCTAGAGAACAGAAGGCTTTGGGGACACCTAATAGCAGCCTTCCCATACCTATGAGGAGGTCATTGAGAAGGTGGAGCCAGGCTCTTCACAGTGGTGCATGGAAGGAGGATGAGAGACAACAGGCATAATTTGAAACAAGAGATGCTCAGATTGGATATAGAAAAACCTTTGTCATCATGATGGCAGTTGGACAGTGGAACAGGTTGCCGAGAGAGATTGTACAATCTCTATTCTTAGAGGTTTTCAAGCCCTGACTCAATAAAACTGTTGGGTAATTTTTATTGTACACCTTGAGGCAAACTGAACACATGTTTGTGCTTAAATATAAAAATATTTAATGAACAATGCAGTGGACAGAGTCCTACCACCATAAGCGGTTCTACAAAGAGTCTGCAAAGATGCAGCACAAGACACTTCATTCTATATTGTACACTTGCACCAGCACCAATCATAGCAGCCTCAGCATCAATGCCTTAATCTGGTGTTTGGTTCATCCCCCAGTACCAATACTGTTTACCAAAAGTGACCCTGAGCACTGGCATTCCATGATTGTTACAAGACAATACTGCAGTATTTCTTATCAGGCAGTTTAACCCATTCTGCAGTGTCCTGGTTTCAGCTGGGCTAGAGTTAATTTTCTTCATAGAAGCTAGTGTGAGGCTATGTTTTGGATTTGGGATGAGAAAATGTTGATAACATACTGATATTTTCAGTTGTTGCTAAGCAGTCAAGGACAGTCCAGCTTCTCGTGCTGGCCTGCTAGCAAGAAGGCTGGGGGTGCATGGGAAGCTGGGAGGGGACACAGCTGGCACAGCTGACCCAAACCAGCCAAAGGGATATTACATACCATATGATATCATGCTTGGCATATAAAGCTGGGGTGAAGAAGAAGGAAGGGGTGGGGGCACGTTTGGAATTATGGCGTCTGTCTTCCCAAGAAACCGTTACGCGTGATGGAGCCCTGCTTCCCTGGAGATGGCTGAACACCTGCCTGCCCATGGGAAGTAGTGAATGAATTCTTTGCTCTGCTCTGCTTGTGTGCGCAGCTTTTGCTTTACCTATTAAACTGTCTTTATCTCAGACCATGCGTTTTCTCACTTCTACTCTTCTGATTCTCTCCCCCATCCTACCGTGGGGGAGCGAGCAAGCGGCTGCGTGGTGCTCAGTTGCTTGCTGGGGTTAAACCACGACATTCAGTTAGGCCTTCTTGCCCTCCTTGCCAGATCATTCCTTGGTCATGAATTACCATTGCTGAGCAGCTACAATTTGAATTTTCCCTTCAAAACCCTGAGCAACCTGCTCTGACCTCATAGCTGACCCTGCTTTGAACACAAGTTTGGACTAGAGATCCCTTCCAATCTGAATTATCCTATGATCCATAAATTTACAAAATGAGAGTTTATAACACTTGGGGTTCCCGTAAATAGCATTCTTCTGCGGGAGGTTACTGGCCCTACAAATTTGTACTGAGTGTGCTCCTTTCACTGGCTGTCATTCCTAGAAAAATGACCTATGAAGTGTTATCCAAGAGGCACTGCAGTGCCAGCAAATCAGGATATAGTCCTGTGATGGCATTGGGCAGAATACACAAGCACAACACGCTGACACTCAACAGCGGTACAAGGCAGGGTTTACAGGATCATACTAGGTATGTGTGAGGAGTGGCTGAGATATAGAGCAGGTCAGTTTGGAATTACGTATTTCTTCCCCATTTATCTTACTGCAAAATAAGCATCTAAATCCCCTGGATTGCCTTGGGTTTGAAAACCCCAGCCATCTGAGATACTTAGACTAGTGTTTGTTGTTCACTGGACTATAACATTGCAGTCTTTAATTTTACTGTTATTCATATCCCCAAAGCCCTGTAGACTCTGGCAACATCTCATTAATACAAAGGAAAATGGAATTTCCTCCTTGGTTCAACCTGTTGCATGGGGCAAGTTAGAATAATGTTACTTTCAAGATGGTGACTGGTCCATAGCCTTCAGCTTGTGCTAAGGGAGTAAGTTCCTTGGGGTGCTTATGGCATACTTTACTGCCTTGGCAAACCAGGGCTGCTAGGAAGAACTGTTTGTCAGCATTGCAACCCAAGGAACTTACTCCCTTAGCACAAGCTGAAGGCTATGGACCAGTCACCATCTTGAAAGTAACATTATTCTAACTTGCCCCATGCAACAGGTTGAACCAAGGAGGAAATTCCATTTTCCTTTGTATTAATGAGATGTTGCCAGAGTCTACAGGGCTTTGGGGATATGAATAACAGTAAAATTAAAGACTGCAATGTTATAGTCCAGTGAACAACAAACACTAGTCTAAGTATCTCAGATGGCTGGGGTTTTCAAACCCAAGGCAATCCAGGGGATTTAGATGCTTATTTTGCAGTAAGATAAATGGGGAAGAAATACGTAATTCCAAACTGACCTGCTCTATATCTCAGCCACTCCTCACACATACCTAGTATGATCCTGTAAACCCTGCCTTGTACCGCTGTTGAGTGTCAGCGTGTTGTGCTTGTGTATTCTGCCCAATGCCATCACAGGACTATATCCTGATTTGCTGGCACTGCAGTGCCTCTTGGATAACACTTCATAGGTCATTTTTCTAGGAATGACAGCCAGTGAAAGGAGCACACTCAGTACAAATTTGTAGGGCCAGTAACCTCCCGCAGAAGAATGCTATTTACGGGAACCCCAAGTGTTATAAACTCTCATTTTGTAAATTTATGGATCATAGGATAATTCAGATTGGAAGGGATCTCTAGTCCAAACTTGTGTTCAAAGCAGGGTCAGCTATGAGGTCAGAGCAGGTTGCTCAGGGTTTTGAAGGGAAAATTCAAATTGTAGCTGCTCAGCAATGGTAATTCATGACCAAGGAATGATCTGGCAAGGAGGGCAAGAAGGCCTAACTGAATGTCGTGGTTTAACCCCAGCAAGCAACTGAGCACCACGCAGCCGCTTGCTCGCTCCCCCACGGTAGGATGGGGGAGAGAATCAGAAGAGTAGAAGTGAGAAAACGCATGGTCTGAGATAAAGACAGTTTAATAGGTAAAGCAAAAGCTGCGCACACAAGCAGAGCAGAGCAAAGAATTCATTCACTACTTCCCATGGGCAGGCAGGTGTTCAGCCATCTCCAGGGAAGCAGGGCTCCATCACGCGTAACGGTTTCTTGGGAAGACAGACGCCATAATTCCAAACGTGCCCCCACCCCTTCCTTCTTCTTCACCCCAGCTTTATATGCCAAGCATGATATCATATGGTATGTAATATCCCTTTGGCTGGTTTGGGTCAGCTGTGCCAGCTGTGTCCCCTCCCAGCTTCCCATGCACCCCCAGCCTTCTTGCTAGCAGGCCAGCACGAGAAGCTGGACTGTCCTTGACTGCTTAGCAACAACTGAAAATATCAGTATGTTATCAACATTTTCTCATCCCAAATCCAAAACATAGCCTCACACTAGCTTCTATGAAGAAAATTAACTCTAGCCCAGCTGAAACCAGGACACTGCAGAATGGGTTAAACTGCCTGATAAGAAATACTGCAGTATTGTCTTGTAACAATCATGGAATGCCAGTGCTCAGGGTCACTTTTGGTAAACAGTATTGGTACTGGGGGATGAACCAAACACCAGATTAAGGCATTGATGCTGAGGCTGCTATGATTGGTGCTGGTGCAAGTGTACAATATAGAATGAAGTGTCTTGTGCTGCATCTTTGCAGACTCTTTGTAGAACCGCTTATGGTGGTAGGACTCTGTCCACTGCATTGTTCATTAAATATTTTTATATTTAAGCACAAACATGTGTTCAGTTTGCCTCAAGGTGTACAATAAAAATTACCCAACAGTTTTATTGAGTCAGGGCTTGAAAACCTCTAAGAATAGAGATTGTACAATCTCTCTCGGCAACCTGTTCCACTGTCCAACTGCCATCATGATGACAAAGGTTTTTCTATATCCAATCTGAGCATCTCTTGTTTCAAATTATGCCTGTTGTCTCTCATCCTCCTTCCATGCACCACTGTGAAGAGCCTGGCTCCACCTTCTCAATGACCTCCTCATAGGTATGGGAAGGCTGCTATTAGGTGTCCCCAAAGCCTTCTGTTCTCTAGGCTGAACAAGCCCAGTTTCATCAGCCTCTCCTAATAGGGCATCTTTGGAGGACGAAAAGCTTGGTCATCTTCTCTAAGAACTGCCTGACAGATGAGCCCAGTACAACAGGGAGAGGAATCTGCTCCCAAACAGGGACTCCCTTCAAGTTTCAGTTCCAGCAGGGGACTTTCTGGGTCACTGTGACCGATCAACATGCTGGTACAGTGGAAGAAGGTTCAGAGGAGATGAGCAAGAATGATGAGCTCAGGGAAGAATGTAAGGACTGACCAGCAATTATCCTGAAGAAAGCTGAAATTTCATCAACACAAGGGGGACCGGAGCTTTAAACTAGATTCGAAGGGGGAAGGGGATAAAACCAAGCTTACTAGAGATGAGCCTAGGGGTGGCATGCCAGCGTTGGGGATGAAATCGATAGCCCAGCTCAAGTGCACCTATACCAATGCACACAGCATGGGCACCAAACAGGAGGAGCTGGAAGCCATTGTGCAGTGGGACTGCTATGATGCAGTCGCCATCACAGAAACATGGTGGGATGACTCTCATGACTGGAGTGCTGCAACGGATGGCTATAAGCTCTTCAGAAGGGGTAGGCATGGAAGGAGAGGTGGTGGGGTGGCTCTGTATGTTAGGGAGTGTTTTGATTGTATAGAACTCAACAATTGTGAAGACCAAGTAGAGTGCTTAAGGGTAAGGATGAGGGGGAAGGCCAATGAGGCAGATATCCTGCTGGGAGTCTGTTATAGACCACCCAACCAGGATGAAGAGGCAGATGAGACATTCTATAAGCGACTGGCAGAAGTCTCACAGTCGCTAGCCCTTGTTCTTGTACAGGACTTCAACCTACCGGACATCTGCTGGAAGTATAACACAGCAGAGACAAAAGAGTCTAGGAGGTTCCTGGAGTGTGTGGAGGATAACTTCCTGACACACAGCTGGTAAGTGAGCCTACCAGGGGAGGTACCTTGCTTGACCTGCTGTTTACAAACAGAGAAGGACTGGTGGGAGATGTGATGGTCGGAGGCTGTCTTGGGCTTAGCAACCATGACATGATAGAATTCTCGATTCTGAGGGAAGTAAGGAGAGGGGTCAGCAAAACCACTACCATAGACTTCCAGAGGGCAGACTTAGGCCTGTTCAGGTCACTGGTTGAGAGAGTCCCTTGGGAGACCGTCCTGAAGGACAAAGGGGTCCAGGAAGGCTGGACATTCTTCAAGAACGAAGTCTTAAAGGCGCAGGAGCAGGTGGTCCCCATGTGCCGTAAGAAGAGCTGGCGGGGGAGGTGACCGGCCTGGCTGAACAGGGAGATTTTGCTGGGACTCAGGGAAAAGAGGAGAGTTTATCACCTTTGGAAGAAGGGGAAGGCAACTCAAGAAGAGTACAAGGATCTCGCTAGGTCAAGCAGGGACAAAATTAGAAAGGCAAAAGTCCAGCTAGAGCTCAATCTGGATAACAAAAGGATAACAAAAAATGCTTCTACAAATATATTAACAACAAAAAGAGAGGCAAGGAGAATCTCCATCCCTTACTGGATATGGGGGGGAACATTGTCACCAAGGATGAGGACAAGGCTGAGGTACTTAATGCCGCCTTTGCCTCAGTCTTTAATAGCCAGACCAGGTATCCGCAGGGTATTCAGCCCCCTGAGCTGGAAGACAGGGATGGAGAGCACAATAAACTCCTCATAATCCAGCAGGAAACAGTTAAGGACCTGCTAAGCCACCTGGACACCCACAAGTCTATGTGGCCTTGTTGAAGGTATGCAAGGAATGAAGCCAGGGGTATTGTTTAGTCTCTGTGAGTAGTTAACAAGGTGCAACCTTGAGGGAAGGAACAAGAGAATCACAAAAGGAACACAACTAATGAACCTTGAGTGAACTATCCTAATTAACATATCAGAAAACCTGCCCCTTGGCGGGGAAAGCCCCTTCCTCACAAAAGCCCCTTCCTCACTGGGCATGCCTAGAAAAAAAGAAGGATGCTGTGACTTTAAGTGGAGACCAGGCTTGTGAGAGCCAATGGGAACAAGGGTAACGGAGCCAACTTTTAAAAAATACCGATAACTGTTGCTCAAACTGTATAAATATTTTCTGTGTGTTCGCTGAGGTGTGCTAGCTTTGCAGACCTACCACCTAGCAACCAGCTCTGTGCAGTTTTGGAATAAAAGCAAATATCTTGGCTCTGTGTGTTTTTTGGCTCTCTGCACACCCAGAACCATATTTGGGATAACAGTTTTGGCGACCCAGGTGGGACTGCCGTAAGGCCTTGCCTGGATCGTCTTGCCGACCCTGACAGCGGAGAATTGGACCGGACAGGACTCCAGCACTCACTGACCTGTTGATCGGGGACTCCTCTGGATCTCCTCTGAGGTCGGGGCGACAAGCGACTCAAAGGTGCAACGCCTGAAAAGAGATATTTGCACAGGGAAAAAGTGGGGGTGAATCCTTGTGAAACAAGGATCTAAGACAATTATAAGGTTTCAACATGTGTCACTAATCAGCTGTAAGTTTTGCAAATTTCTTAACATATGGAAGGTTATTGATTACATGATTAGTTTAACTTTAGTATAGAATTCTTTAGCCTAATAACTGTGTGATTATGTTTAACGGCCTATTCTCATAGTCCTTAGGCTGTATTTGCCTCAATGCTAACATTGTAACTATGTGTAAACAGTTAATCATAAGGAAAGTAGGCCTCATGAAAATTAAAACAAAGAAGAGTTAAGAGCAAGGACTGAGAGATTAAAGAGAACAGAGAAGATATCTTAACCTTGAGCATAGAGACAGACTGGCAGGGATGCTCTAACAAGGATGATAAGAAGGAACCACTTGGCTGGACAACAGAGAAGGGGTGAACATTCAAGGAGAAGAATTATCCTCAAGAGACCCGTGACCATAAAAGGGAAAAAGGAGTAGGGGGCTACCTCCCCAAACGACCACCCACGACCACCCGAGACCCCCACGCATGCGTAGTGTAGTTTTGCAACGCCAGCATTATGTAAATGTAATAGATAAGCAAGGAGGCGGTGATTTCTTGGAAAATGTGTGAATATTCATGTCTTTAAGGTATATTGGTACAGAGACATAACTATCTTTTAAACCACTTAGATACTGTCTTTTGTTTATTCTTTAAAAACTCACTTACCAAGGTTGGCGCTTGTGATGTCTGTTAAGGGTTAAGCTTATCAGGGACTGGTATTTGTCAAGAACAGACTTACTAAAACAAAGAAAGTGATAACTGGAACTGCAAGGTTAACCTTATCACAAAACTGACTAGAGCTTGTTAAAAACTGTTGAAATCAACAAGTAAGAAGAGAGCATGTGTAAATGACTAAAGTTCATCTAAAGGACAGAAGAGGAAGATAAGACCCCTGAAGAAGTAAACGACCACCAGAGACAGATCTGAGCCTGCGCATTGATAACATAAACTGCTGACGCAAGCCTTTTGAACTACTCCGCCTCACTTACGCATATGTATGTTTTATGTTGTGTAATCATATGAATATGTATGCTTTTGTGTAATAAATATTTGCCTGCTTGCCGAAACGGTGTGCAAGTTAGGAGGAGCGATCCCCCTTGCACCCGGTGCCATAATAAACATACCTGCTTTATAACTCTTTTGAGTTGTGAAGTTTGTTTCCGCACGTCAATTTTGGCGACCCAGATGGGACCTTCTCTGCCCGACTGCGGGACCAGCTGAGAGTGGGACGTCTTTGGCGTGCCCTGAGATTTCTCGGGGGACCTCCCTCGCTCGCCCAATCACTGCAGGGACAGACAAGGACCATCAGCGGACCAGGTATGTTAATTTGGAAGGGGAACCTGTAAGTCATGAGGAGTCCTACGCGAGGTAAAGAGCATTGGTGCTCTCCCTGGGTTAGGATTCGAATCCAGTAGTGGCGCAGGAATCCCTGGCTAGGGAAGTATGCGAACACGGGAATCCCTGATAAAGGGAAGTATGCGATGGGTGCTCTTTGCTGAAATTGCGGGAGTATGGTATGGGATAGCTATCGTTTGGAAGTTTTGTGCCTGGCACCGTGTATTCTATGAAAGTGCTTCATTGTGTTAACCCTTAATGCTCTGGTTGTAAACAGAACGTTTGGGTGTGGTGAATTTTCAGTGTGGTGAATAAAACTGCTCTGACCGGGATAGGTTCAGGCCAGCTTAAGCAAGTACTATTTTTAGTACTATTTTTAGTGTGGTGAATTTTCAGTGTGGTGAATAAAACTGCTCTGACCGGGATAGGTTCAGGCCAGCTTAAGCAAGTACTATTTTTAGTGTGGTGAATTTTTAGTGTGGTGAATAAAACTGCTCTGACCGGGATAGGTTCAGGCCAGCTTAAGTAAGTATTTTGTGGAGACTTAGAAGGTGTAAGGAATCAGTAAAGGATGCCGCTGGTATATTGGGGGAAATGTAGAACAAAATGTAGTGACAAAAGGTTTATTTGGCGTGGAGCACGGACGAGTGCCTGTCTGCTTTGCCATCAGTGTTGCTTGTCTGTTCACGCTAAGTGTTTAGACTGTCATAAGTACATTATTTCTTTTAACGGGAGACAGGAGCTTCGTCTCAACAATTGTCTTGAATTTAGGTGCATTCACTGTGGGGCGATGTCGTGGTTTAGCCCCAGCTGGCAACTAAGCACCACGCAGCCGCTCACTCACTCCCCCTCCCGCAGTGGGGCGGGGGAGAGAATTAGGAAAAAAACCTCGTGGGTTGAGATAAACACGGTTTAATAGGACAGAAAGAAAGAAGGAAACAGCAATGATAATACCAACAAAGGAATGTACAAGAACAAGTGATGCCCAATACAGCGATTGCTCACCACCCAGTGATCGACAGCCCGTCCCCGAGCAGCGATTTCCGCCCCCCGGCCAGCTCCAGTTTATGTACTGGGCATGACGTCGTATGGTAGGGAATATCTCTTTGGCCAGTCTGGGTCAGCTGTCCCGGCTGTGTCCCCTCCCAGCTTCCCGTGCACCCCCAGCCTGCTCGCTGGCAGGCCAGCACAAGAAGCTGGACTGTCCTTGACTGCTCAGCAACAACCCAAAACATCAGCACATTATCAACAGTTTCTCATCCCAAATCCAAAACACAGTCTCACACTAGCTTCTGTGAAGAAAACCAGCTCTATCCTGGCTGAAACCAGGACAGGCGAGTACGCCCTTGCATCTTTTGCCTTGGATAACGCATTATTGTTGTCAATTCAATCAGGTTGTATTCTTAGGCTGAGGAATAAACCCCTGTGGGCAGGGTGTTCATTATGGGAGGTAAACAAAGTGGCGGAATATTGAAAGGGAGCCCTCTGGGCTGTATTTTAGCTCACTGGAAGGAGATAGGAGAGCCACCAGGAGGAAGCGTGAACAGAAAGACTTTAATAAAATATTGTAATCAATGGTGGCCCTTGTATAAATTGGATGATGGGGACAAATGGCCCTTCAATGGAACTTTGAATTATAATACCTTGCTGCAATTGATGTTGTTTTTGAGGAGAGAAGGGAAATGGAATGAGGTCTTATACGCAGACATGTTTTTCACTCTCCGAAATCATCCCGAATATCAAAAGGACTGTGGATTAATACCCCCACAGGACCCAATGATAATGGCTTTGGAGAAGGAAAATAACAGAAAGGGAAAAGGAAAGGTGAGGAGGTGTAGTTCGGCATGCAGCATAGGGAAGAGATGTACAAAGTACAAATAAGAGACCCCGGGATGGGAGATCTGCCCGAGCATTATGAATCGCTGGTAGGAGTACAACAAGGAAAAAGTGAAAGTTCAGATTCGGAAGCCTCTTTAGATAGTCCAGTATCCTCTCACACCCGAAGTAGGAAAGAGCAGACAGTGGTGCAAGCACCCCTCAGGGAGGCGGTGGGACCAGAGGGAAGCCCTGTCTTAATAAAGGTCCCCTTCTCCTCATTCAATCTTGAAACATGGAAAGCGGTAGCAAAAAGTTACCGAAGTGATTCTGTAAGGGTCACTAAACATTTCCAATTTCTAATAAAGCAACATAACCCCGATTGGAATGATATTCAATTGTTATTGGACGACATGACGGAAACTGAAAAACAACTGATACTAAAAACGGCCCATGATTTAGCTAGTGACCAACTTAAGAACACGGGAGAGGATATAAAGAATCACTTTCCCCTACAAGACCCGCATTGGGACCCTAACAGAAGTGCCCATGTGGAATTATTGAATAGATACAGGGATTGGGTCACAAGAGGTATGGAACGAGCCATCCCAAAAACAATTAACTGGTCAGCTTTATATGACGTTCGGCAGGGCCCGAAGGAAACCCCCTCAGAATTCTTGGATAAGCTATGAGACACTATGAGGCGGCACACTCTGGACCCAGGATCGGAAATAGGGCTACAGCAGTTAGTGTCTCTATTCATAGGGCAGTCAGCAAGTGATATCCGGAGAAAGCTGCAGAAATTGAGACAGACAGAAAGCAGAAATTTGGAGACTCTATTAGATGAAGCTTGGAGAGTGTTTAGCAATAGAGAAGAGGAGGATCGGAGGAAGGACAAACGGGTACTGGTAGCAGCGCTGCAAGAGAATAAGGGATTTAGAGGTATGGGACCTGGGAGACCGAGACTTTTAGAAAAGGACCAGTGTGCGTGGTGTAAATAAAGGGGACATTGGAGAAATGAATGTCCAGAGAGACGGAAAGGGAAAAGGGGAATACAGGCCCATGTCAAAGAAGATTGATGGGGACCTGGGGAATCTACCCTAGCAGATCCACTGGTTATACTGAAGCTAGGGAAACAACAACAGAGTATAGAATTTTTAGTTGATACTGGGGCAACATTTTCGGTTTTAAATCAAGCTTTAATGCCTACGGATGATGATTTTGTAACGGTAAAGGGAGCTACTGGCCAAAGTGAAAAGGCGCACTTTTTAAAACATCTTAAATTTAGATTGGGAAAACAATTGGGAATACACAAATTCTTATACATGCCTAACTCACCAAAACCTCTATTGGGGCGAGACTTATTGGAACAACTAAAAGCGGAGATAAAATTTGAGAAAGGAAAAGTAGAACTTCGAGTGGGGGATGACCAGCTAATCGAACTTCTGAGTCTGGCCCTCATAGATACTCCTGTTGGCTCAGAAGTACCTGAGGAAATCCAGAACCAAGTATATCCAGGGTTATGGGCCTCAGAAATACCAGGAAAAGCGAAAAACGCCTCCCCAATAATGGTCAGACTCAAATCAGGGGCACGGCCTGTAAGAATTAAGCAATATCCCCTCAGAACCAAAGATAGGGAGGGAATCCAACCAATAATCAACTGGTTTATCAAATATGGGCTACTAATAGAATGTGAATCGGAATATAACACTCCCATTTTACCTGTCAAAAAGCCGGATGGTAATTATCGAATAGTACAGGATCTCAGAGCCATTAATAGAATCGTTGAAGATCTGCATCCTGTCGTAGCAAACCCATATACATTATTAACTAAATTGACACTTGAATTGGCCTGGTTTACCGTATCGGACCTGAAAGATGCCTTCTTTTGCCTACCTTTGAGTCCAGAGAGCCAGTTGCTGTTTGCATTTGAATGGGAAAACCCCGACTCTGGGAGAAAGACACAACTAACATGGACTGTGTTACCACAGGGGTTTAAAAATAGCCCCACTCTTTTTGGAAACCAACTAGCCAAGGACTTGGAGCAGTGGGAGCGACCACATGGAGATGGAATAGTATTACAATATGTAGATGATCTATTGATAGCCACTAAAACAAAAGAACTATGTATAATATGGACAGTCAGTCTGCTAAATTTCCTTGGACTTAATGGCTATCGAGTCTCTCCATAGAAAGCCCAAATGGCTCAGCAGCAGGTAACTTACCTCGGATACGAGATAACTGCTGGCCAGAGGAACTTCATTGTGAACATATAAAAAAGCAAAATGAATCATTTAGATAACTTGAATGAATGGATTGAGAACAGCCTTGCAGAGAAGGACTTGGGGGTACTGGTGGATGAAAAGCTGGCCATGAGCCAACAATGTGTGCTCGCAGCCCAAAAGGCCAACCGTATCCTGGGCTGCATAAAAGAAGCATGGCCAGCAGGTCGAGGGAGGTGATTCTGCCCCTCTACTCCACTCTGGTGAGACCCTACCTGGAGTACTGTGTCCAACTCTAGAGCCTCAAGTACAAGAAAGACATGGACCTGTTGGAGCAGGTACACAGGAGGGCCACAAAAATGATCAGAGGGCTGGAACAACTCTCCTATGAGGACAGGCTGAGAAAGCTGCTGTCGTTAGGCCAGGAGAAGAGAAGGGAGACCTTATTGCAGCCTTTCAGTACTTAAAGGGGGCTTATAAGAAAGACAGATGCTTTTTCCCAGGGCCTGTAGTGACAGGACAAAGGGCAATGGTTTTAAACTGAAAGAGGGCAGATTTAGATTGGACATAAGGAAGAAATTCTTTACAATGAGGGTGGTGAGAAACTAGAACAGGTTGACCAGAGAAGCTGTGGATGCCCCATTCCTGGAATTTTTCCAAGTCAAGTTCAAAAGGTCTTTGAGCAACTTGATATAGTGAAAGATGTCCCTACCCACGGTGTGGGGTTGGACTAGATGATGTTCAAAGGTCCCTTCCAGCTGAAACCATTATATGATTCCATGATCTGAATTTTTCAAAAACAAAAATATAATTCCAGCGTCTGGTGGGCTGACCTTGGGTGGATACCATGTGCCCACCAAGCCACTCTATCACTCGCCCTCCTCAACTGGACAGGGGAGAGAAAAAAAAAGGATGAAAGGCTTGTGGGTCAAGATAAGGACAGGGAGATCATTCAGCAATTACCATCACGGGAAAACCAGACTCAACTTGGGGAAAAAATTAATTTAATTTATTACGAATCTAATCAGAGTAAATATAATGAGAACTAAACCCAAATCTTAAAACACCTTCCCCCCACCCCTCCCTTCATCCTGGGCTCAACTGCATTCCCAATTTCCTCTACCTCCTCCCCCCCGAGCAGCACAGGGGGATGGGGAATGGGGGTTGCAGTCACTTGTTTCTGCCGCTCCTTCCTCCTCAGGGAGAGGACTCCTAACACTCTTCCTCTGCTCCAGCATGGGGTCCCTCCCACGACAGACAGTCATCCACAAACTTCTCCAACGTGAGTCCTTCCCACAGGCTGCAGTTCTTCACAAACTGCTCCAGCGTGTGTCCCCCACGGGATCACAAGTCCTGCCAGCAATCCTGCTCCAGCACGGGCTTCTCTCCACAGGTTCACAGGTCCTACCAGGAGCTTGCTCCAGTGCAGGCCTCCCACGGGGTCACAGCTGTGTCCCCTCCCAGCTTCCCGTGCACCCCCAGCCTGCTCGCTGCAGGCCAGCATGAGAAGCTGGACTGCCCTTGACTACTTAGCAACAACTCAAAACATCAGCACCTTATCAACATTTTCTCATCCCAAATCCAAACCATAGCCTCACACTGGCTTCTGTGAAGAAAATTAACTCTACCCTGGCTAAAACCAGGACATTATCCACCCCTTATTCCATACCATTTACGTCATGCTCAGGTACCACACTATCCAATATAACCTCATTAACCACCACCCCCCTTCCCATCCTTTAATATAATACACAGATTATCATCCCCTTAGTCCATAGACTTCCCTCCAAAATGTCCATGAAATGTCTGCTGAGTTCATTTAGTCCATGACTTTGGGCTCCATCCCTTATGGTGGTCACTCAGGACAGGCGAGGTGGGGTGTTGCATGGAGTTACTGGGCACCAAAGCCAGCTCAGGTCAGGTCACTGCTGCACTGGCACTGCTTCTTGTAAGGCTTGTCCTCCATTCGTTCAGGTGGTTCCTGCTATAGTAATTCCTATAACATGCAACTCAAATCATGGGTTACAACAGTTTAAAGGTACTTCCATTACAATCTCCACCCCTGGGCCCTTTGGACTGGACCATAGGGTTTAACATTGCAATGAACTCCTCCCCTTGCCCCTGCTCTGGCTTGGACTTATCCACAGACTGCAGTCCCTTCTGTGAGCTACAGTCTCTCCAGGGGTATATCTGCTGCAGCATAGACTTATCCACAGTTGCAGTCACTTCGAGGTGCGCCTGCTTCAAAACGCCCATCTCCACGGGCCACACTACCTCCAGAGATAAATCTGCTCCAGCGTGGCCTTACCCATAGTTCCAGTTCCTCCAGCAATATACCTGCACTGTTGAGGGCTTCTCCATGGCCACACACTTTGAGGTGCTCCAAGCATGACCTCATGCACAACCAATAATGCTTCAAGGTGCACCTGCTGCAACATAGACTTATCCACAGCCACAGACACTTCGAGATGTACCTTCTCCAGCGTGGACTTATCCTTGTGCCACAATCCCATCAGAGGTATACCTGCTGCGGCACAGCCATAACCATGGCCACAGATGCTTCGAGATATACCTGCTCCTGGCATGGGCTTATGCACAGCCACAGTCGCTTCGGGGTGTCCTGCTCCCACATGGACTCACCCACAGGTCACAGTCCCTTCGACTCGAGTTCACAGTGGAGCTCCAGCCTATTCAGTACAGCAGCACAGGAAAAAAACCAGCAATACCCCGGCCATCTGCCAGCCCAGGTGCAAGGCCATTGCTGTTATCAGAATCTACCCAGGCACAGCAGAGTCAGACGATCAGCAGTACAGCAGCAGCGAAAGCAAAAAGCAGCCACTAACGAGCACTGGACGCTAATATATGCAGGGAAGGCAAACGGATGGCAAGCACAGGGGCCTGGCAATTAATGGCTAAACAGCAATAACAGCTATAAATTCTATCATCTAGCACATTCCAATCAAACTTGTCATTATCTCAAACCCTTCGAGCCCCACGTTGGGCGCCAAAAAGGACTGTCGTGGTTTAGCCCCAGCCAGCAACTAAGCACCACACAGCCGCTCGCTCATTCCCCCACAGTGGGACGGGGGAGAGAAGCAGAAGAGTAAAAGTGAGGAAACTCATGGTTTGAGATAAAGACAGTTTAATAAGTAAAGCAAAAGCCACGCACGCAAGCAAAGCAAGACAAAGAATTCATTCACTACTCCCCATGGGCAGGCAGGTGTTCAGCCATCTCCAGGGAAGCAGGGCTCCGTCACTCGTAATGGTTTCTTGGGAAGACAGACGCCATAACTCTGAACGTCCCTCCACCCCTTCCTTCTTCTTTGTCCCAGCTTTATATACTGAGCATGACGTTATATGGTAGGGAATATCTCTTTGGCCAGCCTGGGTCAGCTGTCCCAGCTGTGTCCCCTCCCAGCTTCCCGTGCATCCCCAGCCTGCTCGCTGCAGGCCAGCATGAGAAGCTGGACTGCCCTTGACTACTCAGCAACAACTCAAAACATCAGCACCTTATCAACATTTTCTCATCCCAAATCCAAAACATAGCCTCACACTGGCTTCTGTGAAGAAAATTAACTCTACCCTGGCTAAAACCAGGACAACTTGGTGTCTTTGTGTCTCAGTGATGGGAGAAGGGACGTCTTTCCACACAGAGCATGCACTGAGTGATGGGCAGTTTTTAAAGCAGGGCAGGATTAATGAAGAGGCTTGCTGTTTAACCTCAAGGGAATAATAGATCAAATTCTGTGCTCCTTTCTAGCACAGGGAGGTACATGTGCACATACCCTCATGTACACATGCCCCATGCATATCCTGGACAGTTGATACCTCGCTTTTTTTTTAATGGGCCTGTACTGACCATTAAGCAGTGCTGTCGAGAAGCATATCTGATGGGCCCAGGAATATCTGGTGGAAATTGTGAGGCATTCATGCAATGTTCATTCATTTAGTTTAAAATATGTCTGTACTATTTATCTGCCTAAGGGCTGTGATGGCAATATCAGGGCTCATGGCTTTCTCTCCTACTTTCCACACACACACTCTCTCTCTTTATCTCTTCTATCTCTCATTCCTTCCTGCCCCTCCTCTTTTTCCTCTTTTTTTAAATTAAAAAAAAAAAATTTTGGATAGCTGATGATGTGTGAGCTGGTACAGGCAGGACACAGGAACAACCACAGTTGGGGGAATCCCCCCAGTAGGGGGATTCTGCCTCTCTCCACTCTGGTGAGACACCACCTGGAGTACTGCATCCAGCTCTGGAGCCCTCAGCACAGGAAAGACATGGACCTGTTGGAGCGGGTCCAGAGGAGGGTGACAAAAATGATCAGAGGGATGGAACACCTCTCCTGTTAGGACAGGCTGAGAGAGTTGGGGTTGTTCAGCCTGGAGAAGAGAAGGCTCCGGGGAGACCTTATTGCAGCCTTCCAGTACTTAAAGGGGGCTTACAAGAAAGATGGGGACAGACTTTTTAGCAGGGCCTGTAATGAAAGGACAAGGGTTAATGGTTTTAAACTAAAAGAGGGTAGTTTCTGACTAGATCTAAGGAAGAAATTTTTCACAATGAGGGTGGTGAGACACTGGAACAGTTTGCCCAGAGAGGTGGTAGATGCCCCATCCCTGGAAACATTCAAGGTCAGGTTGGATGGAGCTCTGAGCAGCCTGCTCTAGTTGAAGATGTCCCTGCTCATTGCAGGGGGTTTGGACTAGATGACCTTTAAAGGTCCCTTCCAACCCAAACTTTTCTGTGATTCTATGATTCTAATTTCAGTCCTCACCATGTTTTGTACTGGAGGTGTTGTAATACGATCATAGGCTGATTATGAATATTCTGGCTATTTAACAAAAAACCTGCTTTAGTAAGATGTGAACTGAAATGTTGTAGTTTTAGTACACATTAGCTTTTTTAATTGTTCCTTCAACATCCCATTCATACTTTTAATGAAGTAATTAGCTTGGAGACAATAGGCAATGTGGAATATCCAATCAATCCCTAGCCCTTGAGCCCAGTCTTGGTCATTATGTCCACCAAAGTGTGTTCCTTGGTCACTTTGCATTTGGTGAGAAGGTCCGTATTGATGAATGAGTCATTCTAATGCTTCAGTTGTGTTATGTTGATCAGCATATTTGGTGGGTTTAGCAAAAACCAGTCCTGACAATGTATCCACAGCAGTGAATACATATTGCCACCCCCTCGACAGGGGCAGGGGGCCCATGTAATCAACCTGCGAGGTATTCAAGGCCCATTGACCCTGTTTTATATTCCCCCATGGCCTATAAAATGCCCTTAAATGAAGCTGCGTACAAATAGTACAATTATGTGCACATGCTTTATAAATATGTAATGGCTATCAAAAACAAAGCATTAGCAAGATCTATCACCACCTTCCAAGGCTGTAAATTTTTGCTGAATGTTTCTATAAGAGTAACCATGCCTGGTACCATAACTGCAAGGGGGGGGCTTTATTAGATTCACTATAATCTACAGTCATTCTCCAAGTGCCATCTGTTTTTTGAAAAGGCCAAATAGGATTATTAATAGCAGTCATGGTTTCCTTAACGATTCCCACTTGTTGAAGTGCCTGAACGGTTTGAGGAATTTCCTCCTTCCCTCCGGAATACGATATTGTTTTACAGTTACCACCTTGTCAGGCATGGGCAGCACAACAGGATCCCACTTTGGGGGCTTGCCAAGCCACTCTCCATCATTTATCAGCAGTCCTGGTTAACAGGGGAGGTCCCAGACGACTGGAGGCTTGCCAATGTGACACCCATCTACAAGAAAGGCTGGAAGGAGGATCCCAGGAACTACAGGCCTGTCAGCCGGACCTCCGTACCAGGGAAGATTATGGAGCGGTTGGTCTTGAGAGTGCTCACGGGGCATGTGAAGGACAACCAAGGGGTCAGGCCCAGCCGGCATGGGTTCATGAAAGGCAGGTCCTGCTTGACCAACCTGATCTCCTTCTATGACCAGGTGACCTGCCTAGTAGATGAGGGAAAGGCTGTGCATGTTGTCTACCTGGACTTTAGTAAAGCCTTTGACAGCGTCTCCCACAGCATTCTCCTGGAGAAACTGGCAGCTTGTGGCTTAGACAGGTGTACTCTTTGCTGGGTAAAAAACTGGCTGGATGGCCAAGCCCAGAGAGTTGTGGTGAATGGCGTTAAAACCAGTTGGTGGCTGGTCACAAGCGGTGTTCCCAAGGGCTTGGTTCTGGGGCCAGTCTTGTTCCTTTATCGATGATCTGGATGAGGGGATCGAGTGCTCCCTCAGTAAGTTTGCAGACGACACCAAGCTGGGTGGGAGTGTTTATCTGCTGGAGGGTAGGAGGGCTCTGCAGAGGGGTCTGGACAGGCTGGATCGATGGGCGGAGGTCAACTGTATGAGGTTTAATAAGGCTAAGTGCCGGGTCCTGCACTTTGGCCACAACAACCCCATGCAACGCTACAGGCTTGGGGAAGAGTGGCTGGAGAGCTGCCCGGCGGAAAACGACCTGGGTGTGCTGGTTGACAGCCAGCTGAATATGAGCTGGTAGGGTGCCCAGGTGGCCAAGAAAGCCAACAGCGTCCTGGCCTGTATCGGAAATAGTATGGCCAGCAGGAGTAGGGAAGTGATTGTGCCCCTGTACTCAGCACTGGTGAGGCCACACCTTGAATCCTGTGTTCCGTTTTGGGCCCCTCACTACAAGAAGGATGTTGAGGTGCTGGATCGTGTCCAGAGAAGGGCAACGAAGCTGGTGAGGGGTCTGGAGCACAAGTCTTATGAGGAGCGGCTGAGGGAACTGGGCTTGTTTAGTCTGGAGAAGAGGAGGCTGAGGGGAGACCTTATCGCTCTCTACAACTACCTGAAAGGGGGTTGTGGCAATGAGGGTGTTGGTGTTGTGCCAGGGGAGGTATAGATTGGATATCAGGAAAAATTTCTTTACCGAGAGGGTGGTCAAGCATTGGAACAGGCTGCCCAGGGAGGTGGTGGAGTCACCATCTCTGGAAGTGTTCAAAAAACGTGTGGATGTGGCGCTTCAGGACATGGTTTAGGGGACATGGTGGCGCTGGATTAATGGTTGGACTTGATGATCTTGAAGGTCCTTTCCAACCTTAGTGATTCTGTGATTCTGTGATTCTGTGTTTCTGTGATTGTGCACCTCCTCACTGGCAGAGCACGGGAACTGCAAAGTCCTTGACTTAGTATAAATGCTACTTAACAACAACTAAAACATCAATGTGTTATCAACATTATTTTCATCCCAGATCCAAAACACAGCACTATTACCAGCTATCTGGAAGAAAATTAACTCTATCCCAGACAAAACCAGGACAGTATCCGCGTCATGCCCAGGTTCTACACTTTCCAATACATCCCAGTTAATCACTACCACTTTCCCTGTCTTTTGATATATACACACAGATATCATTCCCTTAGTTTATGGGGTACCCCCCTAAAATGTTCGTTAAGGTCATTTGGTCCATGACTTCGGGCTCCATCTGTCATAACCCTTCAGGACAGGAAATATATATGGTATGTGGTGTTGGATTGTTGCATGCTGAAGCCAGTTCTAGTTCCATCACCGCTGTTCTTTGGTTTCATTACAGTTCACTCTTCATTAATCTGTGTGGTTCTTACTATAATACCACTAATATGGCATATAGCAATCATAGTGATGATGACATACAGTATTATATAGCAATTAATATCATACAGTTCATATCATCGGCTACTCTCCCCCAAAATCAAATCCCCTCGAGGTACACATCGGACCGCTCATCCTCCCGCATCACCCACCAAGTGCACCCAGGTCCCTGAGCAAAAGCAATCCCACAAACGTGTTTGCCCGAGGCAGGAATAACCCAGACTGTCTTCCCTAACATATTCTTCATGTGCACTTTGGGAACTTTATCCCTTTCTACAGTATGTAAGAGTTTTGATTGGGCAAGGCCAGCTCGATTGGCAGATCCCCTAGTGTTGACTAACCGGGTCGTCTTTGATAAATGCGTATCCCAATGTTTGAATGTCCCAGCACCCATTGCTCTAAGCATAGTCTTTAACAGTCTGTTGTATCATTCAATTTTCCCGGAGGCTGGTGCATGATAGGTGATGTGATACACCCACTCAATGCCATGCTCTTTGGCCCAGGTGTCTATGAAGTTGTTTTGGACATAAGTCCCATTGTCTGACTCAGTTCTTTCTGGGGTGCCATGTTGCCATAAGACTTGCTTTTCAAGGCCCAGGATAGTGTTTCAGGCAGTGTGATACAGTCAATCTGCCAGGCCTCCCCAGATTTATATTTCAGCCATTGTCCTCCATACCAGGGAGTCTTTAACCGCTTGGCTTGTTTGATCGCAGCACATTTTGCATTCATGGATAATCTGTGCAATAGTGTCCGTGGTCAAGTCCACTCCTCAATCCTGAGCCCATGTTGCATCTCTTCCCTGATTGCCTGAGGTGTCATGGGCCCAGTGAGCTATAAATAATTCACCTTTATGTTGCCAGTCCAGATCCACCTGAGCCACTTCAATCTTAGCAACCTGATCCACCTGCTGGTTGTTTTGATGTTCTTCACTGGCCTGACTATTGGGCACGTGAGCATCTACATGATGTAATTTTACAACCAGATTGTCTACCCAGGCAGCAATATCTTGCCATAATTCAGCAGCCCAGATGCGTTTACCTCTGCACTGACAGTTGCTCTGCTTCCATTGCTGTAGACACCCCCATAGAGCATTTGCCACCATCCATGAGTCAGTACAGAGATAAATTACTGGCTATTTTTCTCATTCAGCCATATCTAAAGCCATCTGCATGGCCTTCACTTCTGCAAACTGGCTCAATTCACCTTCTCCTTCAGCAGTTTCTATGACATTGTATAGGACTCCATAGGCAGCCTTCCACCTCCAATGCTTTCCTACAATACGACAGGACCCATCGGTGAACAAGGCATATTGCTTCTTATTTTCTGGCAGTTTATTATACAGTGGGACCTCTTCAGCACACATCACCTCCTCCTCTGGCGATATTTTGAAGTTTCGGCCCTCTGGACAGTCCATGATCACTTCCAAAATTCCTGGATGACTGGGGTTTTCTATTTGAGCCTGCTGTGTGGTGAGTGCAACCCACTTACTCCACATGGCATCAGTCACATGAACCATAGAATATCTCAAGTTGGAAGGGACCCATAAGGATCATCAAGTCCAACTCCCTGCTTCTTGCAGGACTACCTAACACTAAACCATATGACTAAGAGCGTCATCCAGACACTCCTTGAACTCTGACAGGCTTAGTGCTGTGACCACTTCCCTGGGAAGCTTGTTCCAGTGACTGACCACCCTCTCAGTGAAGAACCTTTTCCTAAGGTGTCCTGGTTTCAGCCAGGATAGAGCTGGTTTTCTTCAGAGAAGCTAGTGTGAGACTGTGTTTTGGATTTGGGATGAAAAACTGTTGGTAATGTGCTCATGTTTTGGGTTGTTGCTGAGCAGTCAAGGACAGTCCAGCTTCTTGTGCTGGCCTGTTAGCAAGAAGGCTGGGGGTGCACGGGGAGCTGGGAGGGGACACAGTCGGGACAGCTGACCCAGACTGGCCAAAGAGATATTCCCTACCATACGACGTCATGCCCAGTACATAAACTGGAGTTAGCCGGGGGGCGGAAATCGCTGCTCGGGGACGGGCTGTCGATCACTGGGTGGTGAGCAATCGCTGTATTGGGCATCACTTGTTCTTGTACATTCCTTTGTTGGTATTATCACTGTTGTTTCTGTCTCTCTTTCTGTCCTATTAAACTGTGTTTATCTCAACCCACGAGGTTTTTTTTCCTAATTCTCTCCCCTGTCCCACTGTGGGAGGGGGAGTGAGTGAGCGGCTGTGTGGTGCTTAGTTGCCAGCTGGGGCTAAACCACGACATAAGGTCCAGTCTGCACTTCCCCTGACACAGCTTCATTCCATTTCCTCATGTCCTATCACTGGTTACCAGAGAGGAGATCAGCATCTCCCCCTCTGCTGCCCTCCTTGAGGAAGGTGTAGACTGCAATGAGGTCACCCCTCAGCCTTCCCTTCTGCAAGCTAAACAAACCAAGTGACCTCAGCCGCTCCTCATAAATCTTGCCCTTGAGTCCTTTCGCCATCTTGGTCACCCTCCTCTGGACACAACCTAATACTCTGATGTCCTTCTTATATTGAGGTGACAAAACTGTACACAGTCCTCGAGGTGGAGCCACACCAGTGCAGTGTAGAGTGGGACAATCACCTCCCTCAGCGGACTAGCTATACTGTGCTTGATGCACCCCAGGACACGGTTGGGCCTTTTGGCTGCCAGGGCACACTGTTGACTCATGTTGTTGCCATCAACCCAAATCTCTTTCCATGGGGCTTCTCTCTGTAGTCCTCCCATGTCACCTGTCCTTGCTTCCAATGTCCGTACACTTTGCTCTTCCACCTAAGTTCTAAAAGAAGATCTTTGCTCCTTCAAGCTGGCCTTCTGCCCCGCTTGCTTGACTTCCAGCACTTCGGAATTGCCTGCTCCTGCACTCTTAAGAGATGGCTCTTAAAAAGTAGCCAGCATTGATGGACTCCAGTAACTTCAAAAGCAGATTCCCAGGGGACCTTACTAATGAGCTCCTTCAGCAGCTTAAAGTCTGCTCTCCCCATATCCAGGGTTGAAGTTTGGCTGGTAGTTTTTCTCCTATCGCCACCAATTTGAAACTCAACTACTTCATGTTCACTGTGACCAAGACAGCCACCAATCACCACTTCGTCCATGAGTCTCTCTCTGTTTACAAACAACAAATCTAGGAGGGCACCTTTCCTAGTCGGCTCCCTTAGTACCTGCACCAAGAAGTTATCTTCAACGTGCTTGTCGTGGTTTAGCCCCAGACGGCAACTAAGCACCACGCAGCCGCTCACTCACTCCCCCTCCCGCAGTGGGACGGGGGAGAGAATTAGGAAAAAAAACCTTGTGGGTTGAGATAAACACGGTTTAATAGGACAGAAAGAAAGAAGGAAACGACAATGATAATACCAACAAAGGAATGTGCAAGAACAAGTGATGCCCAATACAGCGATTGCTCACCACCCAGTGATCGACAGCCCGTCCCCGAGCAGCGATTTCCGCCCCCCGGCTAACTCCAGTTTATGTACTGGGCATGATGTCGTATGGTAGGGAATATCTCTTTGGCCAGTCTGGGTCAGCTGTCCTGGCTGTGTCCCCTCCCAGCTTCCCATGCACCCCCAGCCTTCTTGCTAACAGGCCAGCACAAGAAGCTGGACTGTCCTTGACTGCTCAGCAACAACCCAAAACATGAGCACATTACCAACAGTTTTTCATCCCAAATCCAAAACACAGTCTCACACTAGCTTCTGTGAAGAAAACCAGCTCTATCCTGGCTGAAACCAGGACAGTATCCACCCCTTATTCTATACCATTTACGTCATGCCCGGGTGCTATACTTTTCAATACATTCCAATTATTCACTATTGCTCTTCCTCTCTTTTAATATATACACACAGATATCACTTTCTTAGTCCATGGGCCATCACTTTAAAATGTCTGTGGAGTTCAGTCAGTCCATGACTCTGGGCTTCATCCATCATAGCAGTCTCTCAGGGCAGGGGAGATGGTATGTGGTGTTGGATTGTCATCTGGCACGGTCCATGTTCATGGTCTGCAGGTCGAAGATGTCGGTCTCGAGGGAATTGTTGGGCGCAAGCTGCTGAAGCCAGTTCTGGTTCCATCACAGCTGCACGTTGCTTGGTTTCAGCGAAGCTCATTCTTCATCAGCCTGGGTGATTCTTAGTGTAATATCATTGATATGGTAGATAGCAGCCATAGCAGTAATGTCATACTGTATTGCGTAACAATTAACATAATACAATTCACATCATTGACTGTTTTCACCCAAAATCAAGTCTCCTTGAGGTACACATCGGACTTCCCCATCCTTCCGCATTACCCACCAAATGCACCCAGGTCCCTGGGCAAAGGCAATCCCACGAACGGGTTTGCCTTTGCCTGAGGCAGGAGTAACCCAGACTGTCTTCCCCAGCATATTTCTCACATGCACCACAGGGACTTTATCCCCTTCTACAGTACGTAAAAGTTTTGATTGGGCAGGGCCGGCTCTATTAGTAGATCCCCTAGAGTTGACTAACCAGGTGGCTTTGGCTAAATGTTTATCCCAATGTTTGAATGTCCCATCACCCATTGCTCTCAGTGTAGTCTTTAACAGTCCGTTGTATCGTTCAATTTTTCCAGAAGCTGGTGCATGATAGGGGATATGATACACCCACTCAATGCCGTGCTCTTTGGCCCAGGTGTCTATGAGGTTGTTTCAGAAATGAGTCCCATTGTCTGACTCAATTCTTTCTGGGGTGCCATGTCGCCATAAGACTTGCTTTTCAAGGCCCAGGATAGTGTTCCGGGCGGTGGCATGGGGCACAGGGTATGTTTCCAGCCATCCGGTGGTTGCTTCCACCATGGTAAGCACATAGCACTTGCCTTGGCAAGTTTGAGGGAGTGTGATATAGTCAACCTGCCAGGCCTCCCCATATTTATATTTCAACCATCGTCCTTCATACCAGAGGGGCTTTAACCGCTTGGCTTGTTTGATCGCAGCACACGTCTCACATTCATGGATAACCTGTGCAATAGCGTCCATGGTCAGGTCCACCCCTCGATCCCGAGCCCATCTATATGTTGCATCTCTTCCCTGATGGCCTGAGGTGTCATGGGCCCACCGAGCTATAAATAATTCACCCTTTTGTTGCCAGTCCAGATCCACCTGAGCCACTTCAGTCTTAGCAACCTGATCCACCTGATGGTTGTTTTGATGTTCTTCAGTGGTCCGACTCTTGGGTATGTGAGCATCTACATGGCGTACATTTATGACCAGATTCTCTAGTCGGGCAGCAATATCTTGCCACAATTCAGCAGCCCAGATGGGCTTGTCTCTGCATTGCCAGTTGCTCTGCTTCCATTGCTGTAGCCACCCCCATAGAACATTTGCCACCATCCATGAGGCAGTATAAAGATAGAGTACTGGCCATTTTTCTTGTTCAGCAATATCTAAAGCCAGCTGGATGGCTTTCACCTCCGCAAACTGACTTGATTCACCTTGTCCTTCAGCAGCTTCTGCCACTCGTCGTATAGGGCTCCATACAGCAGCTTTCCACCTTCGATGTTTGCCTACAATACGACAGGACCCATCAGTAAACAGGGCATATTGCCCTTCGTTCTCTGGCAGTTCATTATATGGTGGAGCCTGTTCAGCATGCGCCACCTCCTCTTCTGGTGATATTCCAAAAACTTTGCCTTCTGGCCAGTCCATGATCACTTCCAAGATTCCCGGGCGATTAAGGTTTCCTATTCAAGCCCGCTGTGTGATAAGTGCGACCCACTTACTCCACGTAGCATCAGTCACATGATGTGTAGAGGGGACCCTCCCTTTGAACATCCAGCCCAGATCCGGCAGTCGGGGTGCCAGGAGAAGCTGTGCTTCAGTAACAACCATTTCTGAGGCAGCTCGAACTCCTTCATATGCTGCCAATATCTCCTTTTCAGTTGGGATATAGCGGGACTCAGATCCCCTATATCCTCGACTCCAAAACCCTAGAGGTCAACCTCGAGTCTCTCCTGGTGCCTTCTGCCAGAGACTCCAGGTAGGGCCATTCTCCCCGGCTGCCGTGTAGAGCACATTTTTAACATCTTGTCCTGCCCGGACTGGCCCGAGGTCTACGGCATGAAGCATCTCCTGTTTGATTTGTTCGAAGGCTTGTCGTTGCTCAGGGCCCCACTTAAAATCTTTCTTCTTCTGGGTCACTTGATAAAGAGGGCTTACAATCAGACTGTAATTCGGAATATGCATTCTCCAGAAACCCACAACGCCCAAAAAAGCTTGTGTTTCTTTTTTGCTAGTTGGTGGAGACATAGCTGTTATTTTGTTGATCACATCCGTTGGGATCTGTCGACGTCCATCTTGCCATTTTATTCCTAAAAACTGGATCTCTTGTGCAGGTCCTTTGACCTTACTTTGTTTTATAGCAAAACCAGCTTTCAGAAGGATTTGAATTATTTTCTTCCCTTTCTCGAAAACTTCTTCTGATGTGTTGCCCCATACGATGATGTCATCAATGTATTGCAGGTGCTCTGGATCTTCACCCTGTTCCAGTGCAGTTTGTATCAGCCCATGGCAAATGGTAGGGCTGTGTTTCCACCCCTGGGGAGGTTGATTCCAGGTGTATTGGACACCCCTCCAAGTGAAAGCAAACTGTGGCCTGCACTCTGCCGCCAAAGGGATCGAGAAAAACGCGTTAGCAATATCAATGGTGGCGTACCACTTGGCTGCCTTTGACTCCAGATCATATTGAAGTTCTAGCATGTCCGGCACAGCAGCGCTCAGTGGTGGCGTGACTTCATTGAGGCCACGATAGTCTACTGTCAGTCTCCACTCTCCATTAGACTTTCACACTGGCCATATGGGGCTGTTAAAGGGTGAGCGAGTCTTGCTGATCACTCCTTGGCTCTCCAGCCGACGAATCAGCTGATGGATGGGGATCAGAGAGTCTCTGTTGGTGCGATATTGCCGCCGGTGCACTGTTGTGGTAGCGATCGGCACCTGTTGTTCTTCGACCCTGAGCAACCCCACCACAGAAGGGTCCTCTGAGAGACCGGGCAAGGTGGACAGCTGTTTAATTTCTTCTGTCTCCAAGGCAGCTATACCAAAAGCCCACCAGTACCCTTTTGGGTCCTTGAAATACCCTCTCCTGAGGTAGTCTATGCCCAGGATGCACGGAGCCTCTGGGCCAGTCACAATGGGGTGCTTCTGCCACTCCTTCCCAGTTAGGCTCACTTCGGCCTCCAGTACAGTCAGCTGTTGGGATCCCCCCGTCACTCCAGAAATACAGATGGGTTCTGCCCCTGTATGGCTTGATGGCATTAGGCTACACTGTGCACCGGTGTCCACTAAAGCCTTATATTCCTGTGGGTCTGATGTGCCAGGCCATCTAATCCACACAGTCCAATAAACTCGGTTGTCCCTCTCCTCCGCCTGGCTGGAGGCAGGGCCCCTCTAGTCCTGGTCATAGTACTCGTTACCCACTTCTTGTAAATGGGCATCAGAAGTCCCTTCAAGAGGATCAGAGGTGAGATCAGCTCTTCTATTCTTTCTAGGAAGCCGCCCACTGGAAAGTGGAGCGACGATTTTTCTGGAGGAACCTGAACCCCCTTTTGTAATTGTTTTTCCTTGCAGCTCGCGTACTCGTGCCTCTAGGGTCGAGGTAGGTCTTCCATCCCACCTCCTCATGTCCTCTCCGTCTTTCCAGGCCATTACTGCTAATGAGTTGGCATATGATGATGGTGCACTCCGTACAAACTTCCGCCACATAGGTCGCGTGCAATTGACTTCATCTGGATCTTTGCATGATTGACCATTGTCTAAGTCACCATAAATCACTTCCGGCACAGCTAGCTCCCTCAGGTACCGGATACCTTTCTCCATGGTGGTCCACTTGCCTGGGTGACATAGAACATCTTCCTTGAAGGGATACCTTTCCTTCACACCCGACAGGAGTCGTCTCCAGAGGCTGAGGACTCGTGCACCTTTTCCAATTGCTTTGTCAATGCCCCCTTCTCTAGAAAGGGATCCCAGTTGCTTGGCTTCCCTACCCTCTAATTCCAGGCTAATGGCCCCATTATCCCAGCATTGGAGCAGCCAGGTGACAATGTGCTCACCTGGACAACGGCTGAAATCCTTTCGCATATCTCGCAATTCACTCAGGGATAGAGATCGGGCAGTTACCATCTCTTTTATGAGTTCTTCCTCTTCCTCCTCTTCAAGCGATGACTTGCTCTCTTCCCTCTTCCGTACTTGTGATGGCCCTGCTTCAGAGCACTCTGCCTCCTCACTCTCTTCCTCTGGCTCCTTCTTAGAAATATCTTCCTCGTCCCTTACTAAACGAGCTGACTTCCGCTTCCAAGATTTCTTCTTTTGTATAGGGGCAACTGATACCGGGATGGGCTGGTTCTCTGGTTCAGCTGCAACAGTCTGAGTAGCTACAGTGCCCGCCGTGGGGGTTGGAGTAGTCACAGTGCCTGCCACAGGGATTGGAGTAGTGGCAGTGCCTGTCACATTGCCATCAGATCTAGAGAGCCTCTCTCCCCTTTGCATAATGTTAAATAGAGCTCGGTAGGCATGGGCCAGGCCCCAGCACATTGCAATGATTTGTGTCTCCTTGGAGTTGCCAGGCTGACAGCATACTTCTTCCAAATATTCTGCTAGTTTATCAGGATTCTGCACTTGTTCGGGAGTGAAGTTCCAAAACACTGGAGGTGCCCACCGCCCCAGGCATTTGCCCATGCTGTTCCACACGCCCTGCCATTCATAACTATCCAGCCTTGGGGCAGATCTCCGGGTGATATTCTTAAATTGCTTGCCAACCTTAGACAAAACTGAAACCATGTTCCCCAGAAGTAGCAATAGAGGTATTTTAACTACCCAAGGGTGTTCAAAATACTGAAAAATTATTGTGATGAAGGAGGAAACGTTATGATAGAGGGTAGCAAAGGTACCATTCTGCATTTCCTCCATAAAAAACCTTTCAGAGGCAGAAGTATAATTGCTAATCGTCTCCACAAGACAGTAGCCAAAATACAGTAACGACTTTAGTAAAGAGCTCAGATGATACCACATTAAGCTCAAGGTCAGTGTTCTAAAAACAAAACTCACAGGCGAGACATTACTAATCATCGCAGAGTACAGCAGCCCGCAGAAACCAACACCGATCCTTAATATGTACAACAAAGACGAGAGCATCATGCAAATCAAATAAACTGATATTGTGACCTGCAACCGTTATTATCTCAAGCCTCGAGCCCCGCGTTGGGCGCCAAAAAGGACTGTCGTGGTTTAGCCCCAGACGGCAACTAAGCACCACGCAGCCGCTCACTCACTCCCCCTCCCACAGTGGGGCGGGGGAGAGAATTAGGAAAAAAACCTTGTGGGTTGAGATAAACACGGTTTAATAGGACAGAAAGAAAGAAGGAAACAGCAATGATAATACCAACAAAGGAATGTACAAGAACAAGTGATGCCCAATACAGCGATTGCTCACCACCCAGTGATCGACAGCCCGTCCCCGAGCAGCGATTTCCGCCCCCCGGCCAACTCCAGTTTATGTGCTGGGCATGACGTCGTATGGTAGGGAATATCTCTTTGGCCAGTCTGGGTCAGCTGTCCCGGCTGTGTCCCCTCCCAGCTTCCCGTGCACCCCCAGCCTGCTCGCTGGCGGGCCAGCACAAGAAGCTGGACTGTCCTTGACGGCTCAGCAACAACCCAAAACATCAGCACGTTATCAACAGTTTCTCATCCCAAATCCAAAACACAGTCTCACACTAGCTTCTGTGAAGAAAACCAGCTCTATCCTGGCTGAAACCAGGACAATGCTTCAGGAGCTTCCTGGACCTGTTTGTGTCTGCTGTATGATATTCCCAGTTGATGTCTGGGAAGTTAAAATCACCCATAAGGACAAGGGCAGCTGATCTAGAGATATCCCTTAATGCCTTGTAGAATAATTCATCAATGTCATCATCCTGGCTGGGTGGTCGATAGTTGACTCCTACAAAATCCCCTTTATTTGCTTTCCCCTTCAACCTTACCCTGTTGATCTCAACTGTGTCATCGCCAACTGTAAGTGCCATATGATCCAATCCTTCCCTTACATACAGTGCCACCCCTCCACCTTGCCTGTCCTGCCTATCCCTCTGAAAGAGCCTAGAACCATCCATCACAGCACACCAGTCACAGGACTCATCCCACCAAAAATATATGTGTATGATGTGTGGAGAGGACCCTCCATGAACATCTCCAACGTGAGTCCTTCCCACAGACTGCAGTTCTTCATGAACTGCTCCATCCTGGGTCCCTTCCACGAGGTGCAGTCCTTCAGGAACAGACTGCTCCAGCATGAGTACCCTATGGGGTCACAAGGCCTGCTAGCAAACCTGCGCCAGCATGGGCCACTCTGTCCACGGGTCCACAGGTCCTGCCATGAGCCTGCTCCAGTGTGGGCCTCCCATGGGGTCACAGCCTCCTTCAGGCATCCACCTGCTCTGGCGTGGGGTCCCCCACGGGCTGCAGGTGGATATCTGCTCCACCATGAAGCTCCATGGGCTGCAGGGCGACAACCTGCCTCACCATGGTCTTCACCAGGGGCTGCAGGGGAATCTCTGCTCCAGCGCCTGGAGCACCTCCTCCCCCTCCTTCTTCACTGACTTTGCGGTATGCAAAATTGTTTCACATATTCTCACTCCTCTCTCCGTCTGCAATTGCATGCCATCTTTTTCCCCCTTCTTAAATATGTTATCACAGAGGCGCTACCACTGTCGCTGATTGGCTCAGCCTTGGCCAGTGGCGGGTCCGTCTTGGAGCCAGTTGGCATTGGCTCTATCTGGTGTAAGGGAAGCTTCTAGCAGCTTCTCACAGAAGCTGTAACCAAGGTGGTAGGGAATAAAAATAAAATAGGGTTAGAAAATAGGTTTATGAATTTGTAGCAAGTTGTAACTATAAGAACATTATGCACCAGCAATGCTGCTCGAGAACCCACCTAACCCTTCCCATCTTGATTTAATTATCAAGGAGTTAAGTGCAACATTGTGATCATGGTATTATGTTTTGTTCTAATAACAAGTAGTCAGAAAGAAGGAACACCTTGGTCAGTTCTACGGTCCGGTGGATAGGTAATTATTCATCCTATAGTCTTGTCTTAAAACAAAGGACTGTGGGGTGAATGATTGCATATTGGACCGACAGCCCGTGAAGGTCTATTTAGTGTTGCCAAGCTTAAGTGAACTTTGTAGGAAAGGTAATTCCGGCAGGGGGAGATCGCGACCACCGACTCAGAGACCACCCACTCAAAAAACCCTCCGACTCAAAAGATTAAGGAAGTAAAATCCCAAGAAATTATAGTGAGCATGCGTGGTCATTTACATGTGAGGCGAGGAATATTTAAGCAATCATTGTATGGAAACTTGATGAATATGTATTAATCTTGCCTATAAATGTTTGATTTTTGAACTGATCGACAAACACGATTTGGGAGGAGCTATCCCCCGTGTTCCCGGTGCCGTGAATAAAGAATGCCTGCCTTTTAACACTACATTGGTGTTACGAGGTTTATTCCTGATTTCGGTGACAAAGCCACCCCTGTAGCCCCCACCGCTACCAAAACCTTGCCACGTAAACCCAATACGTTCCACCCTTCACCTCTGCGAATCACATGTTTAAGAATTATCATTAAAATCCACATTCATCACACAATCTTCACAAACTTCACTCACATCAACAAAAAAGAATTCCCCACACCAAAATCAAAATAACATCATCACAACACGAAATGCATGTTATTCCTTTGGTCTGGGTGAGTGGAATTCTGGGACGATCTAAATTGGCAGAGCTGGTAAAGGTGATTTTAAAACCTGGAGCCAAACCGGTAAGACAAAAGCAATATCCTATTAAGTGGGAGGCTCGAAAGGGATTAGAGGGGTTAATTACAAAATTTTTAGAATATGGACTATTAGTGGAATGTGAATCACAATGTAACACTCCCATATTACCAGTAAGGAAATCCCGAGGCAAGGAATACCGATTGGTTCAGGATTTAAGAGTTATAAATCAGATAGTCCAAGATATACACCCAGTAGTGGCTAATCCATATATTTTACTGACTTCTTTGAAAGAGGAGCATAAACGGTTTACTGTACTGGATTTGAAGGATGCCTTCTTCTGCATACCTCTAGATATAGGCAGCCAAAGCATATTTACTTTTGAGTGGGAGAGCCTCGCCACAGGACGAAAGGCACAATTAACAAGGACTATACTTCCACAAGGATTCAAAAATAGCCCTACAATTTTTGGGAACAAATTGGCCAAGGAATTAGAGATATGGAAGAGACAGGACCAAAAGGGAAGTGTTCTGCTATCAGTTTACTAAATTTCCTAGGCCAAGGAGGATACAGAGTCTCAAGAAATAAGGCCAAACAGGAAAAGGAACAGTAATTTATTTGGGATTTGAAATATCCCAAGGACAGAGACAATTGGGAAATGAAAGAAAAGAGGCTATTTGTCAAATTCCTGAACCTAGTAGCCTGAAGGAGTTGCGAGCTTTTCTGGGAACGATTGGGTGGTGCCGAATTTGGATTTTGGATTATGGATTGTATGTAAAGCCACTATATGAGGCTTTAAAGGAATCCAAGGATCGGTATCTGACTTGGACACCTCAATGTCAGAAATCATTCAAAGAACTGAAAAAGGCATTAATGATGGCTCCTAATCTGGGATTACCTGATGTGACCAAACCTTTTGAGTTGTTTGCACATGAAAGGCAACATCTGGCTCTTGGAGTGCTGACGCAATGGCTGGGATCCTGGAAATGACCAGTGGGGTACTTCTCTAAACAACTTGACAACGTGAGTAAAGGATGGCCAGGATGTTTACGTGCTGTAGCGGCAACGGTATTAGTGATCCAAGAAGCTCGAAAATTGACTATGGGCCAAAAGATGGTGGTGTACGTACCGCATATGGTAATAACTGTTCTAGAGCAAAAGGGGGGTCACTGGCTATCCCCCAGCAGAATGATGAAATATCAGGTTGTTTTACTAGAATAAGATGATGTGGAATTGAAAACCACACCAATTGTTAATCCAGCAATATTTTTGTCAACAGAGAATCCAACAGGAAATTTAGAACATGATTGTTTGTTAACTATTGAACAAGTTTATTCCAGTAGACCAGACCTGAGAGATGAACCTCTGGAAAACCCTGATCTGGAGTTATACACAGATGGAAGCAGTTTTGTACGAGAAGGAAAACGAATGGCTGGATATGCTGTCGTCACCACCTCTGAGGTATCGGAATCAAGGACACTACCTGTAAGTACCTCAGCACAGAAAGCAGAATTAGTGGCATTGAGGCGGGCTCTACAAATAGCAGAAGGAAAAAGGGTAAATATTTGGACTGATTCTAAATATGCATTTGGTGTGATCCATGCTCATGGAGCCCTCTGGAAAGAGAGAGGATTGCTGTCAGCCCAAGGAACATCAATAAAGTATAAAGAAGAAATTCTCCAACTCCTGAAAGATGTGCAGAGATCGAAAGAAGTGGCGGTAATGCATTGTAAAGCTCATCAATTTGGTCAGACGGCTGTAAATATAGGTAATCGATTAGCAGTCAAAGCTGCAAAAGAGGCCACAGAACGAGGTATCCTTGCACTAGTACCCGTAAAACAAACAAAATTTCCAAATTCAAAACCAAAATACAATAAATTGGATGAGCAGTTAGCAGAACAATTGAAAGCATCACAAAATGTAGAAGGATGGTGGGCGACATCAGAAAAACAGGTGATAGTAACCCCGCAAATTATGACAGAACTCGCAAAGGAAAAACATGAACAAACACACTGGGGAGTAGTTGCTATGGTTTCAAGTTTAAAAACATCCGTAGTATGTGTAGGAATGACAGGAAGAGTTATATCAATAATAGCTAAATGTCCAATCTGCCTTAAAAATAACCCCATGAACCAAAAGAGGCCACCTCTAGGAATGATAAAACAAGGAAATTCTCCAGGAGATTATTGGCAAATTGATTTTTCTGAGTTACCCAGACAAAATGGATACAGGTATTTATTAGTACTAATTGATACATTTTCTGGATGGCCGGAGGCCTTCCCTTGCCGCACCAACAAAGCTAGAGAGGTAGTTAAAGTGTTTGTTGTGGTTTAGCCCCAGCCAGCAACTAAGCACCACACAGCTGCTCGCTCACTCCCCCACGGTGGGACGGGGGAGAGAAGCAGAAGAGTAAAAGTGAGGAAACTCATGGTTTGAGATAAAGACAGTTTAATAAGTAAAGCAAAAGCCGCGCACGCAAGCAAAGCAAAACAAGGAATTTGTTCACTACTCCCCATGGGCAGGCAGGTGTTCAGCCATCTCCAGGGAAGCAGGGCTCCATCACGCGTAATGGTTTCTTGGGAAGACAGACGCCATAATTCCAAACGTCCCTCCACCCCTTCCTTCTTCTTTGTCCCAGCTTTATATACTGAGCATGATGTCGTATGGTAGGGAATATCTCTTTGGCCAGCCTGGGTCAGCTGTCCCAGCTGTGTCCCCTCCCAGCTTCCCGTGCACCCCCAGCCTGCTCGCTGCAGGCCAGCATGAGAAGCTGGACTGTCCTTGACTACTCAGCAACAACTGAAAACATCAGCACCTTATCAACATTTTCTCATCCCAAATCCAAAACATAGCCTCACGCTAGCTTCTATGAAGAAAATTAACTCTACCCTGGCTGAAACCAGGACAGTGCTGTTGAAGGAAATACCAAGATTTGGAGTGCCAACAGGAATGTCTTCTGATAGGGGACCACACTTTGCGGCAGATGTAGTTCAACAGATCAGTAAAATTTTGGGCATAAAATGGGACTTGTATACCCCTTGGAGGCCACAATCGAGTGGAAAAATTGAGTGATTGAATCAAATGTTGAAAAGACAAATAAGTAAGATTTTCCAGGAAACGTCTTTGAAATGGCCACAGGCTTTACCACTAGCTCTCTTGAGAATCAGGATCCAACCAAGATCAAGAGACAGTATAAGTCCATATGAAGTCCTGTATGGTAAACCGTACCAGACTCCTTTAATCCCAGGGGATATGAAGGTAGCTGGGGAAACTGATTTGAAAGTGTATCTAATTTCTTTAGGAAAAGTCCTTGGAGCACTTTGGAGATATATTGTGCTGACTAGGTCACTTGCCTTGGATACGCCTGTACATCAGTATCAGCCAGGTGATCTTTAAACTTGGAACTCTGAACCACTGCAGGAAAAGTGGAGGGGACCATTCCAGGTACTGTTAACGACTTATACTGCAATCAAGGTTGGAGGAGTGGAACCGGGGATACACTACACCTGAGTGAAGAAAGCCCCATCATGGAAGGTCATTAATAGGGCTTCAGAGACTGCAAAGTTGACTTTAAAACATGATTAAGAAATTATCATTGGAAAATATGGAAAAATAGGTTTTGATTTGGAAACTGATGATGTTGGGAGCATTGTTTTGGGATGATAGTAGATCAATTGGAAGGGAAAGTTGGAGACGAAGTAGGACAACTAATACACGTCCCAAAAAGAACCCCAGAAGAAAATTTTATGGTAGGATTGATAAAAGAATTTGCAAATTTACAAAATGGAACCCAAATAACCGCATGTCTTCCAATTCCAAGAACAGTAGGTGAATCAATTCCATGGGGAATCCTAACAACAAATTTGAGTGCAGTAAGCACAAGGGATGAACAATTATGCAAAGAAATAAGTAGAGGCCTCCCTGTACATGATCCCAAGGAAGCTGGACGTGTAGTCCATAACTGTGAAAATCAGACTAAGCGAGAGGCAGAGGTTGCATGGGATTCAGTGTGGTCTATGGCTATTTTATCTCAATTTCAATATATGGCTAATACTTCATGGTGTTTTGCCTGGGACGGAACAATCTTTACAGTTTTCCCATCAGTTAATGACAGGGGAACCACATCCAGGGAAAAGGAAGACATAGTACCCTGGTGGAATTGTAAAAAGATATAATTGCAGTGCAGTTGATAAAGCAGTTCAAGAAGTCCCTCCCTTAGCAGCTGCATTGAAATATGGGTGTTGGTACAGAGGACTCAAGAATGATTTAAATTTGACTAATACCTATAAAATTAAAAGAGGAACAGTATTTAGTTGTGGGAAATCTACAATACTGAGCCCAGGGCATTTAGTTTGGGCAATGAGTGATGGAACTTGGACCACCCATTGACCGGTGGACGGGAAAGTAAGACAAATCACTTTAGGAATGCCGACATTATGTCCAATCTGGAAGAAAGCTCCCTTTAGGGGAGATTCTGAAAATTTAAAGTTAATATGGACAAAAGGATCACAAATTGATGATGATGATTGGAATGAACCCTCGACAGGAGTGAAACTTGGATGAGCCTTAGAATCCTTAATGACTCCCTTGGCAACTTACAGGAATAGGGATTGGTTATATAAGTTGACAGGTCAAGTGGAAAGATTAGCCAGTATAACAAGGAAAGGATTTAAACAACTTAAATTTACAGTTACAAGCCACTTCGAAGATGACCCTACAAAATAGGATGGCTCTAGGTATGCTCTTACTAAAAGAACATGGAGTTTGTGGATACCTGAGGGATAGGATAGATCATTGTTGCATACACATCCCAAATGTTACCCAGGACGTTGAATATGATTTGGAGAAAAATAGAAAAGGATACTCAGGAAATGCAACAAGACATGCAAGAAAATTGGTTTGATAAAATTTTCAGTGGATTGGGATGGAACTTGAGTTCTTGGGTGAAGTCCTTATTTGGTACCGTGTTATTATTATTATTAATAATATCTTTGGGAATATTATTCATATATCATTGTTTGAAAAAGGAATTTACAAAAAGAGCTACCATTGATCGCAGAATTACACTTGCAACGACTACAAAACATCAGAACCTAAATGGCTTAACTGATGATGCTCCCGCCATCATACAGTAATTTAATGTTAATAAGGAAATTAATTTGTAATGGAAGTATTGAAAAGAAATTATTTCAAAACTTCCAAAGGGGGGAAATGTAACCAAGGTGGTAGGGAATTAAAATAAAATAGGGTTAGAAAATAGGTTTATGAATTTGTAGCAAGTTGTAACTATAAGAACATTATGCACCAGCAATGCTGCTTGAGAACCCACCTAACCCTTCCCATCTTGATTTAATTATCAAGAAGTGCAACATTGTGATCATGGTATTATGTTTTGTTCTAATAACAAGTAGTCAGAAAGAAGGAACACCTTGGTCAGTTCTATGATCCGGTGGGTAGGTAATTATTCATTCTATAGTCTTGTCTTAAAACAAAGGACTGTGGGGTGAATGATTGCATATTGGACCGACAGCCCGTGAAGGTCTATTTAGTGTTGCCAAGCTTAAGTGAACTTTGTAGGAAAGGTAATTCCGGCAGGGGGAGATCGCGACCACCGACTCAGAGACCACCCACCCAAAAAACCCTCCGACTCAAAAGATTAAGGAAGTAAAATCTCAAGAAATTATAGTGAGCATGCGTGGTCATTTACATGTGAGGCGAGGAATATTTAAGCAATCATTGTATGGAAACTTGATGAATATGTATTAATCTTGCCTATAAATGTTTGATTTTTGAACTGATTGACGAACACGATTTGGGAGGAGCTATCCCCCGTGTTCCCGGCGCCGTGAATAAAGAATGCCTGCCTTTTAACACTACATTGGTGTTACGAGGTTTATTCCCAATTTCGGTGACAAGGGGACCACTTCCCTCACGCTCTGTAGTAGTCCGTGGTTTCACAGGACCTTCCCTCGTAGTCACAGTCAAGTGTGACTTCCCTAATAGCCTGAGGATCTGCTTTTTTGGGGGATTCTAACATCCTAGGTATGAAACTGTTGTCCCAAATATGGATTCTTCCACCCAGTGTGCAGAGAGCTGAAAAACACAGAGTGAAGATATTTGCTTTTATTCCAAATCTGTACAGAGTTGGGTAGCTAGCACACCTCAGTCAACACATGGAAAATATACGTTTTGAGCAGCAGTTAGCAGTATTTTTAAAAGCTGGCTCAGTCACCCTTGGTCCCATTGGTTCTCGCAACTCATTTCCACTTAAAGTCATAGCATCCTTCTTTTTTACTGGGCATGCTCAATGAGGAAGGGGCTTCTGTGAGTAGGGGGCTTTCCCTGCCCAGGGGCAGGTTTCTATTATGTCAATTGTATGTTAAGTAGATGTTAATTAGGATAGTTCACTCAAGGTTCAGTAGTTGTGTTCCTTTTGTGATTATCCTGTTCCTTCCCTCAAGGCTGGGCCTTGTTAACTGCTCACAGAGACTAAACAATACCCCCAGCTGAGGTGCGGAAAACAGACTCCACAATCTGTAAGATTGTAAAGTAGGTATGTTTATTCAGCGCTGGGCAGGACGTGGGGGGGGGGGGGTAGTCCCACCAAAAACCGTGCGCGCCCAACGCAGCACTTACTTCAAATATATACAGCAAAGTGTTGCATATACATAAAGTTTAGCAATATACCTATACATATGCATGATCTGTCCCCGCTTCGTATTAAAATGAGTTCTCCTCCCATCTGCGCTTGCGTGTTGCCTCCTGGTGGTGGTCGTCGGGGGTCGTGGGGATGAAGGCCGGTGGTTCCTCTTCATCACTGCTAGTAACCTTTTGCCTTTGCGCAGGCTCCGTTGTTTTTTGGCTTCTATCCAAACCGCAGGGTCAGTTTTAGCTAGTTTCTTGAGGTAAGTTCTTAATTCTTATCAGGGACCATCCTTGTGAGGAGCCACAAATCTTCTTGCTCCTTTCAGTTTATCAGGACCTGTCTTTGGGAGGAACTACAGTTCTCCTGCTTTAACTACTTCACACAATAGCTAACAAGATTTCAAGCCTTATCTACTAATTAACTGCTAAGATTCCCTTAACCCCTTCTCTCAGTCCCCCCTTTTCTAAAAAGTTAGTAAATTCTTTTACTATGCCTGTTTCTAATACAGTGTTTCTTTATCTAGCATCTTTTCAAAATACTTGTTGGACTCAAGCCTGTGTCGTAACTGGTTCTTCTTCCATTCGCTGTAGGAGTTCTCTGTGTTTCGAAAACACCACAGGGCACATCGAACTGTAACACAAAGCGTTATGGATAGAACCACAATAATTATTAGAGTAACAAATAATCGTTTTAACCATGATAGGTTTGGTAACCAAGAGGTTAACCTTTCCCACAGTTCAGAAAACCCTCAAAAGGTGTCATCTTGAGTTACTTCACGTAGGATTTTTGATTCACCCACTTTTGTCTACATACATGCAACAGTTGACATTGATTACTGTGTACACCCCTCCCTGTGAGGTTAATAATAAATCCAAAGCTCTACGATTTTGTGATACTATTTTTGACAAACTAGTAGTTTCTTCTTGGAGTGTCCTGATGGCATCTATAGTTTTATTCTCGATTAACTCTATTACAGTCAAGATGTTTATTATAGTCTTTCTAACTCGCTAACTCCCAGAAATGGGATTAGCCACCGCACAAAACTATGATAGCTTGTTGGCTTTTCTATTAAGGGGTTACTCATCTTTCAGTTTCTAATTAAAGTGGCCTTCCATTTTCTTCTCACGGGATTCTGTGTTGTTTTATCAATAATAGTGATGCTGGGGACCAGGGTGTCCAAAGTACATGTTCTCCGCCACCCCAGAGGTAAAGTTTTCCGAGCTGCTGTACCACACAACCAGTGTGGTTCCCTAGCGGAACCAGGAGGCTAGTATAATTAAGTAACTGAAATGCTGGATTAATAGAGACAAAATGTGGTCCTCTATTGGACCTCTATATGTCAGAGGATATAGTTGTTGGAATTCCAAAACGTGGTATTATCCCTTGTACCAATGCTTTAGCTACTTCCTGAGCTTTAGCTGTTCTGGTTGGGAATGTCTCTGGCCAACCTGAAAAGGTATCAGTTAATACCAATAAATATCGATACCCCCCTTTTCTTGGAAGTTCTGTAAAATCAATCTGTTATTGTTGCTCAGGTTCATTGCTTTTCCTAATCTGGCCCATTTCTGGCTTGGGGGTATTCTTAGGATTAGTCTGGAGACAAAGATCACATTGTTGAGTTACCTGTCTCACCATAGTATATAAATTTCTGGCCACAATTTCTCTAATTAAATGTTCATATAGAGCCTCCATCCTCCAATGCTTTTTCTTATGTTCTTCCCTTACCAAATGCCATATTAGGCAAGAGGGAATAACCAGTTTTCCTTGTGGGGTATAAGCCCACCCTTCTTCATTATATGACTCTTCTAGATCTGTAATAAGTTTTTGATCTTCCTTGGTATATTTTGGCTTACCTTCTAGGGAGATTTGCCCATCAGGGACTAAAGCTCCTTCTGTTTTTACCTCTGCTTTGGCTACCTGTTTTGCCTCTCTATCCGCCAGCTCATTTCCTCTTTCCAATTCTGAGCTTACTTTCTGGTGTGCCTTAATATGCATAATCGCCACTTTCTCAGGAAGTTGGATTGCTTCCAACAGTCTCAAAATTTCTTCTGCATGCTTAATATTTTTCCCTTGAGAGCTCAATAACCCTCTTTCTTTCCAAATTGCTCCATGCGCATGTACAACTCCAAAAGCATATCTTGAATCTGTATAGATATTTACAACTTTGCCTCGGGCCAACTCCAAGGCACGGGTCAGAGCAATTATTTCTGCCTTTTGTGCAGAAGTATTTATGGGTAAAGGTCTTGACTCTATTATTTCTTGACTAGTGGTAATGGCATATCTTGCGTGTCTTTTACCACTTAGGACATAGCTGCTTTCATCTGTGAAACAGTTTTCTCCACTTTCCATAGGGCTGTCTTTCGGATCTGGGCGGCTTGCATATGTTGTTTCAATAGTCTCCAAGCAGTCATGATGCACTGGTTCTCCTGTGTTTCTACTGAGGAAAGAAGCTGGTTTGACAATGTTAGTAACTACGCATCTTGTTCTACCAGTATAGCTTGATATCTCAGGAATCTTTGTGGGGAAAGCTAATGTCCACTTTTCGCTTCCAGCACTGCGGATACTGTGTGAGACACTAAAACAGTCATCTGGCCTAGAGTAAATTTTCAGGTTTCTTGTATATTCAATATTATAGCTGTAATTGCTCTCAAGTATCCAGGCCAACCCTTCGCAGTTGTGTCGTCGATAGGGGCCCAGATCTTGTGTTAATATTCCCAGAGCAATTCCCTGTTTCTCGTGGGAAAAGAGATAAAAATGGTTTACTCACGTCTGGGAGCTCTAAGGCCGGAGCTGACATCAAAGCTTTCTTTAGTAGCTCAAAGGCTCGTACGGTCTCCTTGTTCCATTCAGAGTGTTTCGTCCAGATCATACAATCGTCCTCTCTTTCGGTGGCGATCAGGATATCATCCACATATTGTAACAGTTTCCCTTTTTCAGACGAGGCTTCCCAAGATTACAAATCTTTTGCAAGCTGATTACCAAAGATGGTAGGACTATTCTTGAATCCTTGTGGCAACACCGTCCAAGTGAGCTGAGTCTTGCGACTGGTTTTGGGTTTTTCCCATTCGAATGCAAACAATTTTTGGCTGGCTTCATGGAGAGGGAGGCAAAAGAAGGCATCCTTCAAATCTAAGACAGTGAACCAAGTTAGTTTAGGTGTCAATACAGTCAACAGGGTATATGGATTCGCTACTACGGGATAAAGGTCTTCAGTTATCTTATTTATAGCTCGTAGGTCCTGAACCACACGGTATGACCTGTCAGGCTTACGAACAGGTAATATAGGTGTGTTAAAATCAGATTTACACTCTTTTAATAATCCTAGTTGTAAAAACCTTTCAATTACTGGCCAAATTCTTTTCCTATCTTCTTTTTTTAGGGGGTATTGCCTAACCCTTACCGGTTGTTGGCCGCCTTTGAGTCTAACTTCAACAGGTAGCGCATTTTTTGCTCTTCCAGGTACATCAGTGGCCTATACCCCAGGATATACCTGATTTAAGATTTCTTCCCTAATCTTTCCTTCTACGGAAGGACTGGTTAAAATTAAACTTAGGATCTGAATATATTGCTGATCTTTTACTTCTAAAATAATTTCTCCTTTTTAAAATATAATTTTTGTACTTAATTGTTCCAACAAATCTCTTCCCAAAAGGGCCTTTGGGGAGTTGGGCATATACAGGAATTTGTGGATACCCCATTGTTTTCCCAATTTATATTTCAAAGGCTTACAAAAATATGCCTTTTCACTTTGGCCAGTCGCCCCTTTTACCATGATATAGTCATTTCCCAGGGGTATCAAGGCTTGATTTAAAACCGAGTATGTTGCCCCTGTGTCAACCAAAAATTCTACTTCTTGTTGTTCCTTCCCTACCTCATTATAACCAGTGGATCCGCTAGGGTAGATTTCTCAGGTCCCTGTCAATCCTTTTTCACATGGGCTACTATTCTTCCTGTCTGGTGGCTTCGCCTCTTTTCCTTGTTTCTTGGACATTCTCCTTTCCAATGACCAAATTTCTTACACAACGCACATTGATCCTTACCTAATCGAGACGGTTCTCATCTAGGCCTCCTTTCCTCCTCTTCCCTGACAACTGCTATCATTCTTCTTTGCCCTTGTCTATATTCTTCCTCTCTATTACTAAATACTCTCCACGCTTCATCCAGCAACACTTCCAGATTTCTACCTTCTGTAGGGCGCAGCTTCTGGAGTTTGCGTCTAATGTTCCCCGTGGACTGACCCAAGAACAGGGAGACTATTTGTTGGATTCTTACTTCTGACCCAGGATCCAGCGGTGTGTTACGGCGCATTACATCTCTCAACCGATCCAGGAATTCAGATGGGGACTCGGAGGGGCCCTGTTTGACTGCATACAAAGCTGACCAATTTATTGTTTTGGGGATAGCTCTTTCCATTCCTCTCGAAATCCATTCCTGATACCCCTGCAATCTTTCCATATGTGAGGATCTGTTAGGATCCCATTTCGGATCTTGGAGAGGAAAATAATCTTTGACGTCCCTTCCTATAATCTTACAATGATCTTCGGCTAAATTCCCTGCCATTTTTAAATCAGCTGTTTTTGTTTCTCAGTCATATATTCTAATAATAACTGTATATCTTTCCAGTCAGGGTTGTGTTGTTTCGCAATAAACTGAAAATGTTTAGTTACATTCACCGGGTCGTTTCTGTAATCCTTTGCAACCTTTTTCCATTCCCCCAAATCAACAGTAGAAAAGGGTACTTTAATTAACATCGTCCCACCTTCAGGGTCTACTGCCTCCCGAAGGGGTGCCTGTAAGATTGTTGGAGCCCATTTCTTTCTGGTGCGGGAGGATATGGGGCTATCTGGGGGAGTGGAAGCTCCGTCCGAGCCCACATCCTGTTCCTGTGGTCGGGGGGGGAGATCTGAACAGATCCGCTAGATCTGGTTCTGGCGCCCGGTGAACTTTGTTCAATTTAGTACACCTTTGTCCAATACTACATGCCAAACAACGCCGCCTCAGTTTACCCTTAAGTTCCTTATTATTTTTTTTTCGCTTAAGTGCGAGTACCATGGGATCCTGTGGTGGCACCATTCTACAGTCCCTTTGCCACTCCGGATGGTTTCGGAGGGTAAAAAACATATCTGCATATGAAACTTCATCCCACTTCCCTTCTCTCCTTAAAAAAAATCAATTGTAAAAGAGTGTTATAAGCTATAGATCCATTAAGTGGCCGCTTAGCTTCACTCTCCAATTTATACAACGGCCACCATTGGTTACAATACTTAATAAGGGTCTTTTCATTTTCTCTCCCTCCAGTTCCAACAATGTCTTTCCAATGAGCAAGCACACAGCCCAGGGGGCTTTTCTTCAAAACTCCCTTTTGAGCGTTACCCATTTTGCAAACCTCTCCTATTACTTTAGTTTCTGATATACTTTTCAATAAGTTTCCACATAAGTCGTTTCTTACACTTCTTTATGGTTTCTTCCCAGTTCTTTTCCCACACTTCCCAGATTTCCGGGATTAGATTTTCTTTTCCACACACAAAACAGGGAATTACTCCTATTTGTCCACCAACACTGGGATTTACAAAAAACGTCTGAAGGTTGTTCCCAATCTGAGGCCACTTTCCACCCTGCAGGAGTCACATACGCTCCTCAGATAAAATTGTTCATTTCCCCTTTTTATCCAATGTCTTCCTTCGTTTAGATATCCCCAAGGTTCGAGCCTAAACCACTGAAGGAGTAATTCCCTTTGCCCCGCTTCTTCATTAACATATAAAGGTATTCACAATCTTTCTATACATTACACACATAAAGACAAAAACTTTTAACATAAAATTCCTGGGTACTTAATTTATACATTCATCACTCCAGGTAACACCCATCCAGCAGCTGCAAATATATAAAATAATAACCCTTTCAGTTTAATTTCTGACAATTCCCTGAGAGAAGGGGTTAAGGGAGTCTTAGCAGTTAATTAGTAGATAAGGCTTGAAATCTTGTTAGCTATTGTGTGAAGTAGTTAAAGCAGGAGAACTGTAGTTCCTCCCAAAGACAGGTCCTGATAAACTGAAAGGAGCAAGAAGATTTGTGGCTCCTCACAAGGATGGTCCCTGATAAGAATTAAGAACTTACCTCAAGAAACTAGCTAAAACTGACCCTGCGGTTTGGATAGAAGCCAAAAAACAACGGAGCCTGCGCAAAGGCAAAAGGTTACTAGCAGTGATGAAGAGGAACCACCGGCCTTCATCCCCACGACCCCCGACGACCACCACCAGGAGGCAACACGCAAGCGCAGATGGGAGGAGAACTCATTTTAATACGAAGCGGGGACAGATCATGCATATGTATAGGTATATTGCTAAACTTTATGTATATGCAACACTTTGCTGTATATATTTGAAGTAAGTGCCGCGTTGGGTGCGCACGGTTTTTGGTAGGACTACCCCCCCGTGCTGCCCAGCGCTGAATAAACATACCTACTTTACAATCTTACAGATTGTGGAGTCTGTTTTCCGCACGTCATCCCTGTAAACCCACAAGGCCAAAAATCCATCATCTCCCTTCTCACAGAATTGGAAGAACAAGGAGTAGTTGTTAGCACCCACTCCCCTTTTAACAACCCTGTCTGGTTGTGATAAACTGTAAACTGTTTTGTTCATCAAACTTTGTGTCAGATGCAATTAAGTCCTGTAATATGTGTTATACAATTAAGTCCTGTGATATGTGTTAGAACCATGTTTGCTAAAGTTCGCTAAAGTTTTCTTAAAGCATTAAAGTTTAGATGGTAATGCTAAGAATGAAAGAACTGTATAGTAAGATGGAACGGCATGATAAGAAATCGTTGCTTAACACCTTGAATACCCCTGGCTACAAGACAGAACAAGCCCGGCAACAAGACAAAACATGCCCTGAGGTAGAAGGGGAGGGGGGAGCGGAGTAGATTGCAATTGGAAGATTCGAAAGAAGGCACGAGTGAAAACGGATTGTGATTGGAGAAACTGACAACCGACGAAAAGTATAAAGAGAGGACTGAAAGACTGTTAAGCTGCCGGCCATTGGTGGAGCAGGAGACTACCCGGCCGCCCAGCGCTGTTTTGCTTACTGGTCGCTTGCTTTAATAAATCAAAAATTTCTAATTGACTAGCCTCTGTCACTCAATTGGACAGGTAAATTTATAACATGGTCAGTGTGCAAACCCGAGGGGTTCTGACCATTGCATCTGACCATTGAGTACTGCAGCATAAACTCTGCCTCCTCTGTGCAAGTCTCGATAGCTGCAGTACTCCTCGATGCCAGTAGTATTCGTACCACTGATACACAAGATAAGACGTGACAGATGCCTCAGCCCTAGCTTCCGGTGGAAATCCTACCCCCCTCCCAGCACCCTCAGGGGCCATTTGACCCAGAAGTCACGCCCCATTTCTGGTCACGTGGGCTGTCGTGAATGACTGGCAGGAACAGCCACCCCTACCAGTTTACCCGGAAGTACATCAGACCCGGAAGGCCCTTCCCCTACATATACCGGAGAGTACCATTTTGTTTCAGCTGATATTTTATGTCAGGGAGCTGCCCTTTTGTTAAAAGTCACAATGCTCTGTGATTGGCTGATGGTCATTTCTTGACATAGACAAATCCACGTGTTCTTAGGCAGCCCTGTGATTGGCTGCCCACTTCCTTTGGACCAGGTATAAAAATATATACATATAATATGCACATATATGCAAATATATAAAATTATACTGATATGTATAAATATGTATTTTATTTATATATGCACTATTTTTATATATACTGCTATATGTGCATATATGTGTGTATTTTTTATATATACACGTATAAAGTTATCGAAATTAAATATATATCCATAAAATCATAGGTATAAAATTGATAAAACATTCTTTAATAAGAGCTAATAAGCACTGTGCTGCATATACAGATTGGCCTTCAGGCCTGTCTTGTGTCCCACAAATCCCTTGGCTGCAGGATTACCTCAGCCAGCTCATTGTACCAGCAGAGCCTGCAGACAGCTCCCTCTCTGTACCGGCAAGTATGCCACTTTTGTGTCCTTGTCTTTAACTAAAAGTGCAGCAGGAAGTTCTCATGTGAACATCCTTTCTTTTTGACAGTAGTAATGATGAATAGAGTTACTTTCTTGTAAGAAAATCCTAGAAAACCTTGAATTGAAAGGAAGCTGAAGGACTGCAAGTGAATATCTGGACAGATTCAAAATATGCCTTTGGTGTAGTTCATGCACATGGGACTATCTGGAAGGAACGGGGAGTTTTGACGGCCCAAGGAAAACATATTAAGCATGCTGACATGATCCTAAGACTTTTGGATGTGGTGCAATCGCCTTTGGCGGTTGCAATTATGCACTGCAAGGGGCACCAAAAGGGTAACACTGCTCAGGAAGGGGGGGATAAATTGGCAGATTATGAGGCAAAAAGAGCTGCGGAACAAGGTGAGGTATTAAGTTTGATTCCTGAAAAAGCTTTGCCACTACCAGACTTAGTCGATTATGATGAGAAGGATCTTAGATTAATTAAAGATTTGGAAGCAGAAGTTGAATCATCAGGTTGGGCAAAATTAAAAGATAACAGAATAATAGTTCCCTTTAGAATATTATGGAAACTGGTAAAAGCAGAACACGACAAGACTCATTGGGGAACTGAAGCTTTGTATAATTCCCTTATGAAGCAAATAGTAGCCAGGAATTTGTTTCAAACTGCAAAAAACATGGTTAATAGATGTGAAATATGCTTAAAGAATAATTCAAAGGTAGAAAATCTTGTAAAATTTGGAAGTATTGATAAAGGGAAAGTTCCAGGTCAAAATTGGCAAATAGAACTTTTCAGAACTCCCTAGAAAAGGGGGGTATAGGTATCTATTAGTGTTAACTGACACCTTTTCCGGAAGGCCTGAAGCTTTCCCTTGCAGAACAAATAAAGCCCAAGAGGTAACGAAAATTTTATTGAGAGAGATTATTCCCAGATTTGGAGTGCCAGAAGTGATCCCCTCTGATAGGGGACCACACTTTGTGTCACAAGTAGTTCAACAAGTTAGTAAATTTTTAGAAATTAATTGGAAGTTGCACACAGCTTATCACCCACAAGCGAGTGGGCAAGTGGAAAAGATAAATCATTTAATAAAGACACAGTTGAGTAAGATTTGCCAGGAAACCAATTTAAGGTGGGATCAAGCCCTCTCTATCATGTTACTGAGGCCCTGAGTCAAACCAAGAACTAAGGAAAAACTTAGTCCTTTTGAAATTGTATATGGAAGACCATTTCAAACTAGATATCAAGGGCAAGATCTCACCCAAGTAGGAGAAATTAATCTACAACAATATCTGATTGCATTAGGGAAAGAATTACAAGAAGTAAATAGGTTAGTAATATCTACCAGAGCATGGTGTTTGGATTCCCCGGCACATTTGTTTAAACCTGGGGATTGGGTTTATGTTAAAAATATTTCAGGTGATCCTCTCAAAGAGAAGTGGAGCAGCCCCTTTCAAGTTCTACTCACGACCTACACTGCAGCCAAGCTTGAGAAGCATGCTGCTCGGATCCACTATTCAAGAATTAAGAAAGCGCCCGATGGATCATGGAAATCCCAACCTGTAGGACCCACATCTTCTTTTCGAGTCAAGGGAACCTAGAATATTGGTTATCGGAATTCTGAGGGAAGTATATTGGGAATAATAAAACATACGATTTAGATCTTTGTGAAACCACCTCTGATGGCACCTTGTGTGGACAACAATCCCAATTATATGAACCCTGCTTGTTAGAACATTCTGTTAACAGTTGTAAATGGATGATTCTGTCTCCTAATGTGTTCACAATGTTTGTAGAGGTTAATGCTAGATATGTGTGCTTAGTGACTAACAATTGATCAGTAGTTGAAGAATACAGCGTGACCACCCCATTCGTAGGATGTCTCCAGAATATAACTCATTTAACTTGGCATGGACAAACAAGTCTTATGAGGAGTGGCTGAGGGAACTGGGGTTGTTTAGTCTGGAGAAGAGGAGGCTGAGAGGAGACCTTATCGCTCTCTACAACTACCTGAAAGGGGGTTGTGGTGACGAGGGTGTTGGTCTCTTCTCCCAAGTAACTAGCGATAGGACAAGAGGAAATGGCCTCAAGTTGCGCCAGGGGAGGTTTAGATTGGATATTAGGAAAAATTTCTTCACTGAGAGAGTGGTCAGGCATTGGAACAGGCTGCCCAGGGAGGTGGTGGAGTCACCATCTCTGGAAGTGTTCAAAAAACGTGTGGATGTGGCACTTCAAGACATGGTTTAGGATTAATGGTTGGACTTGATGATCTTGAAGGTCCTTTCCAACCTAGTGATTCTGTGATTCTGTGATATTAATTTTTTGCATATACAGAAGAACAAGTAGCAATGCTTTGGCATTATGAGAGTTTAAATTTAAGTCATGCAAGTTTATCTCTAAAGAAATTAAACGAGATATTGAATTAATCTCAGGAATTTAGAGAATATTTAAAGAAACGAAATAAGACATTAGCCGAGTCTATCATTAACACAGTGATAGCTAAAGACAAACATGTTGGACTGTCTAGCCAAATTGAATCTGATACCGCTCATCATTGGTGGGATATCTTTTCAGGATACTCACCCTCTGCAGAAAAAACTTTGAATGTTTTAGTTCACCCACTTTTGATATTGTTGGTGTTAGTCATTGTACTAACAGCCGTCGATTGCCTTTTGTGGTATAAGCTGAAGAAACCAGCTATGAGAGTTCGGGCTTGGTAATGAAATATGACAACTTAGAACCTTTGTAAAAGAATTTACAAAGCTTAAAGAAAAGGGGGGAATGAAAGGGTTAAATACCTGACCATCACTAAGACCTTGAGCAAGCTCATTAGGCTTCCCGTGTAAATCACTGATAACAGGAACTCAGGAGGAGATAAGCACCAAAGAACTAGTTTAAACAATGATCTCCTTGTACCATTCTGAGGCCGAAAGACTGGTGAGCTAATTCAATGACTCACCACCAGAGGGTGAAAAGACCCTAAACCTAATGTTACTGTGCATGCTTGGACTATGTAAATGAATTCTGGGAACTCATCACCATAAGACTACCCTTTCCAGGAAATCTGATAAATATGTATGATTTTTCTGTATATGAACTGATGTGTTTTACTAACCCGTTGGAGCACTCATGGTGGAGCAATCCCCAGTGCTGCAATAAAGAATGCCTGCCTTCTAAAACTTCAAATCAAGTGTTAGAAGGTTTTCTTGATGACTTTTTTGGTATCAGAATAACCAAAATTGAGTAATCATTTCTATGGATGGGTTCTACACAGTGTTGCATGTACATTGGAGGCACATTTGATGCTGCACAGCTCAGAGTTCCCAGCATCTGGAGGGACATAGGATTATCTATACTATTCTCTTTCTTTATACTGCTAGGTCTAATAAATATCAATCTATGACGACATCATTTTTAGTAACAAAATGGTGAGCATTTGTTTTGCACCAGGAGGTGCTTGTCCGTAATGATCCTGTTGTCCCAAATATGGGTTCTTCCACCCGCTGTGCAGAGAGCCAAAAAACACACAGAGCCAAGATATTTGCTTTTATTACAAATTATTACAAATTTTATTACCGATCTTTAAGGATAGTCCATTTCTATTATCTTTCCCTGTATCTACCCATAAGTATACTACTGCCAGAGGTGTGTCATTGAAGAAGCTAATGTTACAGTAGGGGCCTGAAAAGCAGCTTTCCCTTTCCTTTGATTGAGTTTGATTCGTCATTTTGATGACTATAGAGGCATGTCCCTTTGGATAGTTTGTCACATTACATTCAGTAGAGATTCTATAACCTGGCTGGTGTAACAGAAATAAGGTACCTATTTGTTTTTGTCATTATATGATTACCAGTGATTGTCAATGTAAGGTTCTGTATTGGCTTTCCCATTCTTCCTGTGTCTCCATCAACTCTGATCACATACAGTATAGAGTGTCTGATTAGGTTTTAAAAGCCCCTGATATTTCATAACATGTATTGCCTTCTAGATCGATGGTCCGAGCATGTTTGCATAATATATCTATCACTTTTTAGATGTGCATAACACCATGTTTGTTTTCTGAAAACCCTTGCATATCCACCAAGTCTGTCTGCCATTGTGCATCCACCTCTGCCACAACCACCTTGTTTCTTTTAAAACACTTTCTTACCACCTTGTGTAAGCTGTAAGTATCCCGGTTTGCAAGCCAGGTTGTCACTTGGCTTCTGTTCATATCAGCAGTTCACTTTTTACTACAACATTTTCCTACATATTATACATACACTTTTACAATCATAGAATCATTAAGGTTGGAGAAGACCTCTAAGATCATCAAGTCCAACCGTCAACCTGTTGTTGGAAATTTGTGTTTTAAGGGTCTGATTAATTCTTTCTACCTTCCCACTAGACTGTGGTCTCCAAGGGGTATGTAGATCCCATTTCAATTGGAGGAATCTCGACACCCCTTGGATTATTTCTAAAATCAAATGAGGTCCATTATTGGAGAATAAGCCCTCAGGGATTCCGAATTGGGGAATTATTTCTTCTTATAAAATTTCAATGACTTCCCTATCTTGATTGTTATGGCAAGGGAAAGCTTCAGACCACCCAGAGAATGGGTCTACTAAAACAAGTAGATATTTATACTGCTCACACTTTGGTAACTCAGAGAAATCTATTTGCCAGTGCTCCCTGGGGGCTGTTCCCCTTTTTGCTTCACCCATCGGTAGCTTTCTTTAAATCTTAGGGTTTTTTGTGCAGCAGGTCTGACATCTTCTTACTATTAGGTCCGCACTTGATTGCATTTTTGGCCTTATAGCGTATCTCTTAACACTGCTGATCATAGCATCAGCTCCCAGCTGAGTTTCTTCATGTAGTTTCTTGAGGAGAGCTTCCATCATTTTGGCTGTAGTAAGAACTTGCTGATTCGGGGTTACCCACTCATCCTTCTGTATCTCTTGAACATTTCGGTATTTCACCAATTGATTCTCCCTTTCCTGCTATGCATTGTAACAGAGTTGCATCATCATTCTCACCCCACCATTGTTCTAAGTCTTTTGTCAATATGTTACCAATCAGAGTAGGGCTGTTTGGTTTTTTTTAAATCCTTGGGGGAGCACAGTCCAACACAACTGTACCTTTCTTCCCATCGTGGGGTTTTCCCATTCGAAGGCAAAGATTGTTTGGCTTTGTTCATCCACTGGGATACAGAAAGCATCTTTTAAGTCCAAAACAGTAAAATAGGCATTTGTTTCAGGTACTGAAGTTGTACGGTGCAAGGTTTCAATACAGTGGGGTGTATGTCCAGTCTTGTACTAGTCCATATTCTCCAGCACGAGGCTTCTTTACTGGTAAAATAGGAGTACTAAATTCAGATTGACATTCTCTAAGCAGTCTGTATTGCATAAAAGTATTTTTCAGGGGCTTCAGACCCTTGTGTGCTTCCAACCTAATAGGGTGCTGATTTACCCTTACCAGCTTTGCCCCCGGCTTTAGTTCTACTGTAATACGAGTTACATTTTTCGCTTTACCTGGTCTCTTTGAGGCTCATGGTCAAGGAATTACCGCATCCAATATCGTGTCTGGGATGTTGTTTCCAGGCTTTTCCAGAGTTTTATCTGTCAGTAGGCAGATTCGTGCCTTCCATGCCATTTCGGGTGGGATGTGAAGCTGTACAGAGTTTTCAGGAAAGGTTACTTGTGCGTTCAATTTACATAACAAGTCCCGTCCTAGCAGTGGAAGGGGGCATTCTGGCATATATAGAAACTCGTGAGTTAGTTTATTATTTCCAATTGTACATTCCATAGGTGGTAAAAGTGACCTTAATATTCTCTTTCCCGTTGTCCCAACAATCAGTATAGTAGTTTTGCTTAGGGGCCCTTTACAACTAGTGACTACTGAATGAGTGGCTCCACTATGTAATAAAAAATCTATGGTCTCATTCCCCAGCTTAACTGAAACCAGGGCATTGGCTGGGGAAGACTTCAATGTTTTCCCTGATCCTCTTCATTCATTGTCTCAACCTTCTACCATAATAAGATTAGCCTTTCCTGCATGATCTTGTTCCTCTGGCCCCTTTTCGTTTGAGCATTTGTTCTTCCAGTGCCCTTCCTGTCTACAGGCCGCACAGTGATTTGGTCCTAAAGGGGTTCGATTATGTGGGCCTCTTCCCTGCATTATCCCACCGCGTCCCCTCTTCCTCTGCCTTTCCCTTGACATTGCTTCCATTTATTGCTGCTGCCGGCAAAGATGCTTGTAACCTCATTCGGCCCTGTTTTTCTTTTTCTTTCTCCCTCATCCTGATTGTTGTACACTTTATATGCTATTTCTATCATTTGTGAAATCAACATTACCCCAGCCCCCCCAACTTTCTCCCTATATCCTGAGTTGACTGTCCAATGAACAGCATGTTGAACATCCTCTGATCTGCCTCATCGTCTGGATTCAAGTCCATCCATTTTCTAGCTACTTCACATAACCTCTCGTAAAAGACCGATGGATTTTCATTGGAGCCCTGTCCCACCTCTGTCCTGGTTTTGGCCAGGATAGAGTTAATTTTCTTCTCAGTAGCCAGCACAGTGCTGGGTTTTAGATTTGAGATGAAAAGGATGTTGATAAGTACTGATGTTTTTAGTTGTTGCTAAGCAGTCAAGGACTGTCCAGGTTCTCATGCTGGCCTGCCAGCAAGAACGTGGGGGGGCTGCACGGGAAACTGGGAGGGGACATATTTTTTGATTTTGGTACTCTGTGCCAGACCCCATATAATATTAATTGTCGGTATTGCTTCAGCTGGGCCTTTCCTCCCCCCTGTTAGGGTCCTCCTGTTTATTTCTTTTCTCACCTTCTTCCCTGTTTGGTGGGGGTTTTTTTATTATTATCATTCTTTCTCCTTTGCTGTAAAGAACGTATTTAATAATGCTTGTACATCTCCCATCTCCCTAACTAGAACTGTGAGTCAGCATTATAGTCTCTAAAAGTTGGTGCATTCTTTCAGGATTTTCTCTCTATAAACCAACAGATTGTTTCCAATTTAACAGGTCAGAGGTAGTGAACGGGACATGTACAAAAACCGGCAATCCTTCTGGTCCCACCACTTATCTATATAAAGGTGGAAGGTGGGGCCGTTGGGACTAACAATTGCACATCCTCCTGCTCTTGTCCCTCTGTCATTTTTATTATCACAGCCTATGCTACAATCCCTTTTTTTTTTTTTATAATCAGAAGCTGCATACATCATTAGGTCAGTTGTTAGTTTACATTTTTCTGAATATCAGGATTTCTGTATAGAGTCATAAAAGCATAAACATACAAAACTTCATCCCATTTTCCCAAGTCGACGACAAAACAACATTAACTGCAGTATAATATTAAATTGTAAAAACCCATTTTCCAGTTATCATCCAATTTGTAATTTAGTCACCAGTGATTACAATATTTTTTTTATCTTTAGTCATTGGATCTCCCCCAAATTTATGACAGTTCTTCAAAATACACCCCAAAGGGCTACAGGGAGGAATCATGGATTGGTTCGAGCCCATTTTTTCAATTGTTGCCTATACCTATACCTGGTTCTCACACTAGGCAAGGCACCCCCCTGGTACCAAGCTTCAGCGTGTAAAGAACGTACCCCTGTGTGCCCCCGGCTCTGACCCCACTGGTCAATTAAGGCACCCCTTGCCGGCGTCCACGGGCGACTTAGGCGCATGCGACTTTTTTTACCTTTTTGTACATTTTCCGTTAAAATAATTACATTTTAATACTCACCAGTCCAAGGATTCACCCCCCCTTTCACCCTTATGCAAATATCTTTTTGGGCATTGCACCTTGGAGTATCTTGTCTCCCTGACCTCGGAGGAGATCCAGAGGAGTCCCCAATCAACAGGTCGGTGCGTGCTGGAGTCCTGTCCGGTCCGATTCTCCACTGTCGGGGTCGGCAAGACGATCCGGGCAAGGCCTTATGGCAGTCCCATCTGGGTCGCCAAAACTGTTGTCCCAAATATGGGTTCTTCCACCCGGTGTGCAGAGAGACGAAAAACAGATAGAGCCGAGATACTTGCTTTTATTCCAAATCTGCGCAGAGCTGGGTGCTAGGTGGTAGGCCCATAAAGCTAGCACGCCTCAGTTAACACACAGAAAATATTTATACACTTTGAGCAACAGTTATCATGTTAGCAGTGCATGATGTTGCTGTGACCGAAGTGCAGGACCCTGCACTTGGCCTTATTAAACCTCATACAGTTGACCTCAGCCCATCGATCCAGCCTGTCCAGATCCCTCGGCAGAGCCCTCCTACCCTCCAGCAGATCAACACCCCCACCCAACTTGGTGTCATCTGCAAACTTACTGAGGGAGCACTCGATCCCCTCATCCAGATCATCAATAAATATGGAGTATTGAGGCACGGACTCTGGCAGGGATTCAAGCCAAAGATCTTTATTGCTACAGGCACTTGCTTTTTATACAGTTACAGCTCTTTCACGCGCCACAAAATGCGTCCCGATTGGTTACTACACACAGTCCATGCGCTTCTCACACAGTCAGGATTGGCTGCCTACAGGTGTCCACGTGCTCTTCTCTAACCATTCTCCTTCCTTCTTCTGCTCCAGTACCTCCCCTTTTGCTGCTCACGAGAATGTCATGCGCTTCTCCACTTCCTCCTTGGTTGTTTGCCATCTTTAAAGTCACAGTTCCTTCTCCTCAAGGTCAAGCCTCTGCAAGGTAATCCCAACAAATAAAGATATATTAAACAAGACCAGCCCCAGAACTGAGCCCTGGGGAACACCACTTGTAAACGGCCACCAACTGTATTTAACTCCATTCACCACAACTCTCTAGGCTCGGCCATCCAGCCAGTTTTTTACCCAGCGAAGAGTAAACCTGTCTAAGCCACGAGCTGCCAGTTTCTCCAGGAGAATGCTGTGGGAGACGCTGTCAAAGGCTTTACTAAAGTCCAGGTAGACAACGTCCACAGTCTCTCCCTCATCCACTAGGCAGGTCACCTGGTCATGGAAGGAGATCAGGTTGGACAAGCAGGACCTGCCTTTCATGAACCCATGCTGGCTGGGCCTGATCCCTTGGTTGTCCTGCACATGCCCTGTGAGCACTCTCAAGATGAACTGCTCCATAATCTTCTCCGGTACCATGGTCAGGCTGACAGGCCTGTAATACCCGGGATCCTCCTTCCGGCCTTTCTTGTAGATGGGCATCACATTGGCAAGCCTCCAGTCATCTGGGACCTCCCCTGTTAATCAGGACTGCTGATAAATGATGGAGAGTGGCTTTGCAAGACACTCCGCCAGCTCCCTCAGTACTCTTGGGTGGATCTCATCCAGCCCCAGAGTCCCGTGAGTGTCCAGGTGGCATAGCAGGTCGTTAACTGCTTCCTCCTGGATTATGAGGAGTTTATTGTGCTCTCCATCCCTGTCTTCCAGCTCAGGGGGCTGAATACCCTGCGGATACCTGGTCTGGCTATTAAAGACTGAGGCAAAGAAGGTATTTAGTACCTCAGCCTTTTCCTCATCCTTGGTGACAATGTTCCCCCCCATATCCAGTAAGGGATGGAGATTCTCCTTGGCTCTCTTTTTGTTGTTAATATCTTTGTAAAAACATTTTCTGTTATCCACAGATTGCAGTCCCTTCCGTGAGCCACAGTCTCTCCAGGGGTATATCTGCTGTGGCATAGATTTATCCACAGTCACAGTCACTTTGAGGTGCACCTGTTCCAAAATGGCCTCCTCCATGGGCCACAATGCCTCCCGAGATATATCTGCTCGAGTGTGGCCTTATCCACAGCCACAATCCCTTCAGAAGTAAAAACTGCTCCAGCATGGCTTTACCCATAGTTCCAGTCCCTCTAGGAATGTACCTGCGCTGTTGAGGGCTTCTCCATGGCCACAAGCTTTGAGGTGCTCCAGCATGACCTCATGCACAGCCACTGATGCTTCAAGGTGTACCTGCTGCAACTTGGATTTATCCACAGCCACAGACACGTCAAGACGTACCTTCTCCCGCATGGACTCATCCACAGGTCACAGTCCCTTCGACTCGAGTTCACAGTGGAGTTCCAGCCTGTCCAGTACAGCAGCACAGAAAAAGCAGCAATGCCCTGGTCATCTGCCAGCCCAGGCACATTGCCATTGCTGTTATCAAAATCTTCCCAGGCACAGCAGAGTAAGGTGATAAGCAGTACAGCAACACAGCAAGCAGTGAAAGCGAAAAGCAGCCACTAATGAGCACTAGACTAATATACCGTAAGGAAAGCAAACCCATGGCAAGCACAGGAGACTGCCAAATAATAGCTAAACAGCAATAACAGCTATAAATTCTATCCTCTAGCACATTCCAATCAAATCTGTCCTTATCTCAAATCCTTTGTGCCCCACGTTGGGTGCCCAAAAGGACTGTCATGGTTTAACCCCTGCAGCAACTAAGCACCACGCAGCTGCTCGCTCCCTCCCCCACGGTGGGACAGGGGAGAGAATCAGAAGAGTAAAAGTGAGGAAACTCACGGTTTGAGATGAAGACAGTTTAATAGGTAAAGCAAAAGCCGCATACGCAAGCAAAGCAAAACAAGGAATTAATTCACTACTTCCCATGGGCAGGCAGGTGTTCAGCCATCTCCAGGGAAGCAGGGCTTCATCACGCGTAATGGTTTCTTGGAAGATGGACGCCATAACTCTCAACGTACCCACACCCCTTCCTTCTTCTTTGTGTCAGCTTTATATACCGAGCATGACATCTTTGGCCAGCCTGGGTCAGCTGTCCCAGCTGTGTCCCCTCCCAGCTTCCCGTGCACCCCCAGCCTCCTCGCTGGCAGGCCTGCATGAAAAGCTGGACAGTCCTTGACTGCTTAGCAACAACCCAAAACACCAGCATGTTATCAACATTTTCTCATCCCAAATCCAAAACATAGCCTCACACTAGCTTCTATGAAGAAAATTAATTCTAGCCCAGATGATACCAGGACACCAGAGAAGGGCAATGAAGCTGGTGAGGGGTCTGGAGAAAAAGTCTTATGAGGAGCGGCTGAGGGAACTGGGCTTGTTCAGTCTGGAGAAGAGGAGGCTGAGGGGAGACTTTATCGCTCTCTACAACTACCTGAAAGGGGGTTGTGGCGAGGTGGGTGTTGGTCTCTTCTCCCAAGTAACTAGCAATAGGACGAGAGGAAATGGCCTCAAGTTGCGCCAGGGGAGGTTTAGATTGGATATTAGGAAAAATTTCTTTACTGAAAGAGTGGTCAAGCATTGGAACAGGCTGCCCAGAGAGGTGGTGGAGTCACCATCACTGGAGGTGTTCAAAAAATGTGTAGATGTGGCACTTCAGGACATGGTTTAGTGGGCATGGTGGTGTTGGGTTGATGGTTGGACTTGATGATCTTAGAGGTCTTTTCCAACTTTAATGATTCTATGATTGTATGAATTATTTTTTTTTAATTGCAGTAGTGCATTCCTCCATTGTATCCATAGAAAACCTGCAGTAGTGGCATATTGTACCTGTGAGTGAAGTTCAAATAAATTGTTAATTTGAACCTTACAGTGAAGTCTTTTTCTCACCGTCACACCAGAATCACTGGAAAGCATCTTAAGGAGTTTATGTGCTTTTCTGTCTCTTCCCTGTTTCTTCCCTCCATAGGGGAACATGTTTCTGTCAGTAGCTGCAGCATCTTCTTAGGCACTCAGCTGAATCATTCTGATAACTCCCTGTGAGGTCCAAGAGGAAGCAAATGTAAAGGTAATGTTCAAATGCGGAGTTAAGCCTGCATGTTTACAGGCTTCTCCTAATATTCAAAGCTCTGTTGAACAGCTTGTACACAGTGTGTACCTAGAGAAGTAGAACCGAGAGTATTTGTATCTCCCATTGTTCCTGCTGCACAACTTCCCCAAGCACTTTCTGCACATGCTGCCTAAGGGAGGGAGTTCTGCAAACTCCTGAGAAAGTTCTTTGCTTTTATTGTCAAAAAAATGCAGCTACTTGATGAAAAATACCCCCCCTTTAAATGAAGAAATTTCCAAATATGAGCTATCTTCCAAATGTTTCCATGCCATTACATGTTTGAGAACACATTGGCTCACATTTTGCTGGGAATCAGGGCAGAACAAAGAGGGGAATAGACAGAAAAGGGTATAAAAGGGACAGTCATGTGTAAGCAGGTGCTGGCCAATACACTTGTCTGGCTGAGCCCTGCACCTGATCACCACAGTCTATGCTATCTTCTTATTAAATCCTTCCTTAACTATCTCTCTGTGTAATCTCACTCTCTACCCTGTGTGTATGAGTGCTGAAAGGACTAGGTGTCAGGAACTGGTGAGACTGGCCATGAGTGCATAGGGGGACAGTAACTGGAACAAGTGAGGGTTTCAGCTTCAGCCACTGGAACAGGACTGATGCGTGACCTGGGCACAGCACCTGGGGGGGAATAGGGTGAGTGAGTGAGTGTCTCAGCAGCTGGAGTATGAATGTAGATCACAGGCCCATGTGCCTGGTGCCAGCTGCTGGCAGGGCTAGAGTGTCTGTATCTTCCCCAGACCTGGTGTGCATGGAGGTCCGTATGTATGTAATTTGCTAGCAAACTTCAAGCTGGACTAGCCTGTGAGTAGGAGGAGGTCCTGTGTCCAGGCAAGGGTATCAGATAGGCAGAGACCTGTGCTGGTATTTGATGGATCTGTGAGTGTGGGGATGTCTGTGAGATGAGTTGTGAGTGTGTGCATCTGTTTGCAAGTGAGCATCAAGCTGGACTAGCTGGTGAGTGCACCTGTTGCGCTGGTTTTGGCTGGGATAGAGTTAATTTTCTTCACAGTAGCTAGTATGGGGCTATGTTTTGGATTTGTGCTGGAAACAATATTGGTAACACACTGATGTTTTAGCTATTGCTGAGCAGTGCTTACACAGAGTCAGGGCCTTTTCTTCTCCTCATACCACCCCACCAGTGAGTAGTCTGGGGGTGCACAAGAAGTTGGGAGGGGACACAGCCGTGATAGCTGACCCCAACTGACCAAAGGGATATTCCATACCATATGACACCATGCTCAGCAATAAACTAGGGGGAAGGGTGTGGCGGGGGGGGGTGCTACTCAGGGACTGGCTGGGCATTGGTCAGTTGGTGGTAAGCAATTGTTTTCATTTGCATCACTTGTCTTTCCTGGGGTTTATTTCTCTCTCTCTGTTATTTTCCTTTTCATTACTGTTTTTTTATTTATTTCAATTATAAAACTGTTTTTATCTCAACCCATGAGTTTTCTCACTTTTACCCTTCAGATTCTCTTCCCCCATACCACTGGGGGGAGTGAGTAAGTGGCTGTGTGGTGCTTAGTTGCCAGCTGGGGTTAAACCATGACAGTCCTTTTTGGTGCCCAACATGGGACTTGAAGGGTTTGAGATATTAACAGAATGACCAGAGTGTATTAGAAAGGATTTATATCTGTTAACAGTTGTGGGTCACGATATTGATTCATCTGTCCTCGATATTAGTTTATCTGATCTGTGCCATGCTCTTTATTTTGCTGTACATGTTAAAGATTGGTGTTGGCTTTTGCAGTTCGCTGTGCTCTGTAGTGATTAGTGACATTTTGCCTGGGAGATTTGTTATTAAAACACTGACCTTGAGCTTAATCTGGTATTTGGGCTCTGTACTGAAGCCATTACTGTACTTTGGGTACCATCTCATGGAGACTATTAACAATTGTACTTCTTCCTCTGAGAGTTTTTTTTTTTGTGGAGGAAATACAGAATGGCACCTTCACCACCTTCTTCTGTGATGTTTTCTCCCTCATTACAATAACTTCACAGTATCTTGAACATCCTTGGGTAGTTAAATACTTCTATTGCTATTTCTTAGGAATATTGCTTCAGTTTTGCCTAAGGTTAACAAGCAGTTTAGGAATATGATCCAGGCTCTGCAAGAGTATGGTCATGGGTGGCACAGCATGTGGGAGAATATCAGCCCGTATCTAGAGAACTTCACACCTCCAATGATCTGGAACTTTATTCCCAAACAACTACAGAACCCTAATGAAGTGACAGAATGATTGAAAAAAAAATGCCCTGGCTATTCCATAGAGGCACAACTTAACTTACCATGTTCTGCTGGGCCCTGGCCAGCATCTGCCAAACACTGCTCAATATTATGCAGCACCCTCAGGGAGAAGAGAAGGAAAACAAACCAACAGGCACTATGGCTAAACCAGACACTATAACAGTTGCCCCTATAACTAAAAAGAAATAATGGAAGCAGAAGTCAACTTGTTTAGTAAGGGATAAAGAAGCTTCTCCAAAGAGGAAACAGGAGACAGAATCAGAAGAGGCAGCCTGTTCTGCCACAGAGCAGTCACAAGAATAGGAGAGGAAAGAGACTGAAATCTTAAATGAGACAGAAACTCCTATTGCTGAGTGAGCTGCAAGATATGTGAAAATATTTTAGCCGTCAACTGGGTGAGCTAATTCTCAGCTGGTTACTCTGATGCTGGGATATTGGGGACAATAGTCAGGAATTAGAGGGTAAGGAAGCCCGGCAGCTGGGATCCCTTGCTAAAGATAAGGCCATTGACAAAGGGGTTGGAAAAAGGGCAGGAATGACTCCTGTCAAATGTGAAGGACGGGTATCCTGTCAAGGAAGATCCTGTAAATTCCTGAAGCTAATGGACCGCCATTGAGGGAGGTATCCGGTATCTGAGGGAATTTGCCGTGGTGGAGGTGATCTATAACAACCTGGTATCCAAAGACCCAGATGAAATCCAGTGCATGCGAACCATGTGGCAAAGGTTTGTATGAAATGCACCGACGTCATGCACCCACACCCTGGAGATAATGAGCTGGACAGACACAGCGGCACCAACTATGGATGAACCGGCCAGACAAGTCCAAGAACATGAAGATAATCTCGCTTCCTCCACATGGGCCTGTGTCTCGGCTGTGGACAGACTGACCCAAAAAATGTCTGAGCAAGCCGAGAAGGGTAGGTCTTCCTCATGCACTCCAACCAAGGTCTCAGCTATTAAGAGTCAGACTTTTTCTGTTCAAGGGAGAGGGTACCAGTGGCGCACAACACATGCAACCCTGTGGTTCCTCCTGCGTGACTGGGGGAGGACATGAGGAAGTGGGATGGTGAACCTACCTGGAGACTAGAAGCTCGGGTACAGGAACTGCAAGGAAAAACAACAGCCAAAAAGCATCCATCCAGGAAAATTACTGCTCCAGTGTCTGTTGGGTAGAGTAGAAGGGTTGATCGTTGGTTTGACCCTGATGAAGGGACCTCTGTTTTGCAGTTAAAAAAACAAGTAATGAAGACCCTGACCAGGAATAGAGGGGCCTTGCCTTTGGCCAGGCAGAAGGAAAGGACAACCAAGTTTACTGGACTGTGTAGGTTCGATGGCCTGGCACATCAGCCCCACAGGAGTATAAAGCTCTAGTGGACACCAGTGCACAGTGTACCCTAATCGCATCAAGCTATAAAGGGACAGAACCCATCTATTTCTGGAGTGACAGGAGGATCCCAAGAACTGTCTATATTGGAGGCTGAGATAAGCCTAACTGGGAATGAGTGGCAAAAGCATCCTATTGCAACTGATCCAGAGGCTCTATGTATCCTTGGCATAGACTGCCTCAGGAGAGGGTATTTCAAGGACCCAAAAGGGTACCGGTGGGCTTTTGGTATAGCTGCCTTGAGTACGGAGAAGATTAAACAGCTGTCTAGCTTGCCTGGTCTCTCAGAGGATCCATCTGTGGTGGGGTTACTGCGGGTTGAAGAACAGCAGGTGCCAATTGCTACCATGACAGTGCACCAGTGACAATATCACACCAGTTGAGACACCCTGGTTCCCATCCTGTATTGGGACTGTATGGCAAGGTTTTGGTAGTGGGAGTGCTACAGAGGTGGCTTCTGTGAGAAGCTGCTAGAAGCTTCCCCTATGTCAGATAGAGCCAATGCCAGCTGGCTCCAAAATGGACCCGCCACTGGCCAAGGTCGAGCCAATGAGCAATGGTGGTAGCGCCTCTGTGATAACATATTTAAGAAGGGGGAAAAAAACAGCACACAACTGCAGATAGAGAGAGGAGTGAGAATATGTGAAACAGTTCTGCAGACAGCAAAGTCAGTGAAGAAGGAGGGGGAGGAGGTGCTCCAGGCACTGGAGCAGAGATTCCCCTGCAGCCCCTGGTGAAGACCATGGTGAGGCAGGCTGTCCCCCTGCAGCCCACGGAGCTCCACGGTGGAGCAGGTATCCACCTGCATCCTGTGGAGGACCCCACGCCAGAGCAGGTGGATGCCCGAAGGAGGCTGTGACCCTGTGGGAGGCCCGTGCTGGAGCAGGCTCCTGGCAGGACTTGTGGAGAGAAGCCCATGCTGGAGCAGGTTTGCTGGCAGGACCTGTGACCCCATGGGGACCCGTGCTGGAGCAGTCTGTTCCTGAAGGACTGCACCCCGTGGAAGGGACCCAGGCTGGAGCAGTTCATGAAGAACTGCAGCCTGTGGGAAGGACTCACCTTGGAGAAGTTCGTGGAGAACTGTCTCCCGTGGGAGTGACCCCATGCTGGGGGGGAAGAGCGTAAGGAGTCCTCCCCCTGAGGAGGAAGGAGCAGCAGAAACGACGTGTGATGAACTGACCCCAACCCCCATTCCCCAGTGTCATGGTTTAACCCTAGCCAGCAACTAAGTAGCCACTTGCTCACTCCCCCACGGTGGGACTGGGGAGAGAATCAGAAGTGTAAAAGTGAGAAAACTCATGGGTTGAGATAAAGACAGTTTAATAGGGAAAGCAAAAACAGTGCACGCAAGCAGAGCAAAACAAGGAATTCATTCACTACTTCCCATCGGCAGGCAGGTGTTCAGCCATCTCCAGGAAAGCAGGGCTCCATCATGCGTAACAGTTACTTGGGAAGACAGATGCCATAACTCTGAACGTCTCCCCCTTCTTCGCCCCAGCTTTATATACTGAGCATGATGTCATATGGTATGGAATATCCCTTTGGCCAGTTTGGGTCAGCTGTCCTGACTGTCCCCTCCCAGCTTCCTGTGCACCCCCTGCCTTCTCACTGGCAGGCCAGCATGAGAAGCTGAACAGTCCTTGACTGCTTAGCAACAATTTAAATCATCAGTACGTTATCAACATTTTTTCAACCCAAATCCAAAACATAGCCTCACACTAGCTTCTATGAAGAAAATTAACTCTATCCCAGCCAGAACCAGGACACCCAGTCCCCCTGTGCCACTTGGGGTGAGGAGGTAGAGAATTTGGGAGTCAAGTTGAGCCTGGGAAGAAGGGAGTGTGGGGAAGGTGTTTTAAGATTTAGTTTTATTTCTCATTATCCTACTCTTATTTGATTGGCAATAAATTAAACTAATTTCCCCAAGTTGAGTCTGTTTTGCTCATGACAGTAATTGCTGAATGATCTCTCCCTGTCCTTATCTCAACCCACAAGCTTCTCGTTATACTTTCCTTCCCCTATCCAGCTGAAAAGGAGAGTGATAGAGGAGCTTTGGTGTGCACCTGGCGTGTAGCCAGGGTCAACCCACCACACATCCATAAGCTGATCCGGTGACTGGAGAGCGGAGGAGTGATCAGTAAGACTCATTCACCCTTTAATAGTCCCTTATGGCCAGTGCAAAAAATCTAACGGAGAGTGGAGGCTAACAGTGGACTATCGATGCCTGAACCAAGTCACACCACCGTGTGCTACCGTACCAGACATGCTAAAATTCCAATATGAATTCATTACAATTTATTATTTTTATTTATTTTATTTTAATTATTAAACTGTTTTTATCCCAATCCACAAGTTTTCTCACTTTTACCCTTCCATTCTCTTCCCCCATCTCACTGGAGGGGAGTGAGCGAGTGGCTGTGTGGTGCTTAGTTGCCAGCTAGGGTTAGACCACGACACCTCTGGTGTTGGTAAGAGGGCGCAGAGTCTGGGCAGAGGCATCGGAAGGACAGAGGGGCCATTCTGATACTCGAGGGATCCACGAATGTGTGTGCTCGTGAACCTAGAGTGAGGGCATGTGTGCTTTCACTAGTGAACTTCAATCCTTACCAGGTGAACAGGAAGAAGGCTATTTGACTATCTGTACTTATGTTTATGTGATTCCTGGTAGTGTTATATATGGGTGCTGTTGAAGGCAGGGCCTGCTCTGTAGCAGTCTATGTAGCCAGCTGCATCAGTGTACTCTCTGTTTGTATCTCTTGGCTAAACACTCAGCCTTGCTACTGATTGAACCTGCAAATGGGAAAGCAGCAACTGCATCCATCATTCTGGGAAGGAGACCCCCAGGTGTCTGGGCACACTGGGCTGGGCTCCAGCATCTGGGCAGGAAGAATCCCTGGGCCTTGAAGCTTCTGGAGGCAGTGGCTGCCTATAACATCCCTTAGTCTTTACACTAGCCCCTGGCATCAATGGGAGCATCCCACCCTGGTGTTAGCAATGAAATGGGGCAGGTGACTTGTTGGGTTTCCACCATATCTGGCATAAAGCAGCATAGCTCCACTGACTGTAGTACAAATTATGCCTGGCTAGCTCTCTGCTGTGGACAGCGCATTATAGGCAGATAACACTGCATATTATGTTTTTGGAGTCTAAAAACATCAGCTGGGAAATCAGTCTTTGTTTCTTGCAGGATTTGGATTAAAGTTTTTTGATTCTGATGCTGAAAACAAGAAACAATATCTTAGTAACTGCCCCCCCCGAAATCTACTGAACTGAAACAGCTCCTTCTCTGCTTACAAAGGAAATGTTTGACCAGACAAAAAAACCCAAACCAAACAGCAAAGCAAAGCAGGAACAAGCCCTGACAGCAAAGCACAGCAAAGCAGGAACAAGTCCTGGAGAGAAGGCCACAACCCACACTTCCTCACTCAGGCAACCTCCAGAAGTGTGCCAGCAATTTCCACTGAACAAGGCTTCCAAACAGCTATGTAGCTGCCACTGTCAAGTCTGGTGAGACGCTTCACAAGTGCATATCCACAGTTGTAATACCTTCTTTCCCCTACGAGCCATAGCACAGGATCCAGTTTTCCACTTCCACATTAACTCCTATCTAGAAATTGAAGGAGTGAATCCAAGTCAATATATTTCTGAATAGGTAGCACATTTTTTTGTTTTACACAGTCTCCTAAATATTTGTAACCCAAAAATCTGAATCTTTTTGTTAGTTCACCAAACAAAAAATAATTATTCATTGAGGAATATGGGATCCCAACTCCAAATGTGTGAGAGGCTCAGAAATGCTTCTCAGTATGGAGTTAAATTCAACAATTGTTAATTGTAATTAATTAAAATTGTAATTAATTAAACAGTTATTGTGCAGAAAATCATTTGTGGATGTTTTCCTCCTAGACATGAAGGTTAGCATGAACGCAATTTGAGGGGTCAGCCCAGGTGAATGAGCCCTGTCTCAGCCAACCTCTCTCCTGGCAGGAAGGCAACCATTAGATTTCTGAGCTGACATAAAAGCTTCCTGTCTTAAGTCCTCCTGTCAGTGCATTTGGGGGCCGCCTCTTTGCAATGGGACCTCTTGGGTGTTTGAGGTGTTTGAAGAAGACCCTGGTGTCAACGTTTCATATCTGCTATAATTTACAGACATCCAAGGCAGCTGGACAGCAGCTACCCAGAGTCCTGATACAGCAAGATCCTGAGGCAGGTGAAACTTTCAGTATCCTGCAAAAGGAAAAGGCAGAGGAGAGCTGGCTGTGATTGAATGTGAATGTTCAATGAGTCTCCAGGGGGGTTTAGTGCTGACTGTGGCACTAAGGGAATCATTAACTTACAGGAAAGTATAATATGCTGGATTTCCCGTTCTTCTTCAGGGCAGCAGTGACAGTAACATCCCCTTCCTGGCTGCTCACCAAGGTGGAGGCTGAAATCCTGGCTCCTGGGAAACCAGTGGGAGGATCCATAAAGTACCTGTGTTGCTCATGTGAAATATGTTTATCTGATTCGTGTGATGAAGTGTAATCTTCTGTACTTTCATGGATTTCTCCTGCACCATAAAAAGGGGTATTTTACAGGAGAAAGTTAAACTTAATTTGCTGGTATATCAGCTCAAACCAGTTTGACCACTGACCGCATAGTATTGTGTAAAGAAAGTGCATGCATAAGGTTTGGGGTCATCCTGGGGGCACGCCGAGGAAGATTCGAGAAGACTCTAGCAGGAGAAGAGGGCATGCGCTGAAGAAGACACGCCTGTTCATTAATATGTATTAGAAGACACGCCTATTCATGAATATGTATTAGCAAACAGGATCACGCTGAGGAAGAGTCGAGAAGATTCTAGAAGGAGAAGAGGGCATGCGCCGAAGAAGACACGCCTATTCATGAATATGTATTAATGGACAGGATATAAACCAGGAACAGGAACTGTACCGCGTGCGTCTTGGTGGAGCAGAGACTCCCGGCGCACCCAGCGCTGTTTGCTTGCCTCTATTCTCTTAATAAATTATAAATTTGAATTGGAATCCTGTTTGGGACTAAATCATTTATCACACTCAGGAATCATGCACCCACTTGAGTATCTCTCTAGAGATCTGCTGCATTTGCTTAGTGTGCACAGACTCATGCCATTCAGAGCAAATGGGGCTTTAGCCACAAAGATACTGTAAAACCCTATGCAATGATACAACTTAGTACCACTGGTCCCAGTGAAAGCCAGGAAGTCTCACCCTAGACTGTGATAACATGTTTCCTGCTGCATCTTTCAGATATCTAATATGTTAGATTTGCAGAAAACCAATGAGAAAAGACATTTTTTTCACTACAGTGCTGCGGTGGGTTAACCTTGGCTGGATGCCAGGTGCCCACCAAGCCACTCTTATCAGCCCCCCTCCTCAACTGGACAGGGGAGAGAAAGTATAACGGAAAACTTGTGGGTCAAGATAAGGACAGGGAGATCACTCAGCAATTAACGTCACAGACAAAACAGACTCGACCTGGGGAAATTAATTTAATTTATTACCAATAAAATCAGAGTGGGATAATGAAATATAAAAACAGATCTTAAAGCACCTTCCCCCCACTTCTCCCTTCTTCCCGGGCTCAACTTCACTCCCAATTTTCTCTACCTCCTCCCCCTGAGTGGCACAGGGGGATAGGGAATGGGGGTTGCAGTCAGTTCATCACATGTTGTCTGTGTTGCTCCTTCCTCCTCACACTCTTCCCCTGCTCCAGCATGGGGTCATAGAATCATAGAATCTTTGGGTTGAAAAGGACCTTATAAGGTCATCTAGTCCAACTCCCCTGCAATGAGCAAGGACATCTTCAACTAGAGCAGGTTGCTCAGAGCCCCGTACAACCTGACTTTGAATGTTTCCAGGGATGGGGCATCTACCACCTCTCTGGGCAACCTGTTCCAGTGTTCTACCACCCTCATTATGAAAAATTTCTTCCTTATATCTAGTCAAAATCTGCCCTCTTTTAGTTTAAAACCATTACCCCTTGTCCTATCACAACAGGCCCTGCTAAAAAGTCTGTCACCATCTTTCTTCTAAGCCCCCTTTAAGTACTGGAAGGCTGCAATAAGGTCTCCCTGTAGCCTTCTCTTCTCCAGGCTGAACAACCCCAACTCTCTCAGCCTGTCCTCATAGGAGAGGTGTTCCATCCCTCTGATCATTTTTGTGGCCCTCCTCTGGACCCGCTCCAACAGGTCCATGTCTTTCCTGTGCTGAGGGCTCCAGAGCTGGACGCAGGACTCCAGGTGGGGTCTCACCAGAGCGGAGTGGAGGGGCAGAATCACCTCCCTCGACCTGCTGGCCACACTTCTTTGGATGCAGCCCAGGATACAGTTGGCCTTCTGGACTGTGAGTTCTGGCTCATGCCCAGCTTCTCATCCACCAGTACCCCCAAGTCCTTCTCTGCAGGGCTGCTCTCAATCCCTTCATCCCCCAGCCTGTATTGGTACCGGGGGTTGCCCCGAACATGGTGCAGGACCCTGCACTTGGCCTTGTTGAACCTCATGAGGTTCCTCAAGCTTGTCCAGGTCCCTCTGGAAGGCATTCTGTCCCTCATGCGTGTCGAGTGCACCACTCAGCTTGGTTTCATCTGAAAACTTGCTGAGGGTGCACTCAATCCCACTGTCTATCTCACTGATGAAGATATTAAATAGTACTGGTCCCAATACGGACCCCGGGGGGACACCACTCATCACCGATCTCCATCTGGACATTGAGCCATTGACCACTACCCTCTGGATGTGACCATCCAACCAATTCCTCATCCACCCAACAGTCCACCCATCAAATCCATATGTCTCCAATTTAAAGAGAAGGATGTTGTGGAGGACTGTGTCAAAGTCCTTACAGAAGTCCAGATAGATGACATCGGTAGCTCTTCCCTTGTCTGCTGATGTGGTCACTCCATCATAGAAGGCCACTAGGTTGGTCAGGCAGGACTTGCCCTTGGTGAAGCCATGCTGGCTGTCTTGAATCACCTCCCTGTCCTCCATGTGCCTTAGCATAGCTTCTAGGAGGATCTGTTCCATGATCTTCCCAGGCACAGAGGTGAGGCTGATGTGTTGGTAGTTCTGCGTAAGATGTATCAAAAGGGATACACAGCAGCAGTGTGGTTTTGTTTCTACACGTTGTGGAATATTTGTGTGTGAAACGTTGGTTTACTGAAATGAGTTCCACTGCTTCCTCAGAGGCTCCTCTTTGTTCTCCCTTAGGATGCATTCTAAAGAATTGGAATAAGTTTGGAGGGGAACCCTTGACAAAAGAAAGGTTGAAACGGTATTGTAATCAGTGGTGGCCACAATATAAATTGGACAATGGTGAAAGGTGGCCTGAAAATGGATCCTTGAAATATAATACTATTTTACAATTAACATTATTCTGCAGAAGAAATGAAAAATGGGATGAAGGACTGTCGTGGTTTAGCCCCAGCTGGCAACTAAGCACCATGCAGCCATTTGCTCACTCCCCCCTCCCCCAGTGGGATGGGGGAGAGAATTGGGAAAAAACTCATGGGTTGAGATAAAAACAGTTTAATAGGACAGCAAGAGAGAAGGAAACAACAATGATAACAACAATAATAGTGACAAAGGAATGTACAAGAACAAGTGATGCCCAATACAGCAATTGCTCACCACCTGGTGATCGATAGCCCGTCCCCAAGCAGCGATTCCCGCCCCCCGGCCAACTCCAGTTTATGTACTGGGCATGACGTTGTATGGTAGGGAATATCTCTTTGTCCAGCCTGGGTCAGCTGTCCTGGCTGTGTCCTCTCCCAGCTTCCTGTGCACCCCCAGCCTTCTCGCTGGCAGGCCAGCACAAGAAGCTGGACTGTCCTTGACTGCTCAGCAACAACCCAAAACATCAGCACGTTATCAACATTTTCTCATCCCAAATCCAAAACATATCCTCACACTAGCTTCTCTGAAGAAAACCAGCTCTATCCTGGCTGAAACCAGGACAAGTACCATATGTAGATTTGTTTTTTGATTTAAGTAATAATTGGGAGGTTAGGAAAAGGTGTGGTTTAGTGGATTCAAAACACCAGAATGGAATATATTCTTTGACAAAGAAAGGAAAGAGAAAATTTATGTTGTAGTAGCTGTAGGACGGGAAAGTTTAAGTGTGAGGAAATGGAGGAAGGTGTTCAATTACTAGTAACCCCCCCGAAACAACCAGATTCTGAAACTTTGAGTGAGGATGAAAATGAGATTACCAGCCCTGTTTCTGGAAGAACTAGAGGACAGAGACCAGTGATTCAGGCTCCTCTTAGACAGGCTGTCGGACCTGAAGGGACACCAGTGTATGTGGTATGTACCTTTTACCACATCTGATCTATTAAATTGGAAACAGGCAGTTGGGTCTTATAGGAATAATCTGGAGGGAATGTATAGCACTGTTAAAACTGTAATGATGACCCACAACCCGAATTGGGGAGATATACAAGACCTTTTAGAATATTTGTTTACTTATGAAGAACGGAGAGCAGTTTTAGAGAAAGCTAGGGAAGGAGTAGCCCAACATTATGGAGGAGTACCTACTGTGCACATGTATCTTCCAAGGGAAGATCCAAGGTGGGATCCCAATACAGATGAGGGGTTAGAAAGAGTAATTTGATATCAGAAACTGATCTTATATGGGATCCAAAATGGAGTAGAAAAGCCTAAGAATCTAAGTTGTATGAAGTAAGACAAAGGGAGAAGGAAACCCCATCTGCTTTCTATGAAAGGCTGTGCAACATAGCTCAAAAGGGGACTGATTTGAACCCAGAAGATGCTAGTAATATGAAATTGTTTAATATGTTGTTCAATGGTCAATCAGCATCGGACATTAGAAAGAAGCTGCAGAAAGTAGATGGTGTGGATGGGATGACAACTTCACTGAGAGAGTCCCTTGGGAAACAGTCCTGAAGGACAAAGGGGTCCAGGAAGGCTGGACAGTCTTCAAGAAGGAAATCTTAAAGGCGCAGGAGCAGGCGGTCCCCATGTGCCGTAAGAAGAGCTGGCGGGGAAGGCGACCGGCCTGGCTGAACAGGGAGATTTTGCTGGGACTCAGGGAAAAGAGGAGAGTTTATCACCTCTGGAAGAAGGGGAAGGCAACTCATGAAGAGTACAAGGATCTCGTTAGGTCAAGCAGGGACAAAATTAGAAAGGCAAAAGCCCAGCTAGAGCTCAGTCTGGCCACAGTCGTAAAGGATAATAAAAAATGTTTTTACAAATATATTAACAACAAAAAGAGAGGCAAGGAGAATCTCCATCCCCTACTGGATATGGCGGGGAACATTGTCTCCAAGGACGAGGACAAGGCTGAGGTACTTAATGCCTTCTTCGCCTCAGTCTTTAATAGCCACTCCAGGTATCCACAGGGTATTCAGCCCCCTGAGCTGGAAGACAGGGATGAAGAGCACAATGTACTCCTCATAATCCAGGAGGAAGCAGTCAAGGACATGCTAAGCCACCTGGACACCCACAAGCCTATGGGGCCTGATGGGATCCACCCAAGAGTACTGAGAGAGCTGGCGGAGGAGCTTGCCAAGCCACTCTCCATCATTTATCAGCAGTCCTGGTTAACAGGGGAGGTCCCAGAAGACTGGAGGCTTGCCAATGTGACGCCCGTCTACAAGAAAGGCCGGAAGGAGGATCCTGGGAACTACAGGCCTGTCAGCCTGACCTCTGTTCCAGGGAAGATTATGGAGCGGTTGGTTTTGAGAGTGCTCACAGGGCATCTGCAGAACAGCCAAAGGATCAGGCCCAGCCAGCATGGGTTCATGAAAGGCAGGTCCTGCTTGACCAACCTGATCTCCTTCTATGACCAGGTGACCTGCCTAGTGGATGAGGGAAAGGCAGTGGACGTTGTCTACCTGGACTTTAGTAAAGCCTTTGACAGCGTCTCCCACAGCATTCTCCTGGAGAAACTGGCGGCTCGTGGCTTAGACGGGTTTACTCTTCGCTGGGTGAGGAACTGGCTGGATGGCCGAGCCCAGAGAGTTGTGGTGAATGGCGTTAAATCTGGCTGGCGGCCGGTCACGAGTGGTGTTCCCCAGGGCTCGGTTCTGGGACCAGTCTTGTTCAATATCTTTATAGATGATCTGGATGAGGGAATTGAGTGCTCCCTCAGTAAGTTTGCAGATGACACCAAGCTGAGTGGGACTGTTGATCTGCTGGAGGGTAGGAGGGCTCTGCAGAGGGATCTGGACAGGCTGGATCGATGGGCAGAGGTCAACTGTATGAGGTTTAATAAGGCCAAGTGCAGGGTCCTGCACTTCGGCCACAACAACCCCATGCAATGCTACAGGCTTGGGGAGGAGTGGCTGGAGAGCAGCCCGGCGGAAAGGGACCTGGGGGTGCTGGTTGACAGCCGGCTGAATATGAGCCGGCAGTGTGCCCAGGTGGCCAAGAAGGCCAACAGCGTCCTGGCCTGTATCAGGAATAGTGTGGCCAGCAGGAGTAGGGAAGTGATTGTGCCCCTGTACTCGGCACTGGTGAGGCCGCACCTTGAATACTGTGTTCAGTTTTGGGCCCCTCACTACAAGAAGGATGTTGAGGTGCTGGAGCGTGTCCAGAGAAGGGCAACGAAGCTGGTGAGGGGTCTGGAGCAAAAGTCTTATGAGGAGCGGCTGAGGGAACTGGGGTTGTTTAGTCTGGAGAAGAGGAGGCTGAGGGGAGACCTTATCGCTCTCTACAACTACCTGAAAGGGGGTTGTGGCGACGAGGGTGTTGGTCTCTTCTCCCAAGTAACTAGTGATAGGACAAGAGGAAATGGCCTCAAGTTGCGCCAGGGGAGGTTTAGATTGGATATTAGGAAAAATTTCTTCACTGAGAGGGTGGTCAGGCATTGGAACAGGCTGCCCAGGGAGGTGGTGGAGTCGCCATCCCTGGAAGCGTTCAAAAAACGTGTGGATGTGGTGCTTCAGGACATGGTTTAGGGGACATGGTGGTTCTGGATTAATGGTTGGACTTGATGATCTTAAAGGTCCTTTCCAACCTAGTGATTCTGTGATTCTGTGATTCTGTGAATGTCAATTGCATATAAGGTATATAATAACAGAGAAGAGGCAGCAGAAAAAGAGAGGCGAGGGTGAGCAAAATTGCAGGCTTCTCTATTGGCCGCTCTGGCAGAAGGACAGACAAGGGACAGAGGCAGAGGAAGCGTACGAGGGGGGTTCAGAGGTAGAGGTAGGGGTCATGGAGGTAGTAGAGGGGGCCATTGTGAAACCTCTCTAAAAATGAATCAATGTGCCTATTGTAAACAGGAGGGTCATTGGAAGTGACAATGTCCATGTTTTTTTGAGTGATCAGGAAAAAGGCACGGAGGGAGTTGCTGGGGAAATGGCAGAGATTGGATTAGACTGAAGGGGACTGGAGGAATCTATTAAAGTTTCCCCAGCCAATCCTCTTGTTCCAATTAAGCTGAGGAATGAAATAATAGATTTTCTGATTGATAGTGGGGCCACCCATTCTGTAGTGACTAGTTGTAAGGGACCATTAAGCAAGACTAAGATAAGCGTTATTGGTGCAACAGGGAAAAGAACTTTAAGATCATTTTTGCAGCCTATGGAGCTCTCAGTTGGGGATACCAAATTAACACATAAATTTCTCTACATGCCAGAATGCCCTTTGCCATTGCTCAGATGAGATATACTTTGTAAGTTAAATGCACAACTAACCTTCTCTGAAGATTCTGTCCAGCTACATATTCCTCCAGAGAATGTGTGGATTAATGGATTGGACTTGATGATCTTGAAGGTCCTTTCCAGCCTTAGTGATTCTGTGATTCTGTGATTCTGTGAAAGCCCAGATATGTTTGTTAACTGAGAAGAATCATGCAGAAGAAGGAGGCATTCCAGATGAAGTATTGGACGCAGTGATATCTTTGGTATGGGCTTTGGGAACGCCAGGACAAGCAAAAAACATGACACCAGTAAAGATCGAGCTAAAACCAGGAGCCCAGCCGGTAAGAAAGAAACAATATCCTATTAAATTGGAAGCTCGGAAGGGACTGGATGATCTTAAAGCTTTTTCCAACCTTAATGATTCTATGATTCCATAATCAATTCCTTTTTAGAACAGGGACAATTAAGGGAATGTCAGTCAGAGTTTAACACCCCAATTCTACCTGTAAAGAAACCTCACTCTCATGAATATAGGTTGGTACAGGATCTATGAGAGGTTCATGCAAGGACTACAGATGTGCACCTTGTGGTTCCAAATCCATATACCCTCCTTGCTTCAGTTCCTGATAGTAATACTTATTTTACTGTATTGAACTTGAAAGATGCTTTCTTTTGTATATCTGTGAATGAACAGAGCCAGACCATTTTTGCTCCTGAATGGGAAAACCCGACCACCGGACGGAAAATGCAACTCTGCTGGACGGTCCTCCCTCAAGAATTCAAAAATAGCCCCACACTGTTCGGTAATGCATTGTCGAAAGAACTAGAGCAATGGCACAGTGAGTATGATAATATAACATTACTACAATATGCAGATGACTTGTTAATTGGGTCTGATACCTATGAGGAATGTTTGGAAGCCACAATTAGCTTACTCAATTTTCTAGGTTTAGCTGGTTACCGAGTATCTAAGAAAAAAGCCCAGACTGAAAAAGAAAGAGTTCAGTATATGGGATTTGAAGTTACAAAAGGAAAAAGAGAATTAAGTGCTGAAAGGAAGGAGGCTATTTGTAGGATTGCAGTACCTACATCAAAGAAACAATTAAGGGGATTTTTAGGAATGGCCAGATGGTGTTGGCTATGGATTCCTAATTTTGGGCTAATTGCTAAACTGTTGTATGCTGCTATGAAAGGACCTGGAATGGACATCAGAATGCCATAAAAGCTTTGACGAGATTAAGAGAAAACTGATGGAAGCCCCTGTTCTGGGACTACCAAATTTAAGAAAGCCCTTCCAGTTATACGTACATGAGACACAACAAGTAGCATTGGGAGTACTAACACAAAAATTGGGAGACTGGAAGAGACCAGTGGGATACTTTTCCAAACAATTGGATGAGGTCAGTAAAAGTTGGCCCACCTGCTTGAGGGCAGTAGCGGCGACTGTAACCCTAATTGAGGAGTCTCAAAAACTATTGGGCCAACCGATCACTGTGTTTGTACCTCATGCTGTATCGTCCCTGCTTGAAAATAAGGGACACCACTGGATTTCTCCGAATAGGTTAGCTAAATATCAAGCTGTACCACTAGAACAAGATGATGTTGAACTTTCTTTGACCTCCACCTTGAATACTGCCACCTTACTCCCATTCTCTGAGTCTGATGAACTGCAACATGACAGTTTAACCACTGTTAAACAAGGGTATTCCAGCAAACCAGAACTACGGGGTGAACCCCTGCCTGATGCAGAAGTGGAGCTCTTCACTGATGGCAGCAGCTACATGCAGGAAGGAAAACCAAGAGCTGGATACGCAGTGGTAACAAACACCCAGACACTAGAAACCAAAGAACTGCCTAATAATATATCTGCTCAAAAGGCAGAATTAATAGCCTTGACTCAAGCACCGGAACTGAGTCATGGAAAGAGAGTCAATATATACACTGATTCCAAACATGCATTTGGAGTGGTGCATGCATGTGGGGCAATTTGGAAAGAAAGAGGGCTATTAAATTCACAAGGGACTCCAGTAAAATATGGAACAGAGATTATAAGACTATTACAAGCAGTTCTCAAACCAAAAGAGATTGCAATAATGCATTGTAAAGCTCATAAAAAAGGAAATAGTGAAATTATAAAAGGAAATAAAAAGGCAGATTGACTAGCTAAAGAGGCAGCCCTGAAAGAGTTAAACCTGGAAGGAGCTTTAATTCCAGGGTCATGCTTGGAATTGTTGCCACCAAAATATACTGAAAAGGAAGACCACTTGGCAGAACAATTAGACTGTTCCAAAAATGATCGAGGATTGTGGGTACCGCTGCTAGAACAGTTATTGGTCCCTGAGAAAATGATGGAAAATCTGCTTAAAAGACCGCACCAAGAAACGCACACAGGAGCAGATGCACTGATATTAACTGCTAAGAGAAACTTTTTTGGACCAAAAATGCAGAGTATAGCAGACATTGTAGTGAAGAAGTGTACTATATCTGCTGTGCCAATAACCCAAAAACTGGGAAAAAGATTATAGGAGGAAGTGTGAAACAAGGAAAAAGTCCTGGGGAATACTGGCAAATAGACTTTTCAGAATTACCTAGATGTAACCAATATAAGTATCTATTGGTATTGGTAGATACCTTCTCTGGCTGGCCAGAGGCTTTCCCTTGCTGTACCAACAAAGCTAGAGAAGTAATTAGGATTTTGTTAAAAGAAATTTTACCTAGATTTGGTATTCCAGAGGGTATCTTTTCTGATAATGGGCCTCATTTTATTGTAGAAGTAGTGCAAGGAGTTTCTAAGTTTTTACAAATCAAGTGGGAGTTACACACCCCTTGGAGGCCACAATCCAGTGGGAAAGTAGAAAGAATGAATCAGACTCTCAAAAGACAAACTTTGTCAGGAAGCACATCTTAAGTGGACAGAGGCCTTACCCTTAGCTCTTTTGCGAATTTGAATAACCCCTAGGGTCAAGGAGAAAGTCAGTCCCTTTGAGATTCTATATGGGAAAGCATACCCTGCAAGTCTTTTGAGCATCAAGGGAGACCAAATGCATATAAAAGGACAGGCCAATATTAAGGAATATATGATTTCTCTTTCGCTGACGTTATCTACACTGCATAGGTACCTAAATCAAAGGGTTTCTCTTCCATTAGACACACCAGACACACCATTCCAACCAGGAGACATTGTTTACGTACAGACCTGGAAAGACGAACCACTAAAGGAGAAGTGGAAAGGACTTTACTGCAGTCGAAGTAGAGGGAATTGACTCCTGGATACACTACAAGCACGTGAAAAGGGCACCAGAATCGGATCAAGAAAAGTGAACCTCCACGCTGTCCAGAGAGCTTAAGCTTCGACTGACCAGAGGCTTTAAATAAGATTTGCTTATATAGGGATTAAATGTCTACAAGGACAATTGTTTTAACGTTGAGAAAATGAAAGTTTTGGGAGTGGTTTTGATCTGTTTAATGTTCGCTGTGTGTAAGGGAAACCTAGTCTTGCGACTCATCCAGTCATTTTAGAGAATCCATACTAGGATTCTCCCTTACTGGAAGGCTGGCAAGTTTACTCCAAACTGGAATAGTGATCATAATTTTCATAATTATAATTTGCATTGCTTTAAGTTGTGTTAAACGGTTAATTATACAAACTGCCATGGGAAACTATGTGATGTTAATAAAAAGAAATAGTAAGACATATGAGACCTATAAAAGAAGATCTTATAATCTCAAAGGGGGGAAAATTATGTCGGAGATAAATGAAAGACTCTAGGGGGGCAGGTCAGTAGGACACAACACAATTAAAAAAAGATTAATGAACCTGGATTTAGTGGTCAAGAAGATGAAGAAGTAGTTGTACTTAAGCAGTAAACCATGAAGACTGAGCTGTTCCTGCACTCTTGAAAAATGTAACTGTCATGAGAGCAGCAGAATCCACAGCAACTAGGGTAAAGGTAAAGGTGTCAGGGGGAGATTGCGACCACTGACTCGAGGTTTTGGCTGGGATGGAGTTGTTTTTTCTTCCTGATATCTGATATAGTGCTGTGCTTTGGAGTTGGTATGAGAATAATGTTGATAATACACTGAAGTTTTAGTTGTGGCTAGGTAGTTGTAGTGCTTGTACTAAGTCAAGGACTTTTCAGATTCTCATGCTCTGCCAGTGAGGAGGTGCACAAGAAGCTGGGAGGGGGCACAGCTGGGACAGCTGACCCAGGCTGGACAAAGAGATATTCCCTACCATATAACGTCATGCCCAGTACATAAACGGGAGTTAGCCGGGGTGGCAGGAATCGCTGCTTGGGGACGGGCTATCGATCGCCAGGTGGTGAGCAATTGCTGTATTGAGCATCACTTGTTCTTGTACATTCCTTTGTCAGTATTATTATTATTATTGTTATCACTGTTGTTTCCTTCTCTCTTGCTGTCCTATTAAACTGTTTTTATCTCAAGCCATGAGTTTTTTTCCGATTCTCTTCCCCGTCCCACTGTGGAGTGGGGGGAGTGAGCGAGTGGCTGTGTGGTGCTTAATTGCTGGCTGGGGCTAAACCACGACAACTATGCAAATTACCCCCCCTCCCCTTCTAGGAGCACACGTGATAATTTAAATATGTGTAACCAATAATAAGCAATGTGGTAATTACTAGCCAATGAATGTAAATTTGGGGGGTTCTCTATTGTTTTTGCTAATCGTGTAACAGGATAAATACGTGGTGATTCCTTTGTGTAGTGTGCTAGCTTTGTGGAATACCACCTAGCACCCATATCTGCACAAATATGCTTTAAATAAAATATCTCTACTCTGTGTGTATATTGGCATGTTGCACACCAGGTATACGATCCCACTTTTGGGACAACAACTAGTGAAGGTACACATATACAATACTCTCTAGATTCACAAGCATACACACAATTGCGGATCCCTTGGGTACCAGCACAGCCCCTCTGTCCGTCCAATACCACTGCCCAGATCCCGGGCCCTCTTACCTGCTTCACAGGTCCCCTGCTTGCTAGCTCGTCCTGGTTGATGCTTACTAGCAAATATACACACTGCACATTTGCAAGTCCTCCTGGGCATACCAGCACAGACCCTCTGCCTGCCTGATATCCCTGCTCAGACCCAAGGCCTCCTACTTGCCAGAAAGTCTAGTTTGAAGTTTGCTAGAGAATTACACATGCATCATCCCCCTGCACACCAGGTTTGGGACAGAGACAGACATTTTCCAGCCCCCTCCCCCGCCCCGGCACACAGTCTGTGATCGGTGGTCCAGCTCCAGTCTCTGGCGCTGAGCCCCTCACTCACCTCACTCACATTGGTCCCTCCCAGTAGCTGGTTTTTGGGACACACACCATTCCCATTCCAGTGGCTGGTGACCAAGACCTCCACTTGCTCCAGTAGCTGACACCACAGGCCAGGGGAGCCTGCACCCCTGGTCTGAATTCCATTGCTGGCACCAAGTCTACCAGTGCTGCTCCCCCCAGTAGCTGGCCCTTAGTTCTTGCAGCATACACAGACACAGGATGGAACACTAGATTATGCAGAGAGAGTTAAGAAAGGATTTAATAAGAAGATAGGACAGACTGTAGTGATCAGGTGCAGGGCTCAGTCAGTCAAGCATACTGACTGGCTCCATGTTTTATGCAATCAGCCCCTTTTATACCCCTTTCTGTCTATTCCTCCTTTGTCCCTCCCCGATTCCCTTTCCCTGCATGCTCCCTCATCAGTTTGTACAGTTCTACTGACCCTCCTCCAGCATCCTGGACCCTCAGGTTTGAAGCCTTATCAGTTGCAAAATCCCAGTTTGCTTGCAGTTTCTTGCTAGCCCATCAAGTGGCGAGACTGACAAGGTAGGTTTCTTGTCTTTGTTTCTGTTATGTTTTCCTGTCAGGTTTGTGTCTCTGCATATTTTGTTTATTGCTTCCCCCTTTTCCTTAGTATCCCACTTGACAAGGTCCTAAATCAGATAATCTTACTGAAATAAACATTCACACATTCCACATACCCTTATCAATTAGAGTGACTGTCCAGGTTTGGTTCTCGTTACTGCCTCCCTTACTGTTTGTCAGTCAAGTTTGTGTCTCTGTATGTTCTTGTTTATTGCTTCCCCCTCTTTTTATTATCTTCTTTTGCATTGAAAAAGTCCTTGGTCAGACACCATTAAAGGAGCAGATGCTCTCTCCTTCCACATACCCTTCCACAAGTTACCCCCCCCCAAACAACTGCAAAAGGCATAAATGACAAGGTTTAAGCAAGCAAGGGGCTGCAGGGGTGATCTGTATGGGAGAAGGCCATGAACTGCCCTGTGCCAGTCACAGACCATTCCAATCAGCTCTGAAACCAATGGAAACATCAGTGGGAAAAGCCTATCTCGTGCCAAAACTGTATCCAACAGGAGAAGTACATGGCACCCCTCCTGAAACATATTTAAGGAAACCAGCAGCTGCCAGGGGCTACAGACACACTCTTGGAGGGAGGCACTCTGTGCCAAAAGGAGGAATGTATACCCCTGAGGAGACTGAAGCTTGTGGGCAACCCATGCTGGAGCAGGTAAACTAAGGAAGAGAGAGGCGGGAAAACTATTAAGCATAGGATGGCAGAAAGAAACTGTTAAACACAGAGCAGCAAAAAAATATCAAGCACAATGTCAGGGGAAAATTTCTAGATGGATCTGATAGCCCAACAGAGGCAAGGATGATGCAGCTCCATGTGCCAGGTGCAACCAGTAGCGAGGCAGAAAATTTACTCCTGTCCTGGTTTCAGCCAGGATAATTTTCTTCACAGAAGCTAGTGTGAGGCTATGTTTTGGATTTGGGATGAGAAAATGTTGATAACGTGCTGATGTTTTGAGTTGTTGCTAAGTAGTCAAGGACAGTCCAGCTTCTTGTGCTGGCCTGCCAGCGAGAAGGCTGGGGGTGCACAGGAAGCTGGGAGGGGACACAGCTGGGACAGCTGACCCAGGCTGGCCAAAGAGATATTCCATACCATATAACGTCATGCTCGGTATATAAAGCTGGGACGAAGAAGAAGGAAGGGGTGGACGGACGTTTGGAGTTATGGTGTCTGTCTTCCCAAGAAACCATTATGTGTGAACAAGCCCTGCATCCCTGGAGATGGCTGAACACCTGCCTGCTCATGGGAAGTAGTGAATGAATTCCTTGTTTTGCTTTGCTTGCGTGCGCAGCTTTTGCTTTACCTATTAAACTGTCTTTATCTCAACCCATGAGTTTTCTCACTGTTACTCTTCTGATTCTCTCCCCTGTCCCACCTTGGGGGAGTGAGCGAGCGGCTGCGTGGTGCTTAGTTGCCGGCTGGGGCTAAACCACGACAACTCCCAGTAGGCAAATGCACATAGATCACACATATACACCACATATATATATGGCCCAGCCACAGAGATTGGAGACAGACAGACAGAGCACTCACACGAACAGAGACAGCATCACTGGCCTCATCCTGCTCCCCTCTCTGGATGAGCAGGATGTAGGTCTGCTAGTGAGAATATATATCTATATGTAACTATCTATCTATCTATCTATCTACAATAGGGATCCCTCCAGTGGCTGAGCTCAGACACTCCGTCTGCCCAGTAGCTGGTCCCTGGATCCCAGTCTCCCCAGTTGCTGGCATCTGGTCATACGAGCCCCTGAGGCTGCAGCCCTCACTCTAGTTGCTGATACAGACTCACTCACACACACACACGTGTGTGTGCACACATACATACACAAAACTGGCCAGGACTCCACTGGCATCCCAGTAGCCAGCTCCATTGTGGTCTCACCCTTAGAGACACCCCCCCCCCTTCCAGATGGAAAAGGGAGGTACAAGGGCAGAGAAAAGGCGGGTCAAAAAATGTGAAAAGGGGTAATAAGGTATGCAAAAGATGGGATCAGGGCTGTGTGGGGGTACCTGTCAGGCAATCCTGCACTTGATCCAGCCAATTTTCCACTCAACTTATTGTCCATTTCTCCAGCCCATATTTCACTCATTTGTTGATAGGAAGACTATGGGAGACTGTATCAAAGGCCCTGCTAAATTCAAAGTATACAACTTTCACTGTCCTCCATTCTTCCACAGCACCAGACATCGCACCATAGAAAGCAATCAATCAGGTTCATCAGGCATGATTTGCACTTGCTAAACCCATGCTGGCTGCTCCTATTCGCCTTCTTTTCCTTCATGTGTTTAGAAATGGCTTCTAAGAGGATTTGATCCATAACTTTCCCAGGGACAGAGGTGAGGCTGACAGGCCTGTAGTTCCCTGGATTTGCTGTATTTCAATTTGTGCCCATTGCCTCTGGTTCGAGCCTGTATAGTTGCATGGAATTTTTTTCCCTCATGGGGGCAGAGTTTGGCATTCATCCTTGTTGAGTTTTATAAGGTTCTTCCTTTTGGCCCATTCCTCCAGCCTGTCTTGGCCTCTGAATGGCAGCTCTGCCCTAGCATATCAACCAATGCCCTAATTTGGTGTCATTTGTAAACTTGATGAGAGTGCACTCTATCACCTCCTCCAGGTCATCGAAGAAGTTGTTAAACAGGAAAGTTCCCAGGATACACCCTTGTAGTACTTGACTTGTAACCAGCCTCCAGGTAAAGTAAGACTCATTAACCACTACCCTCTGAGCCCAACCATCCAACCAGTTTTTTACATATCTAGTTGTCTACCCATCCAGAGTGTAATTTCCCAACTTGGATACAAGAATATTGTGGGAGACAGTATTGAAAGCCTTGCTGGAGTCGAGCTAAATGACATCCAGTGCTCTCTCCTTGTCTACAAATCCAGCCATTTTATCATAGAAGACAATCAGGTTGATTAAGTGTGATTTATTCTTGGTAAATCCATGCTGACTGTTCTTAATCACTGTAGTGATCCCGACCAGGGGACCATTGTACATTGAGGAATTTGTGATACACATAACAGTTGACCTGAGGAGGCCAGGCCTGTGCTGTGCTGCACAGACAGCTTGGCCTTCAGGTCTGTGTTTGTGCTGCACAACTCCCTGCTGCTGCAGGATAAACTCAGCCAGCTCATTGTAACAGAGCACCAACTTGGTACCAGCAATTATGCCACCTGTGTGTCCTTGTCTTTATCTAACAGTGCAGCAAGAAGTTCTCATGTGAACATCCTTTGTGAATAGAGTTGTTTTCTTGTAAGGAAATTACATAATAGCTCAAATGACCAAAAAGGAGGAACCTCACTCCATGGACAGAATCTGCACAGCATGCCATGGGAAAATTCATCTGATGCTGCACAAATGCAGGGTTCCCAGCATCTGAAGGGACGTAAGATTTACTCGCTATCTATATTCCTCTTCTTATTCTGTCTTATTAAAACAGCTATTTTACTAAGCCATTTGTTGTTAGGCCTTTCTTACTAGAAAGAACCCCGCACTGTCTTGCTTGCTCACTTTTCTCCACCCCCCATCCCCCCCAATGCAGAACAGTGACATTTTTCTTCTTCATGTGCCCTGAAACATGTTTTAAGAAGGGTCAGTTCATGATTTTCTCAGGAACTAAAGTTAGACTGACTGGCCTGTAATTCCCTGGATCATCTTTTTGGCCTTTTTTGAAGATGGAGGCAACATTTTTCCTTTTTCAGTCATCAAGGACCTCCTCTGATCTCCACAACCTTTCCAAGATGATAGAGAGCAGCCTCCCAGTGACATCAGCCAGCTCTCAGCACCCTTGGATGCATCCCATCTGGCCCCATGGACTTGTATGGGTTGAGATTTCTCAAGGGGTTCTTGATTTGACCCTCATCCACTGCGGGAGAAGGATGGACTTCACAACTCTATGAGAGTTATATTCTGAAGCCGTTTATTGTCTTGTCTGACTCCAATATATATCATAATTTTTGTTTAGTCACCGCGCACACACTCATGATTGGTTACAGCTTGTTACACACATTATTGCAATTGGCTATATAGAAAATATCACGCGCTGTCCATGCGCCTCTCACACAGTCAGGATTTGCTGCTTGCAGGTGTTCCTGCGCTCCTTTGCTTCTTCTTAGTTGTTTACCACAGCTCCTTCTCCTCAAGGCCGAGCCGTGCAGATATCCAGCTGTTTACCAGCTTCTCAATGCCACAGCTCCTTCTCCTTAAGGTCGAGCCATGCAGGGTGATCCCAACAATCCACTACTGGTAGAGTTCTTCTCCTTGAACCCTGTCTCTACATACAGTCCTGGAAGACCTTGTTGATGAAGACCAAGACAAAGGCATCAGTGAGCACCTCAGCCTTGTCTGTGTCTGCTATCGCTAAATTACCTACCCCATTCATCAACAGATGTTCATTTTCGTTGCTCAGCCTTTTGCTATTAATGTATCAATAGAAGCTGCTCTTATTGCCCCTGAATCCATTGCAGGTGTCAACTCTATGAAGCATTATTTCAGAAAGATATCACCATGTAAATAACCCATACTGCAAAATAAATACTGCATCTCCAAGCCCGATAATTGTCACAAAGCTATCACTGTTGGTTTTTTTGTTTGGAATACTTACTGTCGTGGTTTAACCCCAGTCAGCAACTAAGCACCACGCAGCTGCTTGCTCACTCCCCCATGATGGAACGGGGGAGAGAATCAGAAGAGTAAAAGTGAGGAAACTCATGGGTTGAGATAAAGACAGTTTAATAGGTAAAGCAAAAGCCGCGCACACAAGCAGAGCAAAACAAGGGATTCATTCACTACTCCCCATTGGCAGGCAGGTGTTCAGCCATCTCCAGGGAAGCAGGGCTCCATCACGCATAATGGTTTCTTGGGAAGACAGACGCCATAACTCCCAACGTCCCCCCACCCCTTCCTTCTTCTTTTCCCCAGCTTTATATACCGAGCATGATGTCATATGGTATGGAATATCTCTTTGGCCAGCCTGGGTCAACTGTCCTGGCTGTGTCCCCTCCCAGCTTCCCATGCACCCCCAGCCTTCTTGCTAGCAGGCCAGCACGAGAAGCTGGACTGTCCTTGACTACTTTTAGCAACAACTCAAAACATCAGCACATTATCAACATTTTCTCATCCCAAATCCAAAACATAGCCTCACGCTAGCTTCTGTGAAGAAAATTAACTCTAGCCCAGCTGAAACCAGGGCACTTGCTTTCTGAGCATTACAGTGAGATCTCACGTGAAGATGTCAGTATGTTTAGTATTACAAAATACATCAAAAAATAAATACTGCATTTTTTTGCTCTTATGTTTGATTTGATTTACTTGCTTACATTGTCCTGGTTTTTTTGTTGATAGCTTGCAGTGGTTTATTGACTGAACAAATTCTGGCTGTGTGTTCAGTAAGCAGGTTGCATGTCATGCAATCACTCATCGGTGGAAATTAATCTTGTTCAACTGTGAACACACAGTTGTGTTTGGGTTTTTTTTAAACCAAATTAAACAAAGTACACAGTACTTCTCATTCAAGCCTCCTGCCTTACACTGATTATTTTTTTTTTGCCAACTACAAGGACACAGAGTACTTGAACATACAAATGGACAACCTTCCTATGTTGTGCAACTATGAGCAGCAAATCGAGCAACTTAGGTACATTTTGGTTTATTGGTACCATTACTGTCCTGGGCCTTCTTCCAAACTTTGTTTCACTGCTCAGATGCACTGAATCTGAGCTGAATACTGCCTGCTTGTTCTCTGTTACTTTTGCATAGTTCAGCCTGCCTTGTGAAAAGATGGCCCTTGTTTGTCCCCAAATGCTCTCTGTGTTCCAGCATTATGGCCTTCTCATGCATTTTGCCTGAACTTTACTTCAGAAGGAGTCTTGTGAACCTGAGCTTAAAGTTCTTCACAGTACAGAAGGGTATCCTGCAGTGCTTCAACCTTCTTGCTGGAAAAAACACTTCAGACTCTGATTCCCAAGGAAGTGTCAAGAGTAGCACCTAACCCCAGCAACCAGTCACTTAGTGGAGAGGAAACATTGTGAAAACTACCAAAAGCAGAGACAGTGCAAATAAGTTCTGGAGCTGTGAGTAAAAAACTTTCCCTCCCTCCCCTGTGCACTGTGATTTTAAAACATAATAATAATAATAATAATAATAATAATAATAATACATCCTTTCTCTCAGCAGAGAAGGCTTTGTGTTGTTTTTGCTGTCTCCTTCAGCAGGATTTTGAAGGGCATGAGCTGTTCACTTACCAAGACCTGAAGTACAACTAAACTCCATGGCATGTGTGAGGAAGGCTTAATTTTCTTTCCTTGATGAGAAGGTCCTTACAAGAGAGCACAGTGTATTCTGGTAGTGGTGCAGCAGAAAAGTAGGAAGTGCAACTGTGAGAGGCAAAGATGGTGAGGTGGCTAGGGAAAAAGTTTGTTACTGGTGTAACGTTCCATTTGCAGCATCTTAAAGTTTCTTAAATCACTGTAAGAAACAGATGGTTGGCAGGTGGGGGGAGGAAGGGCTCGTTTTGCTTTTCAGTCCTCATCTATAGTACATCCCTTTGGTTTGCATACAAAGAGGTGTCTCTGCTTGGGAGGTTGCAGCTGGACCCATTGGGGAGACTATTTCTGGTATCACAGTTAATATTAATGCTGTTTAAACTACATTACCTCACTTCCCCCTCCCACCCCACCTCTGGTGTGTGGTTGCATTGGGTTAGGTTTATTGAGCTTTCTGGAAAATACCCCAAGGAAAAAATAGGGGGTGAGTTTATCCCATAGAAGGGATAACACAATGACACAGGGTCAGGAACACATCAACTGAGTGAGTGTGTGTGTGAGGAGTCGAGGGGCTGCTTCATCTAGTACTGCTGCCAAAAATTTGCACACAAGACCATTAAAACCCTAATGATGAGCAGGGCCTGTCCCACAATTAACCCCAGGGGTATTTGCTAAGTGGTGGTGCAAGTTCAATAGTGGGATTCTGAGCTGGGAGCCATGCTGGGCCCACTCTTAACCTCACACAATGCTGATGAGGTCTGCACTTACACAAAAGTGTTGGCTTAGAGTTACAGGTTGGAGGAAGGAGGTGAATGAGGGCCCTGATTGGCTGTTGGCTTTCAGGAGAGGGTGCTTGCTCCCACCCATCCTCACATACTGGACAGAAATCTAGGCACTTCACCTTGGGATGTATCTTTGCCAACTCAATTTCAGGCACCTGCCTACACTTTTAAAAAGCTTAATCCAACGCTGAAGGTGCCTAATCTGGGGCCACAATCCCCTGGGTTAGGCTTAAAATAATGTATTCTGATGCTGAGCCTAAATATCTCATGCTGAGACCATGGCAGTCATCTGTGTCAATGAGGCCAACAGAGCTGCTCAGACAGCAGCTTGCGAGGGTGAGAGTGTGACCTGGTTTCAGCTGGGCTAGAGTTAATTTTCTTCGTAGAAGTTAGTGTGAGGCTATGTTTTGGATTTGGGATTTTTACAGGCTTGGGGAGGAGTGGCTGGAGAGCTGCCTGGCAGAAAAGGACCTGGGGGTGCTGGTTGACAGCTGGCTGAACATGAGCCGGCAGTGTGCCCAGGTGGCCAAGAAGGCCAACAGCGTCCTGGCCTGTATCAGAAATAGTGTGGCCAGCAGGAGTAGGGAAGAGATTGTCCCCCTGTACTCAGCACTGGTGAGGCCGCACCTCGAATTCTGTGTTCTGTTTTGGGCCCCTCACTACAAGAAGGATGTTGAGGTGCTCGATCATGTCCAGAGAAGGGCAACAAAGCTGGTGAGGGGTCTGGAGAACAAGTCTGATGAGGAGCGGCTGAGGGAACTGGGGTTGTTCATCCTGGAGAAGAGGAGGCTGAGGGGAGACCTTATTGCTCTCCATAACTATCTGAAAGGGGGTTGTGGCGAGGTGGGTGTTGGTCTCTTCTCCCAAGTAACTAGCTATAGGACGAGAGGAAATGGCCTCAAGTTGCGCCAGGGGAGGTTTAGACTGGGTATTAGGAAAATTTTCTTTACAGAGAGAGTGGTCAAGCATTGGAACAGGCTGTCCAGGGAGGTGGTGGAGTCAGCATCACTGGGAGTGTTCAAAAAACGTGTGGATGTGGTGCTTCGGGACATGGTTTAGTGGGCATGGTGGTGTTGGGTTGATGGTTGGACTTGATGATCTTGAAGGTCTTTTCCAACCTTAATGATTCTGTGATTCTGTGATATATGTGATGGTGGGTTAACCTTGGCTGGCTGCCAGGTGCCTTCCAGTCTGTCAGGAATAGACTGCTCCAGCATGAGTGCTATCCACAGGCCGCAGTTCCTGCCAGGAGCCTGCTCCAGTGTGGGCTCTCCACAGGCTGCAGCTTCATTCAGGGCATATCCACCTGCTCTGTCATGGGGTCCTCCATAGGTGGCAGTGTGGATATCTGCTCTGACATGGACCTCCATGAGCTGAAGGGGGACAACCTGCATCACCATAGTCTTCACCATGGGCTGGAGGGGAATCTCTGTTCTGGCACCTGGAGCACCTCCTCCCCCTCCTTCATTGACCTTGGTGTGTGCATAATTGCTTCTCTCACATTTTCCTCACTCCTTTACCAGCTGCTGCAGAGCAGTTTTTTACCTTTTCTTAAATATGTTATCACAGAGGTGCCACCAGCATCGCTGATTGGCTCAACTGTGGCCAGCAGCTGGTCCATCCTGGAGTTGGATGTAACTGGCTCTTTCTGACATGGGAGCAGACCCTGGTTTCTCCTCTCAGAGGCCACCCCTACAGCCCCCTCCTCCCCGCCCCTGCTACCAAAACCTTATCACATAAACCCAGTACATGCAGTATGTTCCTATATGGGACTGATAAAGGGTGAGCGAGTCTTGCTGATCACTCCTTGGCTCTCCATCTGACAAATCAGCTTATGGATGGGAACCAGGGAGTCTCTGTTGGTGCAATATTGCCACCGGTGCGCTGTTGTGGTAGCAGCCACCACCTGTTGTTCTTCGACCTGCAGCAACCCCACCACAGAAAGGTCCTCCAGGACACCGGGCAAGGTGGGCAGCTGTTTAATTTCCTCTGTCTCCAAGGCAGCTATACCAAAAGCCCACCAGTATCCTTTTGGGTCCTTGAAATACCATCTCCTGAGGTAGTCTATGCCAGGGATACATGGAGCCTCTGGGCCAGTCACAATGGGGTGCTTCTGCCACTCCTTCCCAGTTAGGCTCACTTCGGCCTCCAGCACAGTCAGCTGTTGGGATCCCCCTGTCACTCCAGAAATACAGATGAGTTCTGCCCCTATATGGCTTGATGGCATTAGGCTACACTGTGCACCAGTGTCCACTAGAGCCTTATACACCTGCGGGTCTGACGTGTGAGGCCATCAAATCCACACAGTCCAGTAAACCTGGTTGTGCCTTTCCTCCGCCTGGCTGGAGGCAGGGCCCCTCTAGTCCTCATCATAGTACCTGTTACTCATTTCTTTTGAGTATGAGTTAGGAGTCCCTTCATTAAAATCAGGAATAAGATCAGCCCTTCTACTCTGGGGAGCTGCCCACTGGAGACCAGAGCAGCAATTTTCCTGGAAGAACCTCCTTGTGTGATTGTTTTTCCCTGCAGCTCACATACCCTTGCCTCTAGGGCCGAGGTAGATTTTCCATCCCACTTGCTCATGTCCTCTCCGTGGTCACGCGGGTAAAACCACAGGGTGGCTTGTGGTCTGTAGGGCCACAAGTAGGAAAGTCAGGCAAAATTGACAGGAGGGCTGCGTGGATGAACAAGGAGCTCCTGGCCAAACTCAGACACAAAAAGGAAGCATACAGAAGGTGGAAGCAAGGATGGGTAATCTGGGAGGAATATAGAGACACTCTGAGCATGCAGAGATGCGGTTAAGGAATGATAAAGCCCACTTGGAGTTGAATCTGGCTGGGGATGTCAAAGACAACAAGAAACGCTTCTACAAGTACATAGGTGATAAAAGGAAGGCTAGGGAAAATGTGAGCCTTCTGCTGAATGGGGCAGGGGCCCTGGTGACACAGGACATGGAAAAGGCTGAGGTACTGAATGCCACCTTTGCCTCAGTCTTTTCCAGCAAGATTGGCCTTCAGGAATCCCAGGCCCCAGACACCAGGGGGAAAGTCTGGAGCAAGGAAGATTTACCTTCAGTAGAGGAGGATCAAGTTGGGAAATATTTAAGCAAACTGGACATACATGGGCCCTGATGGGATGCACCCACGAGTGCTGAGCTGGCTGATGTCATTGCGAGGCTACTCTCAATTATCTTTGAACAATCATAGCTATTGGGAGTCCAGCAAAAGGCCACTAAGGTGATTAAGGGACTGGCACATCTCTCATGTGGAAAGGCTGAGAGAGCTGGGACTGTTCATCCTAGAGAAGAGAAGGCTCAGGGGGGATCTCATCAATGTATATAAATACCTGAAGGGAGGGTGTAAAGAAGACGAAGCCAGGCTCTTTTAAGTGGTGCCCAGTGACAGGACCAGAGGCAATGGGCACACAGTGAAACACAGGAGGTTCCATCTGAACATAAGGAAACACTCTTTTACTGTGAGGGTGACTGAGCACTGGAACAGGTTGCCCAGAGAGGTTGTGGAGTCTCCCTCCTTGGAGATATTCAAAAGCCATATGGACATGGTCCTGGGCAACTGGCTCTTGGTGACCCTGCTTGAGCAGGGGGAGTTGTACCAGATGACTTCCAGAGGTCCTTCCAACCTTCAATGTACTGTGATTATTTGGATGTTACAACGCCTGAACCTCTGCTTACAGATAATCCTCTATTTAAATTTAAAAACTGTGGAGTGTGTTGCAAACTGCTCCTGTCTCCTGAAGAACAGTGCTTGGAAACAGTGTCTAGGGAATTAAAAGCGATCATCCCATTTCTAGCTCTGTCTTTACTGAAGCTGCTTGAAAAATTCTTCCTGGGAGGATTTTCCAGTGGGGAATTCAGGCTGGACACCCCTGCGTGATGTGGTGGGAACATGATGGATTTTGGAGGAAGTTTTCTCATTGGGGAGTCTTGATCAGTCTCATGTTGTGTCACTCATGCTGACTTGTATATTACCATGACAGTCTCTGAGCTTATCTGGATTTTCATCATGATGCAATTGCTGAATCTCCTGCTTTGTGTGATACAGTCAAATCTCAACATGAGTGAAACAATTTGACCTTATTGCATCAAAATGCATCAGCATCTCTTAAGAAACTCCCTCCACCATGATTACTTTCTAAGTTTCAAATTCTCAGCTGTGTCCCCTCCCAACTCCTTGTGCACCCTCAGCCTACTCGCTGGTGGGGCAGTTTGAGGAGCAGAAAAGGCCTTGATGCTGTGTAAGCACTGCTCAGCAAGCACTGTTCAACAATAACTAAAACATCAGTGTGTTACCAACACTGTTTTGGTCACAAATCCAAAACATAGCACCATGCAAGCTACTATGAAGAATATTAACTCTATACCAGCCAAAATCAGTACACGTGCCATGGGAAAATCCATCCGGAGTCTGTCTGTTGCTGCATGAAAGCGAGGTTCCCAGCACCTGAAGGGACGTAAGATTTACTTGCTATCTATATTCTTCTTTTTATTAAACCATTTGTTGTCGGGTCTTTCTTACTGAGGTCTGCAAAGAACCATGGACTGCACCTCAACTCCTCCCCTCCGCTCCCCCTGTGCAGAATACCCCTACTTTATAACAGTGAAACAAACACCTTGGTCCTTGAAGAAAAGCAATCCCATTAATGGGTTTCCCTTTCCCCAAGGGATGAGTAACTCATGCTGTCTTTCCCAGCCAGCCAGGACAAACTTGGCAGCCTTTGACTCCAGTTAGTATTGGAGCTCTAGCATGTCTGGTACAGCAGCATTCAACAGTGGCGTGACTTCATTCAGGCCACAGTAGTCCACCTGTAGCCTCCACCCTCCATCAGACTTTGGCACTGGCCATATGGGACTATTAAAGGGTGATTGAGTCTTGCTGATCACTCCTTGGCTCTCCAATTGATGCATCAGCTCATGGATGGGAACCAGGGAGTCTTGGTTGGTGTGATATTGCTGCCAGTGCAATGTCATGGTAGCAACGGATACCTGCCATTCTTCAATACTGTACTGGTTTTGGCTAGGATGGAGTTAATTTTCTTCATAGCATTGTGCTATATTTTCGATTTGAGACCAGGGTTTTGCCTATTGCTGAGCAGTGCTTACACAATGTGAAGGCTTTATCCATTTCTCGCTCTGCCCCTCCCAGAGAGTAGGTTGGTTGTGGACAAGAGGCTAGGAGGGAATTCATCTGGGACAGCTGATCCAAATTGACCAAAGGGGTATTCCATACCATATAATATCATGGTAAGCAATGAAACTGGGGGAGGAGTTTTCCAGGGCTGCTGTTGTTTGGGGACTGGTTGGTCATCGGTCGACTGGTGGTAAGTAATTGCTTTTTGCATCACTTGTGGTTTTTTGAGTTTTGGTTTTGTTTTGTTTTTTTTCTCTCTCCCATCGCACTGCAGGGGAGTGAGCAAGCAGCTGTGTGGTGCTTAGCTTCCTATCCCTGTTAACCCACAACAGATAAACAGCAATCCCACAACAGAAGGATCCTCCAAGAGGCCCGGCAAGGTAGGCAGTTATTTCATCTTTTTTGTATCCACAGTGGCTACACCAAATGCCCTCCAGCACCCTTTTGGGTCCTTGAAAGACCTTCTTCTGAGGTAGTCTATGCTAAGGATACACAGGGCCTCCAGGCCAGTCACAAGAGGATACTTCTGCCACTTGATCCTGGTTAGGCTCACCTTGATCTCCAACAGAGACAACTATTGGGATCCCTCTATCACTCCAGAAATCCAGATGCATTCCGCTCCCTTGTACCCTCATGGCAATAGGGTATGCTGTGCATCGGTGTCCACCAAACCCTTATACTCCTGTGGGTCCAATGTGCCAGGCTGTTGAATCCATACAGTCCAGTAAACCTGGTCGTCTCTTTCCTCTGCCGGAGTCAAAGACCCCCCTATTCCTTGTCAGGTTGTTCATTACTTTACTCCTGTAAATAAGAAGTCCCTTCATCATGGTACCATGAGTGGTGTTCGAAGCCACACAGACATATGTCCATTGGATCAGCATCAAAGTCAGAGAAGCATCCTCATCCCTTCTACCATATCTGGGGAATTGCTCGACAGCCACCGGAGCAGTAATCTTCCCGGATGGACCCTTTTTAGCCACTATTTTTCCCCGCAATTCACATACACAGGCTTCCAGGTCCAAGATAGTTGCACTGTCCTGTTGGGATCACCCTGCAAGGGCTTGACCTTAAGGAGAAGGAACTGTGGCATTGAGAAGCTGGTAAACAGCTGGATATCTGCACGGCTCGGCCTTGAGGAGAAGGAGCTGTGGTAAACAACTAAGAGGAAGCAAAGGAGCGCAGGAACACCTGCAGGCAGCGAATCCTGACTGTGTGAGAGGCGCGTGGACAGCGCGTGATATTTTCTATATAGCCAATTGCAATAATGTGTGTAACAAGCTGTAACCAATCATGTGTGTGTGCGCGGTGGCTAAGCAAAAATTATGATATATATTGGAGTCAGACAAGACAATAAAGGGCTTCGGAATATAACTCTCATAGAGTTGTGAAGTCCATCCTTCTCCCGCAACTGGTGACCCCGACGTGATACAATCTATGGGATCTCATCGTTGAACACCAGTCGAGCGCAGAGGACGCCGCGGGAGAAGCCCGGTTGGAAGAATTGCAGTCAGCGGGACTGATGCAAGGAAAAAGAAAAAGGAATATGTTGCAACGGAGAAGCACCCAGCGAGGTGAGGTGAGCAACCGGGGCGGCATGGGGCAGAAGACATCACATGAAGAAGGGGCGATAGTCAGACTCCTGCTGCATATGCTCTCTAAGAGAGGACTGAAATATGATGAATATACACTTAGAAGGCTCCTAATTTGGAGCCGAAAGAAAGGGTACCCCCCCGATCCATCTGTGGCGTTTAAGGCAGAGACGTGGGAGGAGATAGGAAAAATGTTATGGGAACATATTGGGAACGGAGATAAAACTGCCACAGAGTTAGTGACGGCATGGAAGTTGATATTAACCACATTAAAAGCCTTGAAGGCAGAGAGAAAAGCTGCAGCTGGTACGGAGGAGGCTGTTAAACCGCCTTCAACCAATCCCTTTTTAACCGAGTCAGAAGGTCCAGGACCTTTGGCGACTCCGACTGCACCTCCTGAGGTGCCAGATGCACCGGGTGAACCGGCCGCATTAGATAAGTCAGAGAAACAGATCTACGATGATATATGTGAGGGCAAGACGGGACAACGTTGCCCAGAACAATGTACTCAATGTTCCCCTGTGTGTCCGTGTGAAAGATCGATGGGGCGGGCTTTACCATCCCCGAAACCACCCAGACTTAACCGATCGAAAGCCGTAGTTTTGAAGCCCTCAGCCGAGCCCCTGCCACCTTTATGGCCCCCATTGCCTGATAGCAGCGACGAAGAAGAAGAGCCTGTTGTAGAGACTATAGGGAGGCAAGAGCCTAGGATGAAAGGCGACCCTAGAGAGCGGTGGAAAGACGTTTTTTTAAGGAGCAATGAAAGACGAGAAAACGGAGTTACTGATGGCATTTCCCGATAGTGTACAGCCTCACGGGCCCAATCGCTGGGACCCATTTCATTGGGACTTGATTAAGGAAGTGCGGAAGGCAGTACAAAATTATGGCTTGCAATCACCTTTCACACAAGCTCTATTAGATAACATATTCACGGGAATGGTTCTTACACCATGGGATTGTCGGCAGATGATAGATATGTTGTTGACACCAACCCAAAGGTTATTGTGGGCAGACAGATGGTATAAACTGTATGCAAGAAGCCCTGAGAAACCTGGAGCGTTAAGACGGCGATCCGCTTCAGAACATTACTATGCAACAAATGACAGGCCAGGGACCGTTTGTGGATGTTAGATTGCAAGCTCGGCTGCCCTTAGAAGCCTTGCAATTAGTTGGGCAACGAGCGTTGAATGCGTTGCGAACAGTCCCTGAGGAGGGAAAGAGGCAACCATCTTACACTCAAATTAGACAAGGGAGAGATGAACCATATATGTCTTTTGTTGATCGTCTGAGAGACGCTTTGAATAAGGTGTATACCAATGAAGACGCAAAACTAGCAGTGCTGTTGAATTTAGCGGTAGAAAATGCCAATGTAGATCGTAAAAGAATTTTGTTAGCTTTGCCAAAAGAAGCAACGTTAGTACAAATGGTAGAAGCCTGCAACAGAGTAGGCTCTGCCACACACACATCAGGCAGAAACACTCGCGAGTGCCTTTGCAGCAGCAATTAAGCCATTTATAAATGGAAAAGGGGAGAAAAAATGTTTTATTTGTGGAAAGACAGGCCATTTTAGAGCTCAGCGCAAGGCCACAAGGAAAGGACCTAGGCAGATTGAGACAGGTCATAAATCCTTCCAACAAGGACCCTTTCAGCAAGGAATAGGCCCAGCAGGAGCACCATGTGGTCGATGTCAAAAATTTGGTCATCAAGCCTCAGAATGTTGTTCAAAGTATCATCGGGATGGTATGAAATTGAGAAACAGGCGAGCGAGCGCGAAGGCACCCTGCGCGATGACACAAATGGGGAAGCACCACCAGGCTGCTTGGCAAGCCTCAGCGCCCGAACCAGAGGGAGCGCCGGAATGGACGTGGAAACAACAGTAGAAGTTACCTTATGGGACACGTTGGTTTATGATGCCCCAACGTATCGCACAACTGGTGCCTTTTACTGCTTCTGTACCTCAGGCAACGCAATCAGTGAGGGGGAATGGAGGGTTTGGCTCAACAGGAAGACCACAAATCTTTCTAGCATTAGATATCAGCAGAAGAAAACCGACTTTGAAAATGAAGTTTAGGCATCCTGGCCCCACCGTGCGACCGCGACAATGGACCATCGATATGTTAGTGGATACAGGAGCTGATGCGACCATAATCAGTTAGCGAGAGTGGCCGCCAGGCTGGCTGGCTCAGTCTCCAGCTCACGGACTTGTAGGGGTCGGTGGGTTTTCTGCAACACAACAGAGCGTAACAACTCTAACCTGTGAAAATCCAGACGGGCTAGTGTGTTCAGTGCGACCCTATGTAGCCGCATTACCATTAAGTCTGCTTGGGCGGGATGTATTGAGTCAAATGAATGTATCACTCTCTAGCGATCCGCAGGGTTTTCGGTAGCGGCCATTGAAACGCGACCTGTGCTCAAACTGGAATGGAAAACCGATGATCCAGTGTGGGTAAATCAATGGCTGCTGACTGCAGAAAAGGTCGCCCACCTGGAAGATTTGGCAAAAGAACAGCTAGAAAAAGGCCATATTGTGCCAACCACTAGTCCTTGGAACACACCTGTTTTTGTGATTCCAAAGAAAAGTGGAAAATGGAGACTAATTACATGACTTGCGAGAAGTCAATAAGGTTATAGTGGACATGGGAGCCTTGCAACCAGGGCTACCATCTCCCTGTATGATACCGAAGTATTGGAAGCTTTTGATTATAGATCTCAAAGATTGCTTTTTTACAATCCCTCTGCATAAAGACGATGCCAAACATTTTGCATTCTCAGTCCCAAGTACAAACAAGGCGCAACCCATGCAAAGATATCATTGGACAGTATTGCCACAAGGCATGAAAAATTCGCCCACGATGTGTCAAATTTATGTAAATTGGGCTTTACAGCCAATCAGAAAAAGGTGGCCTCAATATCTCATCTATCATTATATGGATGACATATTGTTGGCTGGTGATCAATTAAATCCGGAAGAAATGATCGGGGAGCTCGTTGAGCTTTTAAGACAAAGTGGGCTGCAAGTGGCGCCGGAAAAGATACAAGCTGAAGCGCCTTGGAGGTACTTGGGGTGGATGATCACTGAAACGTCGGTGACCCCCCAGAAGGTTGAATTAAGAATTCAGATTAAAACATTAAATGATGTACAAAAATTGGTAGGAGACGTTAATTGGATTCGACCTATTTGTGGGATCACAAACCAAGATATGGAGCCCTTGGTTCAGCTGTTGCGAGGGGATAGCAGGTTAAACTCTCCTCGGCAATTGACCAAGGAAGCCCGGGAAGCAGTAGCAAACATTTCTGAAAAGGTAACTCAAGCATTTAGTTCTAGGGTAGACCCCTCGATAGGGATCACTTTGGCAGTAATCAATCACGAGCGACATCCCTATGCGCTTATAATACAGTGGATAACAAAGCTAGAATCAAAAGCGGACCCATTGAGAATTTTAGAGTGGGTCTTTTTGCCCCAGCAGCAGAGAAAAACCATCACCACGAAAGCAGAGTGTTTTGCAAATTTGATTATGAAAGGGCGCAACAGAATTATTGATATATCAGCAAAGGACCCAAAAACGATTTTAATACCATTACAACAAGAATATTTGACTTGGGCTTTGCAGCACTCTGTCCCCTTGCAAACTGCATTAGCAGGATTTGAAGGTGACATTCAGATTAATTATCCATCACACAAAATGTTTACCTTTTTTAAAAACCATGAAGTAGAAGAAAAATCAAAGTGTAGTCAATATCCAGTTCAAGGTGCTACAGTGTTTACGGATGGTGGTGGGAAGACAGGCAAGGCAGCAATAGTATGGCGAGAGCACGGAGAATGGAAAGAACGGATACTTGTTGTGCCAGGATCAGTTCAAAAGTTAGAACTACAGGCAGTAATTGAAGCCTTTAAATTATGGTCTGAAGAACCTGTGAATATAATTACTGATTCTTTCTATGTAGCTGGAGTACTCCAAAGATTGGAAGGTTCAATCCTCAGACAAGTACAGCAGGAACAGCTATATCAACAATTTAGAACGCTTTGGTTTTTATTGCAGAAAAGACGACATCCTTATTACGTTATGCATATACGCAGCCATACCAACCTTCCAGGGGAATTGGTGGAAGGAAATGCAAGAGCCGATCGGCTGACTGCCGCAGTATGGGCTGGACCTGCCCCGGACCATTTAGGTCAAGCACAAGCCTCTCATGCCTTTTTCCATCAATCTGCCAAAGTTTTAGCGAGACAATTTAATCTAAGTGCAGGTGACGCTAGAGCTATTATACAGACTTGTGCTGATTGTCAACAAATAGGCCCAGGAATCGCGATTACAGTAAATCCCCGAGGATTGCATTCGCTATAACTATGGCAGATGGATGTGACACATGTCGCTGACTTTGGAAGATTTAAATATGTTCATGTTTCAATTGATTGCTATCCTGCAGTAGTTTGGGCCACTGCACAAGCAGGAGAAACTAGTAGGCATGTACAAAAGCATTTGCGAGCTGCATTCGCAGCCCATGGTATACCCCTACAAATTAAAACCGATAATGGTCCTGGTTATGTAGCCCAGTCAACCCAACCATTTTTTGCTCAATGGGGAGTGACGCATGTTACTGGAATACCGCATTCCCCAACTGCACAAGCTATTGTTGAACGAATGAATCATTCCCTGAAGTGTTTATTGCAAAAACAAAAAGGGGGAGAGGCTACCACACCACCCCAAGAACGTTTGAATAAAGCCTTATATGTGTTAAATTATTTGCGTCTAGCAGAAGGAGAAACAGTACCTCCCATAATAAAACATGTAAAAGGAATGACAGGAAGTCTGTTTGAGTTAACACAAAATGTGCAAGTAAAAGTTAAAAATTTGGAAAAGAATATGTGGGAAGGACCTTTTCAGCTGCTAACCTGGGGACGAGGTTATGCTTGTGTCATTACAGATTCTGGAACTCGTTGGGTACCCGCAAAATGGGTAAAACCATGGGCGAAACAGTCACCATCGTCGTCCTCGGACACATCTTGACACTATCAGGTGTCATCGCAATCTGGATGCCACCTCAGCCAAAAGAAAATGTATGGGTAACATTAGCGAATCAAACAGGACAGGACACCATCTGTCTGTCTCTTTCCTCCCCGGGCAATCCCTTTTCAATCTACCAGCAGGGTTATGGTGGCTGTGTGGAGAACAATGGGCTGGGAAACAGCTGCCCGGGAACTGGTCAGGGGACTGTACCATGGGCGTCCTAGTTCCTAATTTGCAAATAATTAATCACACTGAAATTAGCGGTGTCATTAGAGGAACATGGAAAGCTTTTAGGGCAAAGCGCTCTATAACTACAAATCCTTCGGTAATATATGTGATAAATGATTTAGTCCCAAAGAGGATTCCAATTTAAGTTTAAAATTTATTAAATGAATAGAGGCAAGCAAACAGCGCTGGGTGCGCTGGGAGTCTCCGCTCCACCAAGACGCACGCAGTACAGTTCCTGTTCTTGGTTTATATCCTGTCTGCTAATACATATTCATGAATAGGCGTGTCTTCTTCGGCGCATGCCCTCCTCTCCTTCTAGAGTCTTCTCAAATCTTCCTCAGCGTGCCCCCAGGATGACCCCAAACTTTATGCATGCACTTTACAAGTTTCTCTTTACACAATACTATGCGGTCAATGGTCAAACTGGTTTGAGCTGATATACCAGCAAAGTAGTTTAAGTTTCTCCTGTAAAATACCTACAGAGGTGAGGCTGACAGGCCTGTAGTTCCCTGGATTTGCTGTATTTCAATTTGTGCCCATTGCCTCTGGTTCTGTCACTGGGTACCACTGAGAAGTGTCTGTCTCTGTCTTTACTCCCTATCAGTTATTTAGACACATTGATAAGATCCCCACTAATCCTTCTTTTCTTGAGGCTGAAGAGTTACAGATCTCTGAGCCTCTCCTCATATGAGAGATGCTCCAATACCTTACTTAGTGGCCCTTCACTTGAACTCATCCCAGTGTGTCCATGTTTGTCTTGTACTGGGAAGCCCGGAACTGGACACAGGATCCAGGTGTGTGGCCTCACCAGTTCTAAGTAGAGGGGAAGGATCACCTCCCTCGACTTGCTGGCAATACTTTGCCTAATGCAGCCCAGGATACCATTGCTGGTTCATGTTCAACCTGGAGTCCACCAGGATCCCCAGGTCCTTTTCTGCAAAGCTGCTTTCCAGCCAGTCAGCCCCCAGTGTGTAGTGGTGCATAGGGTTATTCCTCCTCAGGTGCAGGACTTGACATTTCCCCTTGTTGGACTTCATGAGATTCCTCTCTGCAAAGTTCTCCAGCCTGTCCAGGTCTCTCTGAATGGCAGCACAACCTTCTGGTGTATCAGAAACTCCTCCCAATAATGTATCATATGCAGGCTTGCTGAGCGTGCACTCTGTACCATCATCCGGGTTATTAATGAAGATGATAAACAGTATTGGCCCCCGTATAGACCCCAGGATACACCACTAGTTACTGGACCCCAGCTAGACTTCAAGCTGCTGATCACAACCTTTTGAGCCCAGCAGTTCATCCAGTTTTCCAATCCACCCCACTGTCCACTTATCTAGCCCGTACTGCACCAGCTTGTCTATGATGATGTTATAGGAGACAGTGTCAAAAGCCTTGCCAAAGTCAAGATAAACAACATCCTCTGCTTCCCCCCAGTCCACTGAGACGATGATTTCATCATAGAAGGCTATCAGGTTGGTCAAACATGATTTCCCCTTTGCGAATCCATTCTAACTATCCATTCACCTTCTTGTCCTTAATATTTCTGGAGATGGTTTGCAGGTTGATTTGCTCCATCACCTCCCCAAGGAGGAAGAAGAAAGGCTGACCACCTTTTAGTTCCCTGGATCTTCCTTTTTGTCCTTTGGCTTTTGTGATGATAGGGGTGACATTTGTTTTCCTCCAGTCTTCAGGAACCTCTCCTGATTGCCATGACCTTTCAAAGATAATCAAGAGTGGCCTCACAATGACATTGTCCAACTCCCTCAGCACTCGTGGGTGCATCCCATTAGGTCCCACGGACACTGATTACTACCCACTTTTGGTTATGCAGGTTGGCAGCGACGAGGCTGCACAAAGAAGTCTAAAAGCGATTAAAAGGGACTTCAGAGTGCAGGGGCGAATGGTTGATGGAGCAGGATCCCTTCAGTGGCAGGGAGGAACACTGAAAGGAATAGGAAAACACACCTGGTTAACATGTGGCTCGGAGGCTGGTGCCATCGGCAGAATTTTGGTTTTTTTGACCATGGGGAGGTTTACACAGCACAGGGCCTACTGGCAGCAGATGGAGTTCAGCTGTCTCCAAGCAGCAAAAGGATATTTCCTCATGAGTTGGTGGGCCTCACTGAGAGGGCTTTAAACTAGATTCGAAGGGGGAAGGGGATAAAACTAGGCTCACTAGAGATAAGCCTAGGGGTGGCATGCCAATGTTGGGGGTGAAATCGATTAGCCCAGCTCAAGTGCATCTACACCAATGCACGCAGCATGGGCAGCAAACAGGAGGAGCTGGAAGCCATTGTGCAGCAGGACAGCTATGACTTAGTCGCCATCACAGAAACCTGGTGGGATGACTCTCACGACTGGAGTGCTGCAATGGATGGCTATAAGCTTTTCAGAAGGGATAGGCATGGAAGGAGAGGCGGTGGGGTGGCTCTGCATGTTAGGGAGTGTTTTGATTGTCTAGAGTTCAACAACTGTGATGATGAGGCCGAGTGCTTATGGGTAAGGATGAGGGGGAAGGCCAACAAGGCAGCTATCCTGCTGGGAGTCTGTTATAGACCACCCAACCAGGATGAAGAGGCAGACAAAGCATTCTACAAGCGGCTGGCAGAAGTCTCACAGTGGCTAGCCCTTGTTCTCATGGGGGACTTCAACTTACCGGACGTCTGCTGGAAATACAACACAGCAGAGAGGAAACAGTCTAGGAGGTTCCTGGAGTGTGTGGAAGATAACTTCCAGACACAGCTGGTAAGTGAGCCTACCAGGGGAGGTGCCTTGCTTGACCTGCTGTTTACAAACAGAGAAGGACTGGTGGGAGATGTGGTGGTCGGAGGCCGTCTTGGGTTTAGCAATGATGACATGATAGAATTCTCAATTCTTGGTGAAGAAAGGAGGGGGATCAGCAAAACCACTACCATGGACTTCTGGAGGGCAGACTTGGGCCTGTTCAGGACACTGGTTGAGAGAGTCCCTTGGGAGACAATCCTGAAGGGCAAAAGGGTCCAGGAAGGCTGGATATTCTTCAAGAAGGAAATCTTAAAGGTGCAGGAGCAGTCAGTCCCCATGTGCTGTAAGACGAGCTGGCAGGGAACACAGCCAGCCTGGCTGAATAGGGAGCTTTTGCTGGGACTCAGGGAAAAAAGGAGAGTTTATCACCTTTGGAAGAAGGGGAAGGCAACTCAAGAAGAGTACAAGGATCTTGTTAGGTCAAGCAGGGACAAAATTAGAAAGGCAAAAGCCCAGCTAGAGCTCAGTCTGGCCACGATCATAAAGGATAACAAAAATTGCTTTTACAAATATAATAACAACAAAAAGAGAGGCAAGGAGAATCTCCATCCCTTACTGGATATGGGGGGGAACGTTGTCACCAAGGATGAGGACAAAGGCGGAGGTTCTTAATGCCGCCTTTGCCTTAGTCTTTAATAGCCAGACCAGGTATCCGCAGGGTATTCAGCCCCCTGAGCTGGAAGACGGGGATGGAGAGCACAATAAACTCCCCATAATCCAGCAGGAAACAGTTAAGGACCTGCTAAGCCACCTGGACACCCACAAGCCTATGGGGCCTGATGGGATCCACCCAAGAGTACTGAGAGAGCTGGCGGAGGAGCTTGCTGAGCCACTCTCCATCATTTATCAGCAGTCTTGGTTAACAGGGGAGGTCCCAGACGACTGGAGGCTTGCCAATGTGACACCCATCTACAAGAAGGGCCGGAAGGAGGATCTGGGGAACTATAGGCCTGTGTCCTAGGGTTGTTTCGAGGATTCCCGAGAAGGGTAGACACATATACACAGACTACAAGGAAAGAGCAGCAAGCATTTTACTACCTACAAGCATGCGTTACACTAAGGGTATCTTGCAAAGCAATTGTCTTACCGACCCGAGGACTGTGAGGAAGATGGCCCATCCGTACATTCTTGTGTCGTTCTGCGCCACGCGAACTCAGCCCAGCAGTCGGTAGGTGCCAGCTTTACGTGAGCATCCCCACGGAGGCAACGGTGGCCTTGCCATACACTAGCCCCCTGCTCTTCGGGAAATCCCGGTATTTATACATTTACAGAGGAGGGGGTTTCGACACACGTGACCAGCGAGTGCCGAAACACGCCTCTGTTGCTGACTCTCAGCATAGGGAGCCTATGGCACATTTGCCCGCTGGTCAGGCGCGCTGCACACACCATAGCCATCCCGTCTATTGGTACGTAGGCTTTGTACACACGGCATATTGTCAATCATGCTTAAGCCAATAGCAAGATGTTGCAAGGATTCCTACCTCCACGTCCTCCCCTGTTGGGATCACTCTGCACGGCTCGACCTTAAGGAGAAGGAGCTGTGACATTGAGAAGATGGTAAACAGCTGGATATCTGCACAGCTCGGTCTTGAGGAGAAGGAGCTGTGGTAAACAACTAAGAGGAAGCAAAGGACAGCGCATGATATTTTGTATATAGCCAATTGCAATAATGTGTGTAACAAGCTGTAACCAATCATGAGTGTGTGCGCAGTGGCTAAGCAAAAATTATGATATATATTGGAGTCAGACAAGACAATAAACGGCTTTGGAATATAACTCTCACAGAGTTGTGAAGTCCATCTTTCTCCCGCGCTCCCCTAGTATTGTTCAACTTTCTTATCTCTCTGGGAAACCATCTGGTTTCTCTCACCCAGCCTGTTATCTACTTCTCACCCAGCTATCTGTTTTTCTCACTGTGCTAATTGCAGTGTTCTCATGGGCCGAAAGTCCATCTTTTAACCCCTCTGCTGCGGTTTTCTCGCCTATCTACTTCTTAATCAGGGTCCAACTACGGACCAAAATCCCATCTTTTAACCCCTCCGTACACAGCCTGTCAGCCTGACCTCGGTACCGGGGAAGATTATGGAGAGGTTCATCTTGAAGGTGCTCACAGGGCATGTGCAGGACAACCAAGGGATCAGGCCCAGCCAGCAGGGGTTCATGAAAGGCAGGTCCTGCTTGACCAACCTGATCTCCTTCTATGACCAGGTGACCCGCCTAGTGGATGAGGGAGAGACTGTGGACGTTGTCTACCTGGACTTTAGTAAAGCCTTTGACAGCCTCTCCCACAGCATTCTCCTGGAGAAATTGGTGGCTTGTGGCTTAGACAGGTGTACTCTTCGCTGGGTAAAGAACTGGCTGGATGGGCAAGCTCAGAGTGTTGTGGTGAATGGCATTAAATCCAGCTGGTGGCCGGTCACAAGTGGTGTTCCCCAGGGCTCGGTTCTGGGAACGGTCTTGTTCAATATCTTTATCGATGACCTGCATGAGGGGATCGAGTGCTCCCTCAGTAAGTTTGCAGACGACACCAAAAGTTGGGTGGGAGTGTTGATCTGCTGGAGGGTAGGAGGGCTCTGCAGAGGGATCTGGAGAGGCTGGATCGATGGGCGGAGGTCAACTGTATGAGGTTTAATAAGGCCAGGTGCCGGGTCCTGCACTTGGGTCACAACAACCCCGTGCAAGGCTACAGGCTTGGGGAGGAGTGGCTGGAGAGCAGCCCGGCGGAAAAGGACCTGAGGGTGCTGGTTGACAGCCAGCTGAATATGAGCCGGCAGTGTGCCTAGGTGGGCAAGGTGGCCAACAGCATCCTGGCCTGTATCAGCAATAGTGTGGCCAGCAGGAGTAGGGAAGTGATTGTGCCCATGTATTCGGCACTGGTGAGGCCGCAGCTTGAATACTGTGTTCCGTTTTGGGCCCCTCACTACAAGAAGGACATTGAGGTTCTCGAGCGTGTCCAAAGAAGGGCAACAAAGCTGGTGAGGGGCCTGGAGAACAAGTCTGATGAGGAGCGGCTGAGGGAACTGGGGTTGTTCATCCTGGAGAAGAGGAGGCTGAGGGGAGACCTTATCGCTCTCTACAAATACCTGAAAGGGGGTTGTGGCGACGAGGGCGCTGGTCCCTTCTCCCGAGTAACTAGCGATAGGACGAGAGGAAATGGCCTCAAGTTGTGCCAGGGGAGGTTTAGATTAGATATTAGGAAAAATTTCTTCACCGAGAGAGTGGTCAAACATTGGAACAGGCTGCCCAGGGAGGTGGTGGAGTCACCATCACTGGAAATGTTCAAAAAACGTGTAGACGTCACGCTTTGGGACATGGTTTAGGGGGCATGGTGGTGTTGGGTTGATGGTTGGACTTGATGATCTTGAAGGTCTTAATGATTCTGTGATTCTGTGATTCTGTGAAATTGTTTAAACGTTCCCTGACTTGATCCTCCTCTATTGAAGGTAAATCTTTATTGCTCCAGACTTTCCCACTAGTCTCCAGGTCCTGGGCTTCCTGAGTTTACAAAACTCTTCAATTTGTGACCTTCATGCTTTTTCATATGTATAGCTTCAATGTAATATGGCTTCCTATAAAAACAGAGCTGGCAAAATTTTCTTAGCTTTCATTTTTCCTAAGTTCTGTTTTTACACAAGTTTTTCCAAGAAGAGGAAATTTCTCAGAAAAGTTTTTCTTTCAGTTAAACTTCCCTGTTTGCTTAAAGAGTCTTGCTAATTTAAAAAAATAAGGATCAGCACTTTCATTTTATTGCTTAGCCATTTTTAATAAATGGTTGGTTTTAGTCACCAGATACAAATCCCCTCACTGCTGTGCTACCTCTTCACTACGTGGAGAGAAAAGAGGATAAACTGCTTTGACTGTTTGCACTCTTTATGAACACGTTAGATGAGCTGGCAACATGCAGGGCCTCTCTGCATGTGTTCTACTCCTGGAGCTGTCATGAGTTTGCCCAAGCCTGCTAATCTCCCCATATGTGCAGTTCAATTCATAGGGGGACTTTCACCCTTGCTGCACAGCGTAATTTCAATTTACCTGAATTTCATTCCTGGTTGCTTTTAATCCTCTCTTAGGCTGGGCTGTCTATAAAAGCATGTTCTGTTTCCACACAGTATGAGTTAACTGTACAGATATCAGCACATCTGTGTGCAAGCTGTTCAAAGGGGTGTGCATGTGCTGAGGGGTTGAGAAATGCCAGCCCTTGGATACATTTTCCCCAGCCGATCTGTGAAGGTAACCTGATATATTTACCCACTCTGTCAGGGTGCCAGGAGACTGGTGTTCATAGGCTTCCTTGCCTCTGTCATGCTCCATTTGGGTGACAGCTATCCCTTCTGGGTGCAGTGCATCACACGAGTTCCTACATTTGAATAACAAAGGGCTTAGAGTTAGATGGGGATTCCAGTGCACTGTTAAGAAGTGGTGAGAAGCTGCCAAGGCCATCAGGCCTGGAACAGGCATCTTCATGGTGCTATCAGGATTCTCAATATGGCCATGCAGGTGCTCTCCTCCTAGCCATAGGGAACTTTGAGAAATTCAAGACATGCAGAAAGATTACAGCCGCCAGCCAGGTGAGCGGACTTCTGCCTGGCTGTTCCGATGCTGGGATAATGGGGCTGACATTCAGCAAATGGAAGGCAAAGCAGCCAAACAGCTGGGTTCCCTTGCTAGGAACTGGGGAACTGAGAGAGGAATTGGAAAAGAGGCAGCAATCTGCAGTCTCTGGAGACGAGAGTGTGAGTGCAAGATATCCATTCAAGGAAGATCTTGTGAACTCCCCAGGAAAGTGGACAGCCGCAGATGAAGGCATCCAGTACCTAAGAGAATTAGCGGTGCTAATTGGTGTAGCTACTGTGAATACAGAGAAGATCAAACAGCTATCAAAACTGTTATTGTGTCTGTCTTGCTGTAGAACAGGCTGCCCCTTCTGATTCTTCCTCCTGCTCCCTCTCAGGAGGAGCTTCTTCCTCTCTTACTAACCAGGTCAACCTCCGCTTCCATTGTTTCTCCTTGGAGCAACTGTCATAGTTGAGGGTTGGGTTTCTGGTTGAGCCACAGTGTCCATTTGTGTGACCTCAGGGTGAGAGACCTTCTCAGTGTCCGTTTGTGTGCTCTTGGATGGGGACATCCTCTTGCTCTTTTGAGGGCACTGGACAGTAGCTTGATAGGCATGGGCGAGGTCCCATCACAGCATTAGAAGTTGCTGCATTTCATTGGGGCAGGCAAGGCTCCCCTCTTTCAAATGCTGTACCAATTCAATGGCATTACATGCCTGTACAGGTGTAAAATCCCAGGCTAACAAACAGAGGTGATAATGGCCACCTGCCCAAATCCTCCCATACACCCTGACACCCAAGATCGACCGCCTCAGCGCATGTTCCTGTGTGGCATTCCCACTTAGTTGTTTAACCTTATGAACATTAATCAAAATGAATATCAGGCTCATGATACATACCAGTGCAAACAGTCTGATTGCATAGGGATATTCAAGAAACTGAAAGACCATTACAAGAAGCCTGGAAAGACCTATTCTGGAGGAGAGGAAGGGGTAGGTGCCATTCTTCCCTCTCTTCACAAAGCATCTCTCAGAGGAGAAAAGGGGGAAGGTGTAATTGCTGATTTTCTCCGTGAGATGGTTCTCGGAGTACTGGGACAGCAGCAATGAGCCCAAATACCAGATTAGGCTCAAGGCCAGTGCTTTTATCATATCTCTCACAGGCAAAGCAAAACAAAGTGATAAACAACACAGCAAACAGCAAAAACTGAAAACAGCCATTGACAAGTCTTGTTGTACAGTAAGAAAAGGATCAAGCACCAGAGCAGGGGAGGGAACACATAAGTCAGCATCCAAAGTAAATATTTAAGCATCACGAGCAGCAACAGTAAATAGCCTGCCAAGTAGCAGCTCAGATAAACAGGTATAATGGCTAGAAGTTCAGTCTAACACACTCTGATCAAATCTTTTGTTATCTTGAACCTTTTCGAGTCCCATCTAGAATGCCAAAAACAACTGTGGTGGGTTGACCCCAGCTGGTAGTTTAGCATCACACAGCTGCTTGCTCACTCCCCCCTGCAATAGGATGGAGGAAAGAATAGGAAGAGCAAAAGAGAGAAAACTCGTGGGTCAAGATAAAGATAGTTTAATAAGCAAAGGAGAGAGGAAGAAAAAAACCCAAAACAACTGATGCAAAGGCAATCACCCACCACCTCTCACAAATAGACGAATGCCCAGTCAATCTTCGAGCAATGGTTACCTACATAAAATCCCCCTCCCCTCAGTTTTTATTGCTGAGCCTGATGTTATATGGCATGGAATATCCCTTTGGTCAATCTGGGTCAGCTGTCCTGGTTGTTTCCCCTACCAACCTCTTGCCCATCCCCGGCCTACTTGCTGCGGGGTGGCAGAGTGGGAAAAAGCCTTGATGCTGTGCAAGCGCTGTTCAACAACAGCCAAAACACTGGTGTGTTATAAACACTGGTTTAGTCACAAATCTAAAATAGCACCATATGGTCTGCTATGAAGAAAATTAACTCCATCCCAGCCAGACCCAGTACATAAGTAAACCCTGGTCCTTGAATGATAAGGGACCCCTTCCTTAGGGATTTCGACTGCTGCAGGATGAGAAAGAAGAACGTGCCTCCCAGTCCAAACATCTCCAGGATTTGCCAAGTACCTTATCACCCAGCTGAGACCAGGGTGTATGGTTTTCTGCAGGGCTACTCTGATGGGCTCCAGGTTTTATATTAACTAATCACACAGCTTCCTGGAGATGAGATTCTCATCCCCTGAGATTCCCCAGGGCTTTCAGCATTTTTTGAAGTAAGCCATTATACTGCTCTACCTTTCCAGACATTTGGGGATGATAGGGAATGTGATATACTTCTTCTAATCCATGATCTTTGATCCGTTTCTGAGTGGCTGTGTTTTTGAAACAGCTTCCATTATCTGAGTCTAGCCTAAGTGGCATCCAATGGCACCAACAGATATGCTTATTTTTTCCTTCTAGGGTGCTATTTGCATTCTCTTTCTGAGTGGGGAAAGCTTCTAGCTACTCTATATTGGGCATGAATGGTAGGGTTTTGGGAGCAAGGGGCTGCAGGGGTGAGCTGTGTGGGAGGAGGCCATGAACTGCCCTGTGCCAGTCACAGCCAATTCCAGCCAGCTCAGCGACAGATGAAAACGCCACACCATGTGCCAAAACTTCAGCCAGTCAGAGGAGTACATGGCACCTCTGCTCAAACATATTTAAGAAATTGCAGTAGCTGCTAGGGGTAGGAGACACAAAAGGAAAGACAGGAGGAGACATGTAAGGACGCGTGTGAGAGAAGTGGAGAAGGCAAGTAGAAGGGGACATTGCTGGGAACATGGCTGGAGATGCACTCTTGGAAGCAGACACTCTGTTCCAGAGGAAGTACACCTCTGAAGGGACTACAGCCCATGGAGGTAATCCACACCAGAGCAGGTATGCCCCTGAAGAGACTGTGGCCTGAGGGATCCACAACAGAGCAGAGGAAACAAGTAAGCAGCAAGGAGATGTGGAAAAAAATTAGTAAGAAGACAGGAGCTGCAGTGTATTGGGTGTCTGTGGCAAGGTTTTGGTAGTGGTGGGGGCTGCAGGGGTGGCCTCTGTGGGAGAAGATAAGGGGCTGCCCTGTGCCAGACACAGCTGGTTCCAGCCGGCTCAGCAATGGACCCACTGCAGGCCAAAGCTGGACCAATTAGCAAAGTCTGTGGCATCTCTGTGAAAGCATATTTAAGAAAGATTAGAAAATGCTGGACAGAGAGAGGCAGAGGGAACAAAAAGGAGTGAGAAACAACAGAGGGAACACCAAGGTCAGAGGAGAAGGTGCTCCATGGCACCAGAGTAGATATTCTCTGCAGCCCATGGAGAACCCATGCCGGAGCAGAGGAAAAGTATGAGAAGGAAGGAGCGGCAGAGAGAAACCACTGTGCACTGACTTTAACACCCCCCCCCTTGCGCCGCTTATTACCTCACTGAAGGGACTGAGTGTAACCTGTGGTGATAACAAGGTGGGGAGGAGAAGAATCTGGAGTGAAGGAGTGAAGTTGAGCCTAGGAAAGGGGGGAGGAAAGGTGTTTTCCCTATGTGTTTTAACGTTTGTCTTTTTCCTTCCCAATACCTGAATCAGTAATTAAATATATACATATAAATTGGCAATAAATTAACTTAATTTTTCCCCAAGTTGAGTCTGTTTTGCCAGCAACAGTAATTGGTAAGCAATCTCCCCATATTTATCTTGACCCATGAGCTTTCTCATTCCTGTTCTTCCTATTGTCTCCCCCATTGAGCAGGAGGGAGGGAGCGTCTGGGTGGGAGTTTGGTTGCTCAGCTGAGGCTGACCAACCACAGGCAGAAAGAAACCATTACACACTGACCTCAATCTCTCCTGCGACACCCATCGCCTCACCAAAGGGACTAAGAAGCAAGGAATGGCAAAAAAACCCTATTATGCGCCAACCCCAACCTCCTGTACTGCCCATTGCCTCAGTGATGAAATTGAGTAGGACTGAGTGCAATGTGCAGCAAAAACAAGGGGAGTTGAGACTACGAAGCAGGGAGGAGAGGTGTTAGACTGAAGTTGAGCCTGGAGAGGGGGGAGACAAAGTGTTTTTCCTAAGTTTTTCTTTAATTGTTTATCTTTTCTCAATACCTGAATCAGAAATTAAAAGTTTATGCTGAGTTCAGACGGTTTTGCCCACAACACCACTGTTGTGATAGCTCTAGCCCATCTCTGTTGTGCAGGACAGTGTTTAAAGTGGCATGGGTCCCAAACTCCTCATAGCTTCGGTCTCCCAAGCCAAAAGCTGTATCCTGTCTGCTTCAGCTTCCCAGCACTGTCACAGCCACTGCAGGGGCATTTCCCTAACGCGGTAGCTGTCAGTGACCTGCATTTCTGTAGTTTTGCTCTGAGTAAAGGACCGCTGACTGATCACATTCTGGGGAGCAGCACTCCTGTTTCTGTGGGTTTCCTTGATCACTGTAATGGGGGTTGCCTGATAGGACAGTATCTGTACTGGTTTTGTCTGGGAGAGAGTTAATTTTCTTCATAGTAGCTAGTATGGGTCTATGTTTTGGATTTGTGCTGGAAACAGTATTGGTAACACACTGATGATTTAGTTATTGCTGAGCAGTGCTTACACAGAGTCAGGGCCTTTTCTGCTTCTCACACTGCCCCACCAGCAAGTAGGCTGAGGGTGCACAAGACGCTGGGAGGAGACACAGCTGGGACAGCTGACCCCAACTGACCAAAAGGATATTCCATACCATATGCCATCATGCTCAGCATATAAAGATGGGGGAAGAAGACATTTGGAATTATGGCACTGTGGTAGGTTGACCTTGGCTGGATGCCAGGAGCCCACCAAAGCCGGTCTATCACTCCCCCTCCTCAGCTGGACAAGGAAGAGAAAATATAATGAGAAGCCTGCGGGTCGAGATAAGGACAGGGAGAGATCATTCACCAATTACCATCACAGGCAAAACAGACTCAAATTGGGGAAATTAGTTTAATTTATTGCCAATCAAAATCAGAGCAGGATAATGAGAAATAAAACCAAATCTTAAAACACCTTCCCCACACCCCTCCCTTCTTCCCAGGCTCAACTTTGCTCCCAATTTCTCTAGTCCTCCCCTCCGAGCGGCACAGGGGGACAAGGAATGGGGGTTACGGTCAGTTCGTCACACATTATTTCTGCTGCTCCTTCCCCCTCAGGGGGAAGACTCACACTCTTCCCCTGCTCCAGTGTGGTGTCCCTCCCACGGGAGACAGTCCTCCATGAACTTCTCCAATGTGAGTCCTTCCCACAGGCTGCAGTTCTTCACGAACTGTTCCAGCCTGGGTCCCTTCCACGGGGTGCGGTCCTTCAGGAACAGACTGCTCCAGCGTGGGTCCCCTTGCGGGGTCACAAGTCCTGCCAGTAAACCTGCTCCAATGTGGGCTCCTCTCCTGATTGGCTCAGCCTCAGCCAGCGGCGGGTCCGTCTTGGAGCCGGCTAGCATTGGCTCTGTCGGACACAGGGGAAACTTCTAGCAACTTCTCACAGAAGCCACCCCTGTAGCCTTCCTGCTACCAAAACCTTGCCACGCAAACCCAATACAGGCACTTGTCTTCCCAAGTAACAGTTATGCGTGATGGAGCCCTGCTTTCCTGGAGATGGATGAACACCTGCCTGCCAATGGGGAGTAGTGAATGAATTCCTTGTTTTGTTTTGCTTGCATGCTCATCTTTTGCTTTACCTATGAAACTGTCTTTATCTCAACCCATGAGTTTTCTCACTTTTACCCTTCCGATACTCTCCCCCATCCCACTGGGTGGGGGAGTGAGTGAGCGGCTGTGTGGTGCTCAGCTGCCTACTGGGGTTAAACCACTCTCCATACCATTTTTCAGGATCCCACTCCCAATCAGCCACTTCAAGTTACACTGTTCCTGTAGCAGCTCAAGCAGAGCTTTCTATTTGGGCAGTTTGGTAATACTAGCTGCTAACGTCTGACGGAGTCCCTCTTTCATGCTGAATACTTGCTAATGCTTCCTTTGCCAAACCATTACTTTGACAGACTGTCAGCTTGACTCCAGACTTCTGCTAAGCCATCTGGATCTCTGTGGAGCTAAACTTGAGGCATAAGGTAAGACCAAGGGCACCCCCGCAGTGAAGCAGCATGCCTGAGGGACAGGATGCCATCCAGAGGGACCTGGACAAGCTCGAGGAATGGGCCCCTGTGAACCTCATGAGGTTCAACAAGGCCAATTGCAGGGTCCTGCACCTGGGTCGGGGCAACCCCTGGTATCAATACAGGCTGGGGGATGAAGGGATTGAGAGCAGCCCTGCAGAGAAGGACTTGGGGGTACTGGTGGATGAGAAGCTGGACATGAGCCGGCAGCGTGCACTCGCAGCCCAGAAGACCAACCATATCGTGGGCTGCATCCAAAGAAGCATGGCCAGCAGGTCGAGGGAGGTGATTCTGCCCCTCCACTCCGCTCTGGTGAGACCCCACCTGGAGTCCTGCATCCAGCTCCGGAGCCCTCAGCACAGGAAAGACATGGACCTGTTGGAGCGGGTCCAGAGGAAGGCCACAAAAATGATCAGAGGGATGGAACACCTCTCCTATGAGGACAGGCTGAGAGAGTTGGGGTTGTTCAGCCTGGAGAAGAGAAGGCTCCAGGGAGACCTTATTGCAGCCTTCCAGTACTTAAAGGGGGCTTATAGGAAAGATGGGGACAGACTTTTTAGCAGGGCCTGTTGTGATAGGACAAGGGGTAATGGTTTTAAACTAAAAGAGGGCAGATTTTGACTAGATATAAGGAAGACATTTTTCACAATGAGGGTGGTGAGACACTGGAACAGGTTGCCCAGAGAGATGCCCCATCCCTGGAAACATTCAAGATCCGGTTGGACGGGGCTCTGAGCAACCTGCTCTAGTTGAAGATGTCCCTGCTTGTTGCAGGGGGATTGGACTAGATGACCTTTAAAGGTCCCTTACAACCCAAAGATTCTATGATTCTATGAGTCTATGACCTCTCTCCCAGCGTTTCACAGGTGTCACATACCTTCTGAAACTCCCGGGCTAATGTTCTTGGATCCTGAACTCGGACACGGTCCAGTCTCCAGGCCACTGGGGCATGGGCTTGAAGCAGGTACTTCTCCTACATCTCCTCCCAATCACCTTCAAAACCCACTACAATTCTCTCAGGTCCCTCCTTTTCCCAACTGTTTACACATTTTCTGCACTCCCCCCAACCCCGCAAATAACAGGTACACCACTCTGTGGCAGGTCAACCTTGGCCAAGAGCCAGGCACCCACCCAGCTGTTCATTCACTCCCCCTCCTCAAACAGGACAGAAGGAGAAAATGAAAGGAAAAATCCTGTGGGTTGAGATAAAGACAGGGAGATCACTTACCAGTTACTGTCTGTATTGGGTTTGCATGGCTAGGTTTTGGTAGCAGGAGGGCTACAGGGGTGGCTTCTGTGAAAAGCTGCTAGAAGCTTCCCACATGTCCGATAGAGCCAATGCCAGCCGGCTCCAAGATGGACCTGCCTCTGGCCAAGGCCGAGCCAATCAGCAATGGTGGTAGTGCCTCTGTGATAACATGTTGTATGGGGTCTGGCTGAGATGGAGTTAATTTTCCCCATAGCAGACCTCATAGTGCTGTGCGTTGTATTGGTAGCTAGAACGGTGTTAATAACACAACGGTGTTTTGGCTACCGTTGAGCAGTGCTCGCGCAGCATCAAGGCTGTCTCCAACATTTCCCCCCCACCAGTAGGCTGGGGGTGGGCAAGATCTTGGGATCGTGCTTCCCGGGAAGTGGCTGAACATCACCTGCTGATGGGAAGTAGAGAGTAAATCTTTTGTTTTCTTTTGCTTCTGCACGCGGCCTTTGCTTTTTGCTTATTAAACTGCCTTTATCTTGACCCACGTGTTTGGTTATTTTTTTTCCATCCTAATTTCTTCCCCCCGTCCTGCTGAGGAGGGGAGTGATATAGTGGCTTGGTGGCACCTGGCATCCAGCCAAGGTCAATGCACCACAGTCCTTTTTGGCACCCAACGTGGGGCTCGAGATAACGGCAGTTGTGCATTAAGCTGCTATAGCTATAGTAGTTATTAAGTGGCAATCTCCTGTGCGGGTCACGGAGTTTGCTGGCTGCACTGCTTATCTCTTTATTTTGCTGAGCTTGGGAACATGTTGATAGAAATAATGGCTGTGTGCTTTGCCCTGGCATTGATGGCCATGCTGTGCTGGGGGAGCTATCTTGTGGAGGGGAATGGGGGAATACCTCTCCCTCTCCCTACCTGGGATTGATGTGAATGGTTTTATTATGCAGGCTCCCAAGGTCCTTGTTCAACCTTACGTGAGCTGTTTAATACTATTAATTAACACTGTTGGCATATTATGGGGTCTGTGGAATCTAGTCTCGTCCTGGTGTAAGAGAAGACAACTTTTGGGGTGAGGCGATATTGAAATATGCCCTGAGGCGGCTGGTCCCTGGGTGGCAGGGTGCGTGGAAGGATTTGGGCAGGTTCCTAGGACGGTTATCACCTCCCATAGCCTGGGACTTTACACCTGAGCAGGCAAGCAACCCTGGCAAACTGACGCACCACCTGATAGAGGGGTGCCTTGCCTACCCCAGCAAAAACCAACAGCTTCTAGCACTGAACTGGGGCCTGGCCTGTGCCTATTGAGCCACAGTTCAGTACTCTCAGAGGACTATGGTTGAGGCAGGGACCCAAACAACAACAACTATAGTAATTGCCCCAGTAGTGAAAAAGAAACAGCTGACGAGGAGAACAACGGGTCCATATCATCGCTTAGTGAGGGAGGAGGAAGAAGAGGAAAGGTTTGACCAAGAACCTGGTCCCTCAACAAGGAGATTGGAGGGAGTGAGAGAATGCAGACAGGAAGTGGAAACTACCCAGTCCCTGACCTCATCAGAACTTCAAGACATGTGGAAAGATTACAGCCGCCAGCCAGGTGAGTGGATTGCTGCCTTGCTGCTCCGATGCTGGGATAACGGGGCCAACAGTCAGCAGCTGGAAGGTAATGAAGCCAAACAGCTGGGATCCCTTGCTAGAAACTGGGGAATTGAGAGAGGAATTGGAAAGGAGGCAGCAATCTGCAGTCTCTGGAGACGGCTCCTCTCAAGTGTGAGGGCAAGATATCCATTCAAGGAAGATCTTGTGAACTCCCCAGGAAAGTGGACAGCCGCAGATGAAAGCATCCCATACCTGAGAGAATTAGCAGTGCTGGAAGTCATCTACAGACAATGACGAGGTCTCCAAAGATCTGGAGGGTGTCCTGTGCACACGGGCTATGTGGAGGAAGGTGATTCAAAGTACCCCAGCATCATATTCTAACAGCTTGGCAGCAATGTATTGCCCGGATATAGATACACCAACTGTGGGGAGAGTCTCTTCTTGGCTCCAAAACTTCGAGGAAAATCTCTGTACCTCCTCATCCCTATGGGCCAGCGCCTTGGCTGTCAGGGGTGCCCTCAGAAATCAGTCCTCTCCTGCCCCGGTCAGAGGGAAAGGGAGCCCCAGGCACATGCCACGTGGCGCACTCTGGTTTTTCCTGCATGACCAGGGGGAGGACATGAGGAAGCTGGAAGCCCGAGTATGTGAACTGAGAGGGAAGACAGCTGTTAAGAAGGGGCCAACCAAGAAGGCTGACAGTTTAATTGCTGTAGAGGCACAAGAAGGAAATCAGCGATCTCCAAGACACAGAAGAACTGAAATCACCTCCCTTGATCTCGGTGAGGGGACTTCTGGTCTGGCACCGCAAAGGTCAGACAGTGAATACTCTGACGAAAAGGGTGATGCCCCTGAACATCTACAATACATCGATGACATCATCATATGGGGAAACAAGGCAGAGGAAGTGTTTGAGAAGGGAAAAAGTGTTATTCAGATTCTTCTGAAAGCTGGTTTTGCCATAAAGAAAAGCAAGGTCAAGGGACCTGCACAGGAGATTCAGTTCTTGGGAATAAAATGGCAGGACGGACACCATCATGTGCCTAAGGATGTGGTCAACAAGACAGCAGCTATGTCTCCACCAGCTAACAGGAAGGAAACACAAGCAATTGCAGTGCTAAGAGAAGATATGTTTCTGTACCACCACATTCTGAAGTGGCTCGACCTCCCTCATATGCTGCTAGTATCTCTTTTTCATTTGGGGTGTAGTGGGATTCTGATCCTCCATACCCCCCGCTCTAAAACCCTAATGGTCAACCTCGGGTTTCTCCTGATGTTTTCTGCCAGAGGCTCCAGGTAAGACCATGCTCCCCAGCTGCAGTGTAGAGTACATTTTGCACAGTACATGTTCAGGGGCATCACCCTTTTCCAGTGCAGTGTGGATTAGTCCATGACAAATGGTGGGGCTGTGCTTCCACCCCTGGGGCGGTCAATTCCAGGTGTATTGGACACCCCTCCACGTGAAAGCAAACTGTGGCCTGTGCTCTGCTGCCAAAGGAATTGAAAACAACCGCATTGGCAATGTCAGCTGTAGCATACCACTTGGCTGCCATTGACTCCAGTTCATATTGGAGCTCTAACATATCTGGTACAGCAGCACTCAGTGCTGGCATCACTTCGTTCAGGCCATGATAGTCTACTGTTAACCTCTACCCTGCATCAGGCTTTTGCACGGGCCATATGGGGCTATGAAAAGATGAGCGAGTCTTGCTGATCACTCCGTGGCTCTCCAGTTGATGAATCAGCTCATGGATGGGAGCCAGGGAGTCTCGGTTTGTGCGATATTGCCGCCGGTGCACTGTCTGGGTAGCGATCGGTACCTGCTGTTCTTCAACTCGCAGCAATCCCACAACAAAGGGATCTTCTGAGAGGCCAGGCAGGGTTGATAGCTGTTTGATCTTCTCTGTATTCACAGTAGCTACACCAAAAGCCCACCGGTACCCCTTTGGGTCCTTGAAGTACCCTCTCCTAAGGTAGTCTATGCCAAGGATACAAGGGGCCTCTGGGCCGGTCACAATGGGGTGCTTTTCCCACTTGTCCCGTTAAGCTCACCTCAGCCTCCAGTACAGACAATTCTTCGCATCCCCCTTGTCACTGCAGAGATCCAGATGGGTTCTGAGCCCCTATGCCCTGATGGCACTGTCATACACTCTGCACCAGTGTCTATCAAATCCTTGTACTTCTGTGGGTCTGATGTGCCAGGCCATCAAATTCATACAGTCCAGTATACCCGGTCATCCCTTTCCTCCTCCTGGCCGAAGGTGGGGACCCTCTATTCCTGTTCTTCATCAGAGTATTCACTGTCTGACCTTTGCGGTGCCAGACCAGAAGTCCCCTCACCGAGATCAAGGGAGGTGATTTCAGTTCTTCTGTGTCTTGGAGATCGCTGATTTCCTTCTTGTGCCTCTACAGCAATTAAACTGTCAGCCTTCTTGGTTGGCCCCTTCTTAACAGCTGTCTTCCCTCTCAGTTCACATACTCGGGCTTCCAGCTTCCTCATGTCCTCCCCCTGGTCATGCAGGAAAAACCAGAGTGCGCCACGTGGCATGTGCCTGGGGCTCCCTTTCCCTCTGACCGGGGCAGGAGAGGACTGATTTCTGAGGGCACCCCTGACAGCCAAGGCGCTGGCCCATAGGGATGAGGAGGTACAGAGATTTTCCTCGAAGTTTTGGAGCCAAGAAGAGACTCTCCCCACAGTTGGTGTATCTATATCCGGGCAATACATTGCTGCCAAGCTGTTAGAATATGATGCTGGGGTACTTTGAATCACCTTCCTCCACATAGCCCGTGTGCACAGGACACCCTCCAGATCTTTGGAGACCTCGTCATTGTCTGTAGATGACTTCCAGCACTGCTAATTCTCTCAGGTATGGGATGCTTTCATCTGCGGCTGTCCACTTTCCTGGGGAGTTCACAAGATCTTCCTTGAATGGATATCTTGCCCTCACACTTGAGAGGAGCCGTCTCCAGAGACTGCAGATTGCTGCCTCCTTTCCAATTCCTCTCTCAATTCCCCAGTTTCTAGCAAGGGATCCCAGCTGTTTGGCTTCATTACCTTCCAGCTGCTGACTGTTGGCCCCGTTATCCCAGCATCGGAGCAGCAAGGCAGCAATCCACTCACCTGGCTGGCGGCTGTAATCTTTCCACATGTCTTGAAGTTCTGATGAGGTCAGGGACTGGGTAGTTTCCACTTCCTGTCTGCATTCTCTCACTCCCTCCAATCTCCTTGTTGAGGGACCAGGTTCTTGGTCAAACCTTTCCTCTTCTTCCTCCTCCCTCACTAAGCGATGATATGGACCCGTTGTTCTCCTCGTCAGCTGTTTCTTTTTCACTACTGGGGCAATTACTATAGTTGTTGTTGTTTGGGTCCCTGCCTCAACCATAGTCCTCTGAGAGTACTGAACTGTGGCTCAATAGGCACAGGCCAGGCCCCAGTTCAGTGCTAGAAGCTGTTGGTTTTTGCTGGGGTAGGCAAGGCACCCCTCTATCAGGTGGTGCGTCAGTTTGCCAGGGTTGCTTGCCTGCTCAGGTGTAAAGTCCCAGGCTATGGGAGGTGATAACCGTCCTAGGAACCTGCCCAAATCCTTCCACGCACCCTGCCACCCAGGGACCAGCCGCCTCAGGGCATATTTCAATATCGCCTCACCCCAAAAGTTGTCTTCTCTTACACCAGGACGAGACTAGATTCCACAGACCCCATAATATGCCAACAGTGTTAATTAATAGTATTAAACAGCTCACGTAAGGTTGAACAAGGACCTTGGGAGCCTGCATAATAAAACCATTCACATCAATCCCAGGTAGGGAGAGGGAGAGGTATTCCCCCATTCCCCTCCACAAGATAGCTCCCCCAGCACAGCATGGCCATCAATGCCAGGGCAAAGCACACAGCCATTATTTCTATCAACATGTTCCCAAGCTCAGCAAAATAAAGAGATAAGCAGTGCAGCCAGCAAACTCCGTGACCCGCACAGGAGATTGCCACTTAATAACTACTATAGCTATAGCAGCTTAATGCACAACTGCCGTTATCTCGAGCCCCACGTTGGGTGCCAAAAAGGACTGTGGTGCATTGACCTTGGCTGGATGCCAGGTGCCACCAAGCCACTATATCACTCCCCTCCTCAGCAGGACGGGGGAAGAAATTAGGATGGAAAAAAAATAACCAAACACGTGGGGTCAAGATAAAGGCAGTTTAATAAGCAAAAAGCAAAGGCCGCGTGCAGAAGCAAAAGAAAACAAAAGATTTACTCTCTACTTCCCATCAGCAGGTGATGTTCAGCCACTTCCCGGGAAGCACGATCCCAAGATCTTGCCCACCCCCAGCCTACTGGTGGGGGGGAAATGTTGGAGACAGCCTTGATGCTGCGCGAGCACTGCTCAACGGTAGCCAAAACACCGTTGTGTTATTAACACCGTTCTAGCTACCAATACAACGCACAGCACTATGAGGTCTGCTATGGGGAAAATTAACTCCATCTCAGCCAGACCCCATACAACATGTTATCACAGAGGCACTACCACCATTGCTGATTGGCTCGGCCTTGGCCAGAGGCAGGTCCATCTTGGAGCCGGCTGGCATTGGCTCTATCGGACATGTGGGAAGCTTCTAGCAGCTTTTCACAGAAGCCACCCCTGTAGCCCTCCTGCTACCAAAACCTAGCCATGCAAACCCAATACAGACAGTAACTGGTAAGTGATCTCCCTGTCTTTATCTCAACCCACAGGATTTTTCCTTTCATTTTCTCCTTCTGTCCTGTTTGAGGAGGGGGAGTGAATGAACAGCTGGGTGGGTGCCTGGCTCTTGGCCAAGGTTGACCTGCCACAGAGTGGTGTACCTGTTATTTGCGGGGTTGGGGGGAGTGCAGAAAATGTGTAAACAGTTGGGAAAAGGAGGGACCTGAGAGAATTGTAGTGGGTTTTGAAGGTGATTGGGAGGAGATGTAGGAGAAGTACCTGCTTCAAGCCCATGCCCCAGTGGCCTGGAGACTGGACCGTGTCCGAGTTCAGGATCCAAGAACATTAGCCCGGGAGTTTCAGAAGGTATGTGACACCTGTGAAACGCTGGGAGAGAGGTCATAGACTCATAGAATCATAGAATCTTTGGGTTGTAAGGGACCTTTAAAGGTCATCTAGTCCAATCCCCCTGCAACAAGCAGGGACATCTTCAACTAGAGCAGGTTGCTCAGAGCCCCGTCCAACCGGATCTTGAATGTTTCCAGGGATGGGGCATCTCTCTGGGCAACCTGTTCCAGTGTCTCACCACCCTCATTGTGAAAAATGTCTTCCTTATATCTAGTCAAAATCTGCCCTCTTTTAGTTTAAAACCATTACCCCTTGTCCTATCACAACAGGCCCTGCTAAAAAGTCTGTCCCCATCTTTCCTATAAGCCCCCTTTAAGTACTGGAAGGCTGCAATAAGGTCTCCCTGGAGCCTTCTCTTCTCCAGGCTGAACAACCCCAACTCTCTCAGCCTGTCCTCATAGGAGAGGTGTTCCATCCCTCTGATCATTTTTGTGGCCTTCCTCTGGACCCGCTCCAACAGGTCCATGTCTTTCCTGTGCTGAGGGCTCCGGAGCTGGATGCAGGACTCCAGGTGGGGTCTCACCAGAGCGGAGTGGAGGGGCAGAATCACCTCCCTCGACCTGCTGGCCATGCTTCTTTGGATGCAGCCCACGATATGGTTGGTCTTCTGGGCTGCGAGTGCACGCTGCCGGCTCATGTCCAGCTTCTCATCCACCAGTACCCCCAAGTCCTTCTCTGCAGGGCTGCTCTCAATCCCTTCATCCCCCAGCCTGTATTGATACCAGGGGTTGCCCCGACCCAGGTGCAGGACCCTGCAATTGGCCTTGTTGAACCTCATGAGGTTCACAGGGGCCCATTCCTCGAGCTTGTCCAGGTCCCTCTGGATGGCATCCTGTCCCTCAGGCATGCTGCTTCACTGCGGGGGTGCCCTTGGTCTTACCTTATGCCTCAAGTTTAGCTCCACAGAGATCCAGATGGCTTAGCAGAAGTCTGGAGTCAAGCTGACAGTCTGTCAAAGTAATGGTTTGGCAAAGGAAGCATTAGCAAGTATTCAGCATGAAAGAGGGACTCCGTCAGACGTTAGCAGCTAGTATTACCAAACTGCCCAAATAGAAAGCTCTGCTTGAGCTGCTACAGGAACAGTGTAACTTGAAGTGGCTGATTGGGAGTGGGATCCTGAAAAATGGTATGGAGAGTGGTTTAACCCCAGTAGGCAGCTGAGCACCACACAGCCGCTCACTCACTCCCCCACCCAGTGGGATGGGGGAGAGTATCGGAAGGGTAAAAGTGAGAAAACTCATGGGTTGAGATAAAGACAGTTTCATAGGTAAAGCAAAAGATGAGCATGCAAGCAAAACAAAACAAGGAATTCATTCACTACTCCCCATTGGCAGGCAGGTGTTCATCCATCTCCAGGAAAGCAGGGCTCCATCACGCATAACTGTTACTTGGGAAGACAAGTGCCTGTATTGGGTTTGCGTGGCAAGGTTTTGGTAGCAGGAAGGCTACAGGGGTGGCTTCTGTGAGAAGTTGCTAGAAGTTTCCCCTGTGTCCGACAGAGCCAATGCTAGCCGGCTCCAAGACGGACCCGCCGCTGGCTGAGGCTGAGCCAATCAGGAGAGGAGCCCACATTGGAGCAGGTTTACTGGCAGGACTTGTGACCCCGCAAGGGGACCCACGCTGGAGCAGTCTGTTCCTGAAGGACCGCACCCCGTGGAAGGGACCCAGGCTGGAACAGTTCGTGAAGAACTGCAGCCTGTGGGAAGGACTCACATTGGAGAAGTTCATGGAGGACTGTCTCCCGTGGGAGGGACACCACACTGGAGCAGGGGAAGAGTGTGAGTCTTCCCCCTGAGGGGGAAGGAGCAGCAGAAATAATGTGTGACGAACTGACCGTAACCCCCATTCCTTGTCCCCCTGTGCCGCTCGGAGGGGAGGACTAGAGAAATTGGGAGCAAAGTTGAGCCTGGGAAGAAGGGAGGGGTGTGGGGAAGGTGTTTTAAGATTTGGTTTTATTTCTCATTATCCTGCTCTGATTTTGATTGGCAATAAATTAAACTAATTTCCCCAATTTGAGTCTGTTTTGCCTGTGATGGTAATTGGTGAATGATCTCTCCCTGTCCTTATCTCGACCCGCAGGCTTCTCATTATATTTTCTCTTCCTTGTCCAGCTGAGGAGGGGGAGTGATAGACCGGCTTTGGTGGGCTCCTGGCATCCAGCCAAGGTCAACCTACCACAGTGCCATAATTCCAAATGTCTTCTTCCCCCATCTTTATATGCTGAGCATGATGGCATATGGTATGGAATATCCTTTTGGTCAGTTGGGGTCAGCTGTCCCAGCTGTGTCTCCTCCCAGCGTCTTGTGCACCCTCAGCCTACTTGCTGGTGGGGCAGTGTGAGAAGCAGAAAAGGCCCTGACTCTGTGTAAGCACTGCTCAGCAATAACTAAATCATCAGTGTGTTACCAATACTGTTTCCAGCACAAATCCAAAACATAGACCCATACTAGCTACTATGAAGAAAATTAACTCTCTCCCAGACAAAACCAGTACAGATACTGTCCTATCAGGCAACCCCCATTACAGTGATCAAGGAAACCCACAGAAACAGGAGTGCTGCTCCCCAGAATGTGATCAGTCAGCGGTCCTTTACTCAGAGCAAAACTACAGAAATGCAGGTCACTGACAGCTACCGCGTTAGGGAAATGCCCCTGCAGTGGCTGTGACAGTGCTGGGAAGCTGAAGCAGACAGGATACAGCTTTTGGCTTGGGAGACCGAAGCTATGAGGAGTTTGGGACCCATGCCACTTTAAACACTGTCCTGCACAACAGAGATGGGCTAGAGCTATCACAACAGTGGTGTTGTGGGCAAAACCGTCTGAACTCAGCATAAACTTTTAATTTCTGATTCAGGTATTGAGAAAAGATAAACAATTAAAGAAAAACTTAGGAAAAACACTTTGTCTCCCCCCTCTCCAGGCTCAACTTCAGTCTAACACCTCTCCTCCCTGCTTCGTAGTCTCAACTCCCCTTGTTTTTGCTGCACATTGCACTCAGTCCTACTCAATTTCATCACTGAGGCAATGGGCAGTACAGGAGGTTGGGGTTGGCGCATAATAGGGTTTTTTTGCCATTCCTTGCTTCTTAGTCCCTTTGGTGAGGCGATGGGTGTCGCAGGAGAGATTGAGGTCAGTGTGTAATGGTTTCTTTCTGCCTGTGGTTGGTCAGCCTCAGCTGAGCAACCAAACTCCCACCCAGACGCTCCCTCCCTCCTGCTCAATGGGGGAGACAATAGGAAGAACAGGAATGAGAAAGCTCATGGGTCAAGATAAATATGGGGAGATTGCTTACCAATTACTGTTGCTGGCAAAACAGACTCAACTTGGGGAAAAATTAAGTTAATTTATTGCCAATTTATATGTATATATTTAATTACTGATTCAGGTATTGGGAAGGAAAAAGACAAACGTTAAAACACATAGGGAAAACACCTTTCCTCCCCCCTTTCCTAGGCTCAACTTCACTCCTTCACTCCAGATTCTTCTCCTCCCCACCTTGTTATCACCACAGGTTACACTCAGTCCCTTCAGTGAGGTAATAAGCGGCGCAAGGGGGGGGGTGTTAAAGTCAGTGCACAGTGGTTTCTCTCTGCCGCTCCTTCCTTCTCATACTTTTCCTCTGCTCCGGCATGGGTTCTCCATGGGCTGCAGAGAATATCTACTCTGGTGCCATGGAGCACCTTCTCCTCTGACCTTGGTGTTCCCTCTGTTGTTTCTCACTCCTTTTTGTTCCCTCTGCCTCTCTCTGTCCAGCATTTTCTAATCTTTCTTAAATATGCTTTCACAGAGATGCCACAGACTTTGCTAATTGGTCCAGCTTTGGCCTGCAGTGGGTCCATTGCTGAGCCGGCTGGAACCAGCTGTGTCTGGCACAGGGCAGCCCCTTATCTTCTCCCACAGAGGCCACCCCTGCAGCCCCCACCACTACCAAAACCTTGCCACAGACACCCAATACACTGCAGCTCCTGTCTTCTTACTAATTTTTTTCCACATCTCCTTGCTGCTTACTTGTTTCCTCTGCTCTGTTGTGGATCCCTCAGGCCACAGTCTCTTCAGGGGCATACCTGCTCTGGTGTGGATTACCTCCATGGGCTGTAGTCCCTTCAGAGGTGTACTTCCTCTGGAACAGAGTGTCTGCTTCCAAGAGTGCATCTCCAGCCATGTTCCCAGCAATGTCCCCTTCTACTTGCCTTCTCCACTTCTCTCACACGCGTCCTTACATGTCTCCTCCTGTCTTTCCTTTTGTGTCTCCTACCCCTAGCAGCTACTGCAATTTCTTAAATATGTTTGAGCAGAGGTGCCATGTACTCCTCTGACTGGCTGAAGTTTTGGCACATGGTGTGGCGTTTTCATCTGTCGCTGAGCTGGCTGGAATTGGCTGTGACTGGCACAGGGCAGTTCATGGCCTCCTCCCACACAGCTCACCCCTGCAGCCCCTTGCTCCCAAAACCCTACCATTCATGCCCAATATAGAGTAGCTAGAAGCTTTCCCCACTCAGAAAGAGAATGCAAATAGCACCCTAGAAGGAAAAAATAAGCATATCTGTTGGTGCCATTGGATGCCACTTAGGCTAGACTCAGATAATGGAAGCTGTTTCAAAAACACAGCCACTCAGAAACGGATCAAAGATCATGGATTAGAAGAAGTATATCACATTCCCTATCATCCCCAAATGTCTGGAAAGGTAGAGCAGTATAATGGCTTACTTCAAAAAATGCTGAAAGCCCTGGGGAATCTCAGGGGATGAGAATCTCATCTCCAGGAAGCTGTGTGATTAGTTAATATAAAACCTGGAGCCCATCAGAGTAGCCCTGCAGAAAACCATACACCCTGGTCTCAGCTGGGTGATAAGGTACTTGGCAAATCCTGGAGATGTTTGGACTGGGAGGCACGTTCTTCTTTCTCATCCTGCAGCAGTCGAAATCCCTAAGGAAGGGGTCCCTTATCATTCAAGGACCAGGGTTTACTTATGTACTGGGTCTGGCTGGGATGGAGTTAATTTTCTTCATAGCAGACCATATGGTGCTATTTTAGATTTGTGACTAAACCAGTGTTTATAACACACCAGTGTTTTGGCTGTTGTTGAACAGCGCTTGCACAGCATCAAGGCTTTTTCCCACTCTGCCACCCCGCAGCAAGTAGGCCGGGGATGGGCAAGAGGTTGGTAGGGGAAACAACCAGGACAGCTGACCCAGATTGACCAAAGGGATATTCCATGCCATATAACATCAGGCTCAGCAATAAAAACTGAGGGGAGGGGGATTTTATGTAGGTAACCATTGCTCGAAGATTGACTGGGCATTCGTCTATTTGTGAGAGGTGGTGGGTGATTGCCTTTGCATCAGTTGTTTTGGGTTTTTTTCTTCCTCTCTCCTTTGCTTATTAAACTATCTTTATCTTGACCCACGAGTTTTCTCTCTTTTGCTCTTCCTATTCTTTCCTCCATCCTATTGCAGGGGGGAGTGAGCAAGCAGCTGTGTGATGCTAAACTACCAGCTGGGGTCAACCCACCACAGTTGTTTTTGGCATTCTAGATGGGACTCGAAAAGGTTCAAGATAACAAAAGATTTGATCAGAGTGTGTTAGACTGAACTTCTAGCCATTATACCTGTTTATCTGAGCTGCTACTTGGCAGGCTATTTACTGTTGCTGCTCGTGATGCTTAAATATTTACTTTGGATGCTGACTTATGTGTTCCCTCCCCTGCTCTGGTGCTTGATCCTTTTCTTACTGTACAACAAGACTTGTCAATGGCTGTTTTCAGTTTTTGCTGTTTGCTGTGTTGTTTATCACTTTGTTTTGCTTTGCCTGTGAGAGATATGATAAAAGCACTGGCCTTGAGCCTAATCTGGTATTTGGGCTCATTGCTGCTGTCCCAGTACTCCGAGAACCATCTCACGGAGAAAATCAGCAATTACACCTTCCCCCTTTTCTCCTCTGAGAGATGCTTTGTGAAGAGAGGGAAGAATGGCACCTACCCCTTCCTCTCCTCCAGAATAGGTCTTTCCAGGCTTCTTGTAATGGTCTTTCAGTTTCTTGAATATCCCTATGCAATCAGACTGTTTGCACTGGTATGTATCATGAGCCTGATATTCATTTTGATTAATGTTCATAAGGTTAAACAACTAAGTGGGAATGCCACACAGGAACATGCGCTGAGGCGGTCGATCTTGGGTGTCAGGGTGTATGGGAGGATTTGGGCAGGTGGCCATTATCACCTCTGTTTGTTAGCCTGGGATTTTACACCTGTACAGGCATGTAATGCCATTGAATTGGTACAGCATTTGAAAGAGGGGAGCCTTGCCTGCCCCAATGAAATGCAGCAACTTCTAATGCTGTGATGGGACCTCGCCCATGCCTATCAAGCTACTGTCCAGTGCCCTCAAAAGAGCAAGAGGATGTCCCCATCCAAGAGCACACAAACGGACACTGAGAAGGTCTCTCACCCTGAGGTCACACAAATGGACACTGTGGCTCAACCAGAAACCCAACCCTCAACTATGACAGTTGCTCCAAGGAGAAACAATGGAAGCGGAGGTTGACCTGGTTAGTAAGAGAGGAAGAAGCTCCTCCTGAGAGGGAGCAGGAGGAAGAATCAGAAGGGGCAGCCTGTTCTACAGCAAGACAGACACAATAACAGTTTTGATAGCTGTTTGATCTTCTCTGTATTCACAGTAGCTACACCAATTAGCACCGCTAATTCTCTTAGGTACTGGATGCCTTCATCTGCGGCTGTCCACTTTCCTGGGGAGTTCACAAGATCTTCCTTGAATGGATATCTTGCACTCACACTCTCGTCTCCAGAGACTGCAGATTGCTGCCTCTTTTCCAATTCCTCTCTCAGTTCCCCAGTTCCTAGCAAGGGAACCCAGCTGTTTGGCTGCTTTGCCTTCCATTTGCTGAATGTCAGCCCCATTATCCCAGCATCGGAACAGCCAGGCAGAAGTCCGCTCACCTGGCTGGCGGCTGTAATCTTTCTGCATGTCTTGAATTTCTCAAAGTTCCCTATGGCTAGGAGGAGAGCACCTGCATGGCCATATTGAGAATCCTGATAGCACCATGAAGATGCCTGTTCCAGGCCTGATGGCCTTGGCAGCTTCTCACCACTTCTTAACAGTGCACTGGAATCCCCATCTAACTCTAAGCCCTTTGTTATTCAAATGTAGGAACTCGTGTGATGCACTGCACCCAGAAGGGATAGCTGTCACCCAAATGGAGCATGACAGAGGCAAGGAAGCCTATGAACACCAGTCTCCTGGCACCCTGACAGAGTGGGTAAATATATCAGGTTACCTTCACAGATCGGCTGGGGAAAATGTATCCAAGGGCTGGCATTTCTCAACCCCTCAGCACATGCACACCCCTTTGAACAGCTTGCACACAGATGTGCTGATATCTGTACAGTTAACTCATACTGTGTGGAAACAGAACATGCTTTTATAGACAGCCCAGCCTAAGAGAGGATTAAAAGCAACCAGGAATGAAATTCAGGTAAATTGAAATTACGCTGTGCAGCAAGGGTGAAAGTCCCCCTATGAATTGAACTGCACATATGGGGAGATTAGCAGGCTTGGGCAAACTCATGACAGCTCCAGGAGTAGAACACATGCAGAGAGGCCCTGCATGTTGCCAGCTCATCTAACGTGTTCATAAAGAGTGCAAACAGTCAAAGCAGTTTATCCTCTTTTCTCTCCACGTAGTGAAGAGGTAGCACAGCAGTGAGGGGATTTGTATCTGGTGACTAAAACCAACCATTTATTAAAAATGGCTAAGCAATAAAATGAAAGTGCTGATCCTTATTTTTTTAAATTAGCAAGACTCTTTAAGCAAACAGGGAAGTTTAACTGAAAGAAAAACTTTTCTGAGAAATTTCCTCTTCTTGGAAAAACTTGTGTAAAAACAGAACTTAGGAAAAATGAAAGCTAAGAAAATTTTGCCAGCTCTGTTTTTATAGGAAGCCATATTACATTGAAGCTATACATATGAAAAAGCATGAAGGTCACAAATTGAAGAGTTTTGTAAACTCAGGAAGCCCAGGACCTGGAGACTAGTGGGAAAGTCTGGAGCAATAAAGATTTACCTTCAATAGAGGAGGATCAAGTCAGGGAACGTTTAAACAATTTCACAGAATCACAGAATCACAGAATCATTAAGACCTTCAAGATCATCAAGTCCAACCATCAACCCAACACCACCATGCCCCCTAAACCATGTCCCAAAGCGTGACGTCTACACGTTTTTTGAACATTTCCAGTGATGGTGACTCCACCACCTCCCTGGGCAGCCTGTTCCAATGTTTGACCACTCTCTCGGTGAAGAAATTTTTCCTAATATCTAATCTAAACCTCCCCTGGCACAACTTGAGGCCATTTCCTCTCGTCCTATCGCTAGTTACTCGGGAGAAGGGACCAGCGCCCTCGTCGCCACAACCCCCTTTCAGGTATTTGTAGAGAGCGATAAGGTCTCCCCTCAGCCTCCTCTTCTCCAGGATGAACAACCCCAGTTCCCTCAGCCGCTCCTCATCAGACTTGTTCTCCAGGCCCCTCACCAGCTTTGTTGCCCTTCTTTGGACACGCTCGAGAACCTCAATGTCCTTCTTGTAGTGAGGGGCCCAAAACGGAACACAGTATTCAAGCTGCGGCCTCACCAGTGCCGAATACATGGGCACAATCACTTCCCTACTCCTGCTGGCCACACTATTGCTGATACAGGCCAGGATGCTGTTGGCCACCTTGCCCACCTAGGCACACTGCCGGCTCATATTCAGCTGGCTGTCAACCAGCACCCTCAGGTCCTTTTCCGCCGGGCTGCTCTCCAGCCACTCCTCCCCAAGCCTGTAGCCTTGCACGGGGTTGTTGTGACCCAAGTGCAGGACCCGGCACCTGGCCTTATTAAACCTCATACAGTTGACCTCCGCCCATCGATCCAGCCTCTCCAGATCCCTCTGCAGAGCCCTCCTACCCTCCAGCAGATCAACACTCCCACCCAACTTTTGGTGTCGTCTGCAAACTTACTGAGGGAGCACTCGATCCCCTCATGCAGGTCATCGATAAAGATATTGAACAAGACCGTTCCCAGAACCGAGCCCTGGGGAACACCACTTGTGACCGGCCACCAGCTGGATTTAATGCCATTCACCACAACACTCTGAGCTTGCCCATCCAGCCAGTTCTTTACCCAGCGAAGAGTACACCTGTCTAAGCCACAAGCCACCAATTTCTCCAGGAGAATGCTGTGGGAGAGGCTGTCAAAGGCTTTACTAAAGTCCAGGTAGACAACGTCCACAGTCTCTCCCTCATCCACTAGGCGGGTCACCTGGTCATAGAAGGAGATCAGGTTGGTCAAGCAGGACCTGCCTTTCATGAACCCCTGCTGGCTGGGCCTGATCCCTTGGTTGTCCTGCACATGCCCTGTGAGCACCTTCAAGATGAACCTCTCCATAATCTTCCCCGGTACCGAGGTCAGGCTGACAGGCTGTGTACGGAGGGGTTAAAAGATGGGATTTTGGTCCGTAGTTGGACCCTGATTAAGAAGTAGATAGGCGAGAAAACCGCAGCAGAGGGGTTAAAAGATGGACTTTCGGCCCATGAGAACACTGCAATTAGCACAGTGAGAAAAACAGATAGCTGGGTGAGAAGTAGATAACAGGCTGGGTGAGAGAAACCAGATGGTTTCCCAGAGAGATAAGAAAGTTGAACAATACTAGGGGAGCGCGGGAGAAAGATGGACTTCACAACTCTGTGAGAGTTATATTCCAAAGCCGTTTATTGTCTTGTCTGACTCCAATATATATCATAATTTTTGCTTAGCCACTGCGCACACACTCATGATTGGTTACAGCTTGTTACACACATTATTGCAATTGGCTATATACAAAATATCATGCGCTGTCCTTTGCTTCCTCTTAGTTGTTTACCACAGCTCCTTCTCCTCAAGACCGAGCTGTGCAGATATCCAGCTGTTTACCATCTTCTCAATGTCACAGCTCCTTCTCCTTAAGGTCGAGCCGTGCAGAGTGATCCCAACAGGGGAGGACGTGGAGGTAGGAATCCTTGCAACATCTTGCTATTGGCTTAAGCATGATTGACAATATGCCGTGTGTACAAAGCCTACGTACCAATAGACGGGATGGCTATGGTGTGTGCAGCGCGCCTGACCAGCGGGCAAATGTGCCATAGGCTCCCTATGCTGAGAGTCAGCAACAGAGGCGTGTTTCGGCACTCGCTGGTCACGTGTGTCGAAACCCCCTCCTCTGTAAATGTATAAATACCGGGATTTCCCGAAGAGCAGGGGGCTAGTGTATGGCAAGGCCACCGTTGCCTCCGTGGGGATGCTCACGTAAAGCTGGCACCTACCGACTGCTGGGCTGAGTTCGCGTGGCGCAGAACGACACAAGAATGTACGGATGGGCCATCTTCCTCACAGTCCTCGGGTCGGTAAGACAATTGCTTTGCAAGATACCCTTAGTGTAACGCATGCTTGTAGGTAGTAAAATGCTTGCTGCTCTTTCCTTGTAGTCTGTGTATATGTGTCTACCCTTCTCGGGAATCCTCGAAACAACCCTAGGACACAGGCCTATAGTTCCCCAGATCCTCCTTCCGGCCCTTCTTGTAGATGGGTGTCACATTGGCAAGCCTCCAGTCGTCTGGGACCTCCCCTGTTAACCAAGACTGCTGATAAATGATGGAGAGTGGCTCAGCAAGCTCCTCCGCCAGCTCTCTCAGTACTCTTGGGTGGATCCCATCAGGCCCCATAGGCTTGTGGGTGTCCAGGTGGCTTAGCAGGTCCTTAACTGTTTCCTGCTGGATTATGGGGAGTTTATTGTGCTCTCCATCCCCGTCTTCCAGCTCAGGGGGCTGAATACCCTGCGGATACCTGGTCTGGCTATTAAAGACTAAGGCAAAGGCGGCATTAAGAACCTCCGCCTTTGTCCTCATCCTTGGTGACAACGTTCCCCCCCATATCCAGTAAGGGATGGAGATTCTCCTTGCCTCTCTTTTTGTTGTTATTATATTTGTAAAAGCAATTTTTGTTATCCTTTATGATCGTGGCCAGACTGAGCTCTAGCTGGGCTTTTGCCTTTCTAATTTTGTCCCTGCTTGACCTAACAAGATCCTTGTACTCTTCTTGAGTTGCCTTCCCCTTCTTCCAAAGGTGATAAACTCTCCTTTTTTCCCTGAGTCCCAGCAAAAGCTCCCTATTCAGCCAGGCTGGCTGTGTTCCCTGCCAGCTCGTCTTACAGCACATGGGGACTGACTGCTCCTGCACCTTTAAGATTTCCTTCTTGAAGAATATCCAGCCTTCCTGGACCCTTTTGCCCTTCAGGATTGTCTCCCAAGGGACTCTCTCAACCAGTGTCCTGAACAGGCCCAAGTCTGCCCTCCAGAAGTCCATGGTAGTGGTTTTGCTGATCCCCCTCCTTTCTTCACCAAGAATTGAGAATTCTATCATGTCATCATTGCTAAACCCAAGACGGCCTCCGACCACCACATCTCCCACCAGTCCTTCTCTGTTTGTAAACAGCAGGTCAAGCAAGGCACCTCCCCTGGTAGGCTCACTTACCAGCTGTGTCTGGAAGTTATCTTCCACACACTCCAGGAACCTCCTAGACTGTTTCCTCTCTGCTGTGTTGTATTTCCAGCAGACGTCCGGTAAGTTGAAGTCCCCCATGAGAACAAGGGCTAGCCACTGTGAGACTTCTGCCAGCCGCTTGTAGAATGCTTTGTCTGCCTCTTCATCCTGGTTGGGTGGTCTATAACAGACTCCCAGCAGGATAGCTGCCTTGTTGGCCTTCCCCCTCATCCTTACCCATAAGCACTCGGCCTCATCATCACAGTTGTTGAACTCTAGACAATCAAAACACTCCCTAACATGCAGAGCCACCCCACCGCCTCTCCTTCCATGCCTATCCCTTCTGAAAAGCTTATAGCCATCCATTGCAGCACTCCAGTCGTGAGAGTCATCCCACCAGGTTTCTGTGATGGCGACTAAGTCATAGCTGTCCTGCTGCACAATGGCTTCCAGCTCCTCCTGTTTGCTGCCCATGCTGCGTGCATTGGTGTAGATGCACTTGAGCTGGGCTAATCGATTTCACCCCCAACATTGGCATGCCACCCCTAGGCTTATCTCTAGTGAGCCTAGTTTTATCCCCTTCCCCCTTCGAATCTAGTTTAAAGCCCTCTCAGTGAGGCCCACCAACTCATGAGGAAATATCCTTTTGCTGCTTGGAGACAGCTGAACTCCATCTGCTGCCAGTAGGCCCTGTGCTGTGTAAACCTCCCCATGGTCAAAAAAACCAAAATTCTGCCGATGGCACCAGCCTCCGAGCCACATGTTAACCAGGTGTGTTTTCCTATTCCTTTCAGTGTTCCTCCCTGCCACTGAAGGGATCCTGCTCCATCAACCATTCGCCCCTGCACTCTGAAGTCCCTTTTAATCGCTTTTAGACTTCTTTGTGCAGCCTCGTCGCTGCCAACCTGCATAACCAAAAGTGGGTAGTAATCAGTGTCCGTGGGACCTAATGGGATGCACCCACGAGTGCTGAGGGAGTTGGACAATGTCATTGTGAGGCCACTCTTGATTATCTTTGAAAGGTCATGGCAATCAGGAGAGGTTCCTGAAGACTGGAGGAAAACAAATGTCACCCCTATCATCACAAAAGCCAAAGGACAAAAAGGAAGATCCAGGGAACTAAAAGGTGGTCAGCCTTTCTTCTTCCTCCTTGGGGAGGTGATGGAGCAAATCAACCTGCAAACCATCTCCAGAAATATTAAGGACAAGAAGGTGAATGGATAGTTAGAATGGATTCGCAAAGGGGAAATCATGTTTGACCAACCTGATAGCCTTCTATGATGAAATCATCGTCTCAGTGGACTGGGGGGAAGCAGAGGATGTTGTTTATCTTGACTTTGGCAAGGCTTTTGACACTGTCTCCTATAACATCATCATAGACAAGCTGGTGCAGTACGGGCTAGATAAGTGGACAGTGGGGTGGATTGGAAAACTGGATGAACTGCTGGGCTCAAAAGGTTGTGATCAGCAGCTTGAAGTCTAGCTGGGGTCCAGTAACTAGTGGTGTATCCTGGGGTCTATACGGGGGCCAATACTGTTTATCATCTTCATTAATAACCCGGATGATGGTACAGAGTGCACGCTCAGCAAGCCTGCATATGATACATTATTGGGAGGAGTTTCTGATACACCAGAAGGTTGTGCTGCCATTCAGAGAGACCTGGACAGGCTGGAGAACTTTGCAGAGAGGAATCTCATGAAGTCCAACAAGGGGAAATGTCAAGTCCTGCACCTGAGGAGGAATAACCCTATGCACCACTACACACTGGGGGCTGACTGGCTGGAAAGCAGCTTTGCAGAAAAGGACCTGGGGATCCTGGTGGACTCCAGGTTGAACATGAACCAGCAATGGTATCCTGGGCTGCATTAGGCAAAGTATTGCCAGCAAGTCGAGGGAGGTGATCCTTCCCCTCTACTTAGAACTGGTGAGGCCACACACCTGGATCCTGTGTCCAGTTCCGGGCTTCCCAGTACAAGACAAACATGGACACACTGGGATGAGTTCAAGTGAAGGGCCACTAAGTAAGGTATTGGAGCATCTCTCATATGAGGAGAGGCTCAGAGATCTGTAACTCTTCAGCCTCAAGAAAAGAAGGATTAGTGGGGATCTTATCAATGTGTCTAAATAACTGATAGGGAGTAAAGACAGAGACAGACACTTCTCAGTGGTACCCAGTGACAGAACCAGAGGCAATGGGCACAAATTGAAATACAGCAAATCCAGGGAACTACAGGCCTGTCAGCCTCACCTCTGTAGGTATTTTACAGGAGAAACTTAAACTACTTTGCTGGTATATCAGCTCAAACCAGTTTGACCATTGACCGCATAGTATTGTGTAAAGAGAAACTTGTAAAGTGCATGCATAAAGTTTGGGGTCATCCTGGGGGCACGCTGAGGAAGATTTGAGAAGACTCTAGAAGGAGAGGAGGGCATGCGCCGAAGAAGACACGCCTATTCATGAATATGTATTAGCAGACAGGATATAAACCAAGAACAGGAACTGTACTGCGTGCGTCTTGGTGGAGCGGAGACTCCCAGCGCACCCAGCGCTGTTTGCTTGCCTCTATTCATTTAATAAATTTTAAACTTAAATTGGAATCCTCTTTGGGACTAAATCATTTATCACATATATTACCGAAGGATTTGTAGTTATAGAGCGCTTTGCCCTAAAAGCTTTCCATGTTCCTCTAATGACACCGCTAATTTCAGTGTGATTAATTATTTGCAAATTAGGAACTAGGACGCCCATGGTACAGTCCCCTGACCAGTTCCCGGGCAGCTGTTTCCCAGCCCATTGTTCTCCACACAGCCACCATAACCCTGCTGGTAGATTGAAAAGGGATTGCCCGGGGAGGAAAGAGACAGACAGATGGTGTCCTGTCCTGTTTGATTCGCTAATGTTACCCATACATTTTCTTTTGGCTGAGGTGGCATCCAGATTGCGATGACACCTGATAGTGTCAAGATGTGTCCGAGGACGACGATGGTGACTGTTTCGCCCATGGTTTTACCCATTTTGCGGGTACCCAACGAGTTCCAGAATCTGTAATGACACAAGCATAACCTCGTCCCCAGGTTAGCAGCTGAAAAGGTCCTTCCCACATATTCTTTTCCAAATTTTTAACTTTTACTTGCACATTTTGTGTTAACTCAAACAGACTTCCTGTCATTCCTTTTACATGTTTTATTATGGGAGGTACTGTTTCTCCTTCTGCTAGACGCAAATAATTTAACACATATAAGGCTTTATTCAAACGTTCTTGGGGTGGTGTGGTAGCCTCTCCCCCTTTTTGTTTTTGCAATAAACACTTCAGGGAATGATTCATTCGTTCAACAATAGCTTGTGCAGTTGGGGAATGCGGTATTCCAGTAACATGCGTCACTCCCCATTGAGCAAAAAATGGTTGGGTTGACTGGGCTACATAACCAGGACCATTATCGGTTTTAATTTGTAGGGGTATACCATGGGCTGCGAATGCAGCTCGCAAATGCTTTTGTACATGCCTACTAGTTTCTCCTGCTTGTGCAGTGGCCCAAACTACTGCAGGATAGCAATCAATTGAAACATGAACATATTTAAATCTTCCAAAGTCAGCGACATGTGTCACATCCATCTGCCATAGTTATAGCGAATGCAATCCTCGGGGATTTACTGTAATCGCGATTCCTGGGCCTATTTGTTGACAATCAGCACAAGTCTGTATAATAGCTCTAGCGTCACCTGCACTTAGATTAAATTGTCTCGCTAAAACTTTGGCAGATTGATGGAAAAAGGCATGAGAGGCTTGTGCTTGACCTAAATGGTCCGGGGCAGGTCCAGCCCATACTGCGGCAGTCAGCCGATCGGCTCTTGCATTTCCTTCCACCAATTCCCCTGGAAGGTTGGTATGGCTGCGTATATGCATAACGTAATAAGGATGTCGTCTTTTCTGCAATAAAAACCAAAGCGTTCTAAATTGTTGATATAGCTGTTCCTGCTGTACTTGTCTGAGGATTGAACCTTCCAATCTTTGGAGTACTCCAGCTACATAGAAAGAATCAGTAATTATATTCACAGGTTCTTCAGACCATAATTTAAAGGCTTCAATTACTGCCTGTAGTTCTAACTTTTGAACTGATCCTGGCACAACAAGTATCCGTTCTTTCCATTCTCCGTGCTCTCGCCATACTATTGCTGCCTTGCCTGTCTTCCCACCACCATCCGTAAACACTGTAGCACCTTGAACTGGATATTGACTACACTTTGATTTTTCTTCTACTTCATGGTTTTTAAAAAAGGTAAACATTTTGTGTGATGGATAATTAATCTGAATGTCACCTTCAAATCCTGCTAATGCAGTTTGCAAGGGGACAGAGTGCTGCAAAGCCCAAGTCAAATATTCTTGTTGTAATGGTATTAAAATCGTTCTCGGGTCCTTTGCTGATATATCAATAATTCTGTTGCGCCCTTTCATAATCAAATTTGCAAAACACTCTGCTTTCGTGGTGATGGTTTTTCTCTGCTGCTGGGGCAAAAAGACCCACTCTAAAATTCTCAATGGGTCCGCTTTTGATTCTAGCTTTGTTATCCACTGTATTATAAGCGCATAGGGATGTCGCTCGTGATTGATTACTGCCAAAGTGATCCCTATCGAGGGGTCTACCCTAGAACTAAATGCTTGAGTTACCTTTTCAGAAATGTTTGCTACTGCTTCCCGGGCTTCCTTGGTCAATTGCCGAGGAGAGTTTAACCTGCTATCCCCTCGCAACAGCTGAACCAAGGGCTCCATATCTTGGTTTGTGATCCCACAAATAGGTCGAATCCAATTAACGTCTCCTACCAATTTTTGTACATCATTTAATGTTTTAATCTGAATTCTTAATTCAACCTTCTGGGGGGTCACCGACGTTTCAGTGATCATCCACCCCAAGTACCTCCAAGGCGCTTCAGCTTGTATCTTTTCCGGCGCCACTTGCAGCCCACTTTGTCTTAAAAGCTCAACGAGCTCCCCGATCATTTCTTCCGGATTTAATTGATCACCAGCCAACAATATGTCATCCATATAATGATAGATGAGATATTGAGGCCACCTTTTTCTGATTGGCTGTAAAGCCCAATTTACATAAATTTGACACATCGTGGGCGAATTTTTCATGCCTTGTGGCAATACTGTCCAATGATATCTTTGCATGGGTTGCGCCTTGTTTGTACTTGGGACTGAGAATGCAAAATGTTTGGCATCGTCTTTATGCAGAGGGATTGTAAAAAAGCAATCTTTGAGATCTATAATCAAAAGCTTCCAATACTTCGGTATCATACAGGGAGATGGTAGCCCTGGTTGCAAGGCTCCCATGTCCACTATAACCTTATTGACTTCTCGCAAGTCATGTAATTAGTCTCCATTTTCCACTTTTCTTTGGAATCACAAAAACAGGTGTGTTCCAAGGACTAGTGGTTGGCACAATATGGCCTTTTTCTAGCTGTTCTTTTGCCAAATCTTCCAGGTGGGCGACCTTTTCTGCAGTCAGCAGCCATTGATTTACCCACACTGGATCATCGGTTTTCCATTCCAGTTTGAGCACAGGTCGCGTTTCAATGGCCGCTACCGAAAACCCTGCGGATCGCTAGAGAGTGATACATTCATTTGACTCAATACATCCCGCCCAAGCAGACTTAATGGTAATGCGGCTACATAGGGTCGCACTGAACACACTAGCCCGTCTGGATTTTCACAGGTTAGAGTTGTTACGCTCTGTTGTGTTGCAGAAAACCCACCGACCCCTACAAGTCCGTGAGCTGGAGACTGAGCCAGCCAGCCTGGCGGCCACTCTCGCTAACTGATTATGGTCGCATCAGCTCCTGTATCCACTAACATATCGATGGTCCATTGTCGCGGTCGCACGGTGGGGCCAGGATGCCTAAACTTCATTTTCAAAGTCGGTTTTCTTCTGCTGATATCTAATGCTAGAAAGATTTGTGGTCTTCCTGTTGAGCCAAACCCTCCATTCCCCCTCACTGATTGCGTTGCCTGAGGTACAGAAGCAGTAAAAGGCACCAGTTGTGCGATACGTTGGGGCATCATAAACCAACGTGTCCCATAAGGTAACTTCTACTGTTGTTTCCACGTCCATTCCGGCGCTCCCTCTGGTTCGGGCGCTGAGGCTTGCCAAGCAGCCTGGTGGTGCTTCCCCATTTGTGTCATCGCGCAGGGTGCCTTCGCGCTCGCTCGCCTGTTTCTCAATTTCATACCATCCCGATGATACTTTGAACAACATTCTGAGGCTTGATGACCAAATTTTTGACATCGACCACATGGTGCTCCTGCTGGGCCTATTCCTTGCTGAAAGGGTCCTTGTTGGAAGGATTTATGACCTGTCTCAATCTGCCTAGGTCCTTTCCTTGTGGCCTTGCGCTGAGCTCTAAAATGGCCTGTCTTTCCACAAATAAAACATTTTTTCTCCCCTTTTCCATTTATAAATGGCTTAATTGCTGCTGCAAAGGCACTCGCGAGTGTTTCTGCCTGATGTGTGTGTGGCAGAGCCTACTCTGTTGCAGGCTTCTACCATTTGTACTAACGTTGCTTCTTTTGGCAAAGCTAACAAAATTCTTTTACGATCTACATTGGCATTTTCTACCGCTAAATTCAACAGCACTGCTAGTTTTGCGTCTTCATTGGTATACACCTTATTCAAAGCGTCTCTCAGACGATCAACAAAAGACATATATGGTTCATCTCTCCCTTGTCTAATTTGAGTGTAAGATGGTTGCCTCTTTCCCTCCTCAGGGACTGTTCGCAACGCATTCAACGCTCGTTGCCCAACTAATTGCAAGGCTTCTAAGGGCAGCCGAGCTTGCAATCTAACATCCACAAACGGTCCCTGGCCTGTCATTTGTTGCATAGTAATGTTCTGAAGCGGATCGCCGTCTTAACGCTCCAGGTTTCTCAGGGCTTCTTGCATACAGTTTATACCATCTGTCTGCCCACAATAACCTTTGGGTTGGTGTCAACAACATATCTATCATCTGCCGACAATCCCATGGTGTAAGAACCATTCCCGTGAATATGTTATCTAATAGAGCTTGTGTGAAAGGTGATTGCAAGCCATAATTTTGTACTGCCTTCCGCACTTCCTTAATCAAGTCCCAATGAAATGGGTCCCAGCGATTGGGCCCGTGAGGCTGTACACTATCGGGAAATGCCATCAGTAACTCCGTTTTCTCGTCTTTCATTGCTCCTTAAAAAAACGTCTTTCCACCGCTCTCTAGGGTCGCCTTTCATCCTAGGCTCTTGCCTCCCTATAGTCTCTACAACAGGCTCTTCTTCTTCGTCGCTGCTATCAGGCAATGGGGGCCATAAAGGTGGCAGGGGCTCGGCTGAGGGCTTCAAAACTACGGCTTTCGATCGGTTAAGTCTGGGTGGTTTCGGGGATGGTAAAGCCCGCCCCATCGATCTTTCACACGGACACACAGGGGAACATTGAGTACATTGTTCTGGGCAACGTTGTCCCGTCTTGCCCTCACATATATCATCGTAGATCTGTTTCTCTGACTTATCTAATGCGGCCGGTTCACCCGGTGCATCTGGCACCTCAGGAGGTGCAGTCGGAGTCGCCAAAGGTCCTGGACCTTCTGACTCGGTTAAAAAGGGATTGGTTGAAGGCGGTTTAACAGCCTCCTCCGTACCAGCTGCAGCTTTTCTCTCTGCCTTCAAGGCTTTTAATGTGGTTAATATCAACTTCCATGCCGTCACTAACTCTGTGGCAGTTTTATCTCCGTTCCCAATATGTTCCCATAACATTTTTCCTATCTCCTCCCACGTCTCTGCCTTAAACGCCACAGATGGATCGGGGGGGTACCCTTTCTTTCGGCTCCAAATTAGGAGCCTTCTAAGTGTATATTCATCATATTTCAGTCCTCTCTTAGAGAGCATATGCAGCAGGAGTCTGACTATCGCCCCTTCTTCATGTGATGTCTTCTGCCCCATGCCGCCCCGGTTGCTCACCTCACCTCGCTGGGTGCTTCTCCGTTGCAACATATTCCTTTTTCTTTTTCCTTGCATCAGTCCCGCTGACTGCAATTCTTCCAACCGGGCTTCTCCCGCGGCGTCCTCTGCGCTCGACTGGTGTTCAACGATGAGATCCCATAGATTGTATCACGTCGGGGTCACCAGTTGCGGGAGAAGGATGGACTTCACAACTCTATGAGAGTTATATTCCGAAGCCCTTTATTGTCTTGTCTGACTCCAATATATATCATAATTTTTGCTTAGCCACCGCGCACACACACATGATTGGTTACAGCTTGTTACACACATTATTGCAATTGGCTATATAGAAAATATCACGCGCTGTCCACGCGCCTCTCACACAGTCAGGATTCGCTGCCTGCAGGTGTTCCTGCGCTCCTTTGCTTCCTCTTAGTTGTTTACCACAGCTCCTTCTCCTCAAGGCCGAGCCGTGCAGATATCCAGCTGTTTACCAGCTTCTCAATGCCACAGTTCCTTCTCCTTAAGGTCAAGCCCTTGCAGGGTGATCCCAACAGGACAGTGCAACTATCTTGGACCTGGAAGCCTGTGTATGTGAATTGCGGGGAAAAATAGTGGCTAAAAAGGGTCCATCCGGGAAGATTACTGCTCCGGTGGCTGTCGAGCAATTCCCCAGATATGGTAGAAGGGATGAGGATGCTTCTCTGACTTTGATGCTGATCCAATGGACATATGTCTGTGTGGCTTCGAACACCACTCATGGTACCATGATGAAGGGACTTCTTATTTACAGGAGTAAAGTAATGAACAACCTGACAAGGAATAGGGGGGTCTTTGACTCCGGCAGAGGAAAGAGACGACCAGGTTTACTGGACTGTATGGATTCAACAGCCTGGCACATTGGACCCACAGGAGTATAAGGGTTTGGTGGACACCGATGCACAGCATACCCTATTGCCATGAGGGTACAAGGGAGCGGAATGCATCTGGATTTCTGGAGTGATAGAGGGATCCCAATAGTTGTCTCTGTTGGAGATCAAGGTGAGCCTAACCAGGATCAAGTGGCAGAAGTATCCTCTTGTGACTGGCCTGGAGGCCCTGTGTATCCTTAGCATAGACTACCTCAGAAGAAGGTCTTTCAAGGACCCAAAAGGGTGCTGGAGGGCATTTGGTGTAGCCACTGTGGATACAAAAAAGATGAAATAACTGCCTACCTTGCCGGGCCTCTTGGAGGATCCTTCTGTTGTGGGATTGCTGTTTATCTGTTGTGGGTTAACAGGGATAGGAAGCTAAGCACCACACAGCTGCTTGCTCACTCCCCTGCAGTGCGATGGGAGAGAGAAAAAAAACAAAACAAAACCAAAACTCAAAAAACCACAAGTGATGCAAAAAGCAATTACTTACCACCAGTCGACCGATGACCAACCAGTCCCCAAACAACAGCAGCCCTGGAAAACTCCTCCCCCAGTTTCATTGCTTACCATGATATTATATGGTATGGAATACCCCTTTGGTCAATTTGGATCAGCTGTCCCAGATGAATTCCCTCCTAGCCTCTTGTCCACAACCAACCTACTCTCTGGGAGGGGCAGAGCGAGAAATGGATAAAGCCTTCACATTGTGTAAGCACTGCTCAGCAATAGGCAAAACCCTGGTCTCAAATCGAAAATATAGCACAATGCTATGAAGAAAATTAACTCCATCCTAGCCAAAACCAGTACAGTATTGAAGAATGGCAGGTATCCGTTGCTACCATGACATTGCACTGGCAGCAATATCACACCAACCAAGACTCCCTGGTTCCCATCCATGAGCTGATGCATCAATTGGAGAGCCAAGGAGTGATCAGCAAGACTCAATCACCCTTTAATAGTCCCATATGGCCAGTGCCAAAGTCTGATGGAGGGTGGAGGCTACAGGTGGACTACTGTGGCCTGAATGAAGTCACGCCACTGTTGAATGCTGCTGTACCAGACATGCTAGAGCTCCAATACTAACTGGAGTCAAAGGCTGCCAAGTTTGTCCTGGCTGGCTGGGAAAGACAGCATGAGTTACTCATCCCTTGGGGAAAGGGAAACCCATTAATGGGATTGCTTTTCTTCAAGGACCAAGGTGTTTGTTTCACTGTTATAAAGTAGGGGTATTCTGCACAGGGGGAGCGGAGGGGAGGAGTTGAGGTGCAGTCCATGGTTCTTTGCAGACCTCAGTAAGAAAGACCCGACAACAAATGGTTTAATAAAAAGAAGAATATAGATAGCAAGTAAATCTTACGTCCCTTCAGGTGCTGGGAACCTCGCTTTCATGCAGCAACAGACAGACTCCGGATGGATTTTCCCATGGCACGTGTACTGATTTTGGCTGGTATAGAGTTAATATTCTTCATAGTAGCTTGCATGGTGCTATGTTTTGGATTTGTGACCAAAACAGTGTTGGTAACACACTGATGTTTTAGTTATTGTTGAACAGTGCTTGCTGAGCAGTGCTTACACAGCATCAAGGCCTTTTCTGCTCCTCAAACTGCCCCACCAGCGAGTAGGCTGAGGGTGCACAAGGAGTTGGGAGGGGACACAGCTGAGAATTTGAAACTTAGAAAGTAATCATGGTGGAGGGAGTTTCTTAAGAGATGCTGATGCATTTTGATGCAATAAGGTCAAATTGTTTCACTCATGTTGAGATTTGACTGTATCACACAAAGCAGGAGATTCAGCAATTGCATCATGATGAAAATCCAGATAAGCTCAGAGACTGTCATGGTAATATACAAGTCAGCATGAGTGACACAACATGAGACTGATCAAGACTCCCCAATGAGAAAACTTCCTCCAAAATCCATCATGTTCCCACCACATCACGCAGGGGTGTCCAGCCTGAATTCCCCACTGGAAAATCCTCCCAGGAAGAATTTTTCAAGCAGCTTCAGTAAAGACAGAGCTAGAAATGGGATGATCGCTTTTAATTCCCTAGACACTGTTTCCAAGCACTGTTCTTCAGGAGACAGGAGCAGTTTGCAACACACTCCACAGTTTTTAAATTTAAATAGAGGATTATCTGTAAGCAGAGGTTCAGGCGTTGTAACATCCAAATAATCACAGTACATTGAAGGTTGGAAGGACCTCTGGAAGTCATCTGGTACAACTCCCCCTGCTCAAGCAGGGTCACCAAGAGCCAGTTGCCCAGGACCATGTCCATATGGCTTTTGAATATCTCCAAGGAGGGAGACTCCACAACCTCTCTGGGCAACCTGTTCCAGTGCTCAGTCACCCTCACAGTAAAAGAGTGTTTCCTTATGTTCAGATGGAACCTCCTGTGTTTCACTGTGTGCCCATTGCCTCTGGTCCTGTCACTGGGCACCACTTAAAAGAGCCTGGCTTCGTCTTCTTTACACCCTCCCTTCAGGTATTTATATACATTGATGAGATCCCCCCTGAGCCTTCTCTTCTCTAGGATGAACAGTCCCAGCTCTCTCAGCCTTTCCACATGAGAGATGTGCCAGTCCCTTAATCACCTTAGTGGCCTTTTGCTGGACTCCCAATAGCTATGATTGTTCAAAGATAATTGAGAGTAGCCTCGCAATGACATCAGCCAGCTCAGCACTCGTGGGTGCATCCCATCAGGGCCCATGTATGTCCAGTTTGCTTAAATATTTCCCAACTTGATCCTCCTCTACTGAAGGTAAATCTTCCTTGCTCCAGACTTTCCCCCTGGTGTCTGGGGCCTGGGATTCCTGAAGGCCAATCTTGCTGGAAAAGACTGAGGCAAAGGTGGCATTCAGTACCTCAGCCTTTTCCATGTCCTGTGTCACCAGGGCCCCTGCCCCATTCAGCAGAAGGCTCACATTTTCCCTAGCCTTCCTTTTATCACCTATGTACTTGTAGAAGCGTTTCTTGTTGTCTTTGACATCCCCAGCCAGATTCAACTCCAAGTGGGCTTTATCATTCCTTAACCGCATCTCTGCATGCTCAGAGTGTCTCTATATTCCTCCCAGATTACCCATCCTTGCTTCCACCTTCTGTATGCTTCCTTTTTGTGTCTGAGTTTGGCCAGGAGCTCCTTGTTCATCCACGCAGCCCTCCTGTCAATTTTGCCTGACTTTCCTACTTGTGGCCCTACAGACCACAAGCCACCCTGTGGTTTTACCCGCGTGACCACGGAGAGGACATGAGCAAGTGGGATGGAAAATCTACCTCGGCCCTAGAGGCAAGGGTATGTGAGCTGCAGGGAAAAACAATCACACAAGGAGGTTCTTCCAGGAAAATTGCTGCTCTGGTCTCCAGTGGGCAGCTCCCCAGAGTAGAAGGGCTGATCTTATTCCTGATTTTAATGAAGGGACTCCTAACTCATACTCAAAAGAAATGAGTAACAGGTACTATGATGAGGACTAGAGGGGCCCTGCCTCCAGCCAGGCGGAGGAAAGGCACAACCAGGTTTACTGGACTGTGTGGATTTGATGGCCTCACACGTCAGACCCGCAGGTGTATAAGGCTCTAGTGGACACTGGTGCACAGTGTAGCCTAATGCCATCAAGCCATATAGGGGCAGAACTCATCTGTATTTCTGGAGTGACAGGGGGATCCCAACAGCTGACTGTGCTGGAGGCCGAAGTGAGCCTAACTGGGAAGGAGTGGCAGAAGCACCCCATTGTGACTGGCCCAGAGGCTCCATGTATCCCTGGCATAGACTACCTCAGGAGATGGTATTTCAAGGACCCAAAAGGATACTGGTGGGCTTTTGGTATAGCTGCCTTGGAGACAGAGGAAATTAAACAGCTGCCCACCTTGCCCGGTCTCCTGGAGGACCTTTCTGTGGTGGGGTTGCTGCAGGTCGAAGAACAACAGGTGGTGGCTGCTACCACAACAGCGCACCGGTGGCAATATTGCACCAACAGAGACTCCCTGGTTCCCATCCATAAGCTGATTTGTCAGATGGAGAGCCAAGGAGTGATCAGCAAGACTCGCTCACCCTTTATCAGTCCCATATAGGAACATACTGCATGTACTGGGTTTATGTGATAAGGTTTTGGTAGCAGGGGCGGGGAGGAGGGGGCTGTAGGGGTGGCCTCTGAGAGGAGAAACCAGGGTCTGCTCCCATGTCAGAAAGAGCCAGTTACATCCAACTCCAGGATGGACCAGCTGCTGGCCACAGTTGAGCCAATCAGCGATGCTGGTGGCACCTCTGTGATAACATATTTAAGAAAAGGTAAAAAACTGCTCTGCAGCAGCTGGTAAAGGAGTGAGGAAAATGTGAGAGAAGCAATTATGCACACACCAAGGTCAATGAAGGAGGGGGAGGAGGTGCTCCAGGTGCCAGAACAGAGATTCCCCTCCAGCCCATGGTGAAGACTATGGTGATGCAGGTTGTCCCCCTTCAGCTCATGGAGGTCCATGTCAGAGCAGATATCCACACTGCCACCTATGGAGGACCCCATGACAGAGCAGGTGGATATGCCCTGAATGAAGCTGCAGCCTGTGGAGAGCCCACACTGGAGCAGGCTCCTGGCAGGAACTGCGGCCTGTGGATAGCACTCATGCTGGAGCAGTCTATTCCTGACAGACTGGAAGGCACCTGGCAGCCAGCCAAGGTTAACCCACCATCACATATATCACAGAATCACAGAATCATTAAGGTTGGAAAAGACCTTCAAGATCATCAAGTCCAACCATCAACCCAACACCACCATGCCCACTAAACCATGTCCCGAAGCACCACATCCACACGTTTTTTGAACACTCCCAGTGATGCTGACTCCACCACCTCCCTGGACAGCCTGTTCCAATGCTTGACCACTCTCTCTGTAAAGAAAATTTTCCTAATACCCAGTCTAAACCTCCCCTGGCGCAACTTGAGGCCATTTCCTCTCGTCCTATAGCTAGTTACTTGGGAGAAGAGACCAACACCCACCTCGCCACAACCCCCTTTCAGATAGTTATGGAGAGCAATAAGGTCTCCCCTCAGCCTCCTCTTCTCCAGGATGAACAACCCCAGTTCCCTCAGCCGCTCCTCATCAGACTTGTTCTCCAGACCCCTCACCAGCTTTGTTGCCCTTCTCTGGACATGATCGAGCACCTCAACATCCTTCTTGTAGTGAGGGGCCCAAAACAGAACACAGAATTCGAGGTGCGGCCTCACCAGTGCTGAGTACAGGGGGACAATCTCTTCCCTACTCCTGCTGGCCACACTATTTCTGATACAGGCCAGGACGCTGTTGGCCTTCTTGGCCACCTGGGCACACTGCCGGCTCATGTTCAGCCAGCTGTCAACCAGCACCCCCAGGTCCTTTTCTGCCAGGCAGCTCTCCAGCCACTCCTCCCCAAGCCTGTAAAAATCCCAAATCCAAAACATAGCCTCACACTAACTTCTACGAAGAAAATTAACTCTAGCCCAGCTGAAACCAGGTCACACTCTCACCCTCGCAAGCTGCTGTCTGAGCAGCTCTGTTGGCCTCATTGACACAGATGACTGCCATGGGCTCAGCATGAGATATTTAGGCTCAGCATCAGAATACATTATTTTAAGCCTAACCCAGGGGATTGTGGCCCCAGATTAGGCACCTTCAGCGTTGGATTAAGCTTTTTAAAAGTGTAGGCAGGTGCCTGAAATTGAGTTGGCAAAGCTACATCCCAAGGTGAAGTGCCTAGATTTCTGTCCAGTATGTGAGGATGGGTGGGAGCAAGCACCCTCTCCTGAAAGCCAACAGCCAATCAGGGCCCTCATTCACCTCCTTCCTCCAACCTGTAACTCTAAGCCAACACTTTTGTGTAAGTGCAGACCTCATCAGCATTGTGTGAGGTTAAGAGTGGGCCCAGCATGGCTCCCAGCTCAGAATCCCACTATTGAACTTGCACCACCACTTAGCAAATACCCCTGGGGTTAATTGTGGGACAGGCCCTGCTCATCATTAGGGTTTTAATGGTCTTGTGTGCAAATTTTTGGCAGCAGTACTAGATGAAGCAGCCCCTCGACTCCTCACACACACACTCACTCAGTTGATGTGTTCCTGACCCTGTGTCATTGTGTTATCCCTTCTATGGGATAAACTCACCCCCTATTTTTTCCTTGGGGTATTTTCCAGAAAGCTCAATAAACCTAACCCAATGCAACCACACACCAGAGGTGGGGTGGGAGGGGGAAGTGAGGTAATGTAGTTTAAACAGCATTAATATTAACTGTGATACCAGAAATAGTCTCCCCAATGGGTCCAGCTGCAACCTCCCAAGCAGAGACACCTCTTTGTATGCAAACCAAAGGGATGTACTATAGATGAGGACTGAAAAGCAAAACGAGCCCTTCCTCCCCCCACCTGCCAACCATCTGTTTCTTACAGTGATTTAAGAAACTTTAAGATGCTGCAAATGGAACGTTACACCAGTAACAAACTTTTTCCCTAGCCACCTCACCATCTTTGCCTCTCACAGTTGCACTTCCTACTTTTCTGCTGCACCACTACCAGAATACACTGTGCTCTCTTGTAAGGACCTTCTCATCAAGGAAAGAAAATTAAGCCTTCCTCACACATGCCATGGAGTTTAGTTGTACTTCAGGTCTTGGTAAGTGAACAGCTCATGCCCTTCAAAATCCTGCTGAAGGAGACAGCAAAAACAACACAAAGCCTTCTCTGCTGAGAGAAAGGATGTATTATTATTATTATTATTATTATTATTATTATTATTATTATTATGTTTTAAAATCACAGTGCACAGGGGAGGGAGGGAAAGTTTTTTACTCACAGCTCCAGAACTTATTTGCACTGTCTCTGCTTTTGGTAGTTTTCACAATGTTTCCTCTCCACTAAGTGACTGGTTGCTGGGGTTAGGTGCTACTCTTGACACTTCCTTGGGAATCAGAGTCTGAAGTGTTTTTTCCAGCAAGAAGGTTGAAGCACTGCAGGATACCCTTCTGTACTGTGAAGAACTTTAAGCTCAGGTTCACAAGACTCCTTCTGAAGTAAAGTTCAGGCAAAATGCATGAGAAGGCCATAATGCTGGAACACAGAGAGCATTTGGGGACAAACAAGGGCCATCTTTTCACAAGGCAGGCTGAACTATGCAAAAGTAACAGAGAACAAGCAGGCAGTATTCAGCTCAGATTCAGTGCATCTGAGCAGTGAAACAAAGTTTGGAAGAAGGCCCAGGACAGTAATGGTACCAATAAACCAAAATGTACCTAAGTTGCTCGATTTGCTGCTCATAGTTGCACAACATAGGAAGGTTGTCCATTTGTATGTTCAAGTACTCTGTGTCCTTGTAGTTGGCAAAAAAAAAATAATCAGTGTAAGGCAGGAGGCTTGAATGAGAAGTACTGTGTACTTTGTTTAATTTGGTTTAAAAAAAACCCAAACACAACTGTGTGTTCACAGTTGAACAAGATTAATTTCCACCGATGAGTGATTGCATGACATGCAACCTGCTTACTGAACACACAGCCAGAATTTGTTCAGTCAATAAACCACTGCAAGCTATCAACAAAAAAACCAGGACAATGTAAGCAAGTAAATCAAATCAAACATAAGAGCAAAAAAATGCAGTATTTATTTTTTGATGTATTTTGTAATACTAAACATACTGACATCTTCACGTGAGATCTCACTGTAATGCTCAGAAAGCAAGTGCCCTGGTTTCAGCTGGGCTAGAGTTAATTTTCTTCACAGAAGCTAGCGTGAGGCTATGTTTTGGATTTGGGATGAGAAAATGTTGATAATGTGCTGATGTTTTGAGTTGTTGCTAAAAGTAGTCAAGGACAGTCCAGCTTCTCGTGCTGGCCTGCTAGCAAGAAGGCTGGGGGTGCATGGGAAGCTGGGAGGGGACACAGCCAGGACAGTTGACCCAGGCTGGCCAAAGAGATATTCCATACCATATGACATCATGCTCGGTATATAAAGCTGGGGAAAAGAAGAAGGAAGGGGTGGGGGGACGTTGGGAGTTATGGCGTCTGTCTTCCCAAGAAACCATTATGCGTGATGGAGCCCTGCTTCCCTGGAGATGGCTGAACACCTGCCTGCCAATGGGGAGTAGTGAATGAATCCCTTGTTTTGCTCTGCTTGTGTGCGCGGCTTTTGCTTTACCTATTAAACTGTCTTTATCTCAACCCATGAGTTTCCTCACTTTTACTCTTCTGATTCTCTCCCCCGTTCCATCATGGGGGAGTGAGCAAGCAGCTGCGTGGTGCTTAGTTGCTGACTGGGGTTAAACCACGACAGTAAGTATTCCAAACAAAAAAACCAACAGTGATAGCTTTGTGACAATTATCGGGCTTGGAGATGCAGTATTTATTTTGCAGTATGGGTTATTTACATGGTGATATCTTTCTGAAATAATGCTTCATAGAGTTGACACCTGCAATGGATTCAGGGGCAATAAGAGCAGCTTCTATTGATACATTAATAGCAAAAGGCTGAGCAACGAAAATGAACATCTGTTGATGAATGGGGTAGGTAATTTAGCGATAGCAGACACAGACAAGGCTGAGGTGCTCACTGATGCCTTTGTCTTGGTCTTCATCAACAAGGTCTTCCAGGACTGTATGTAGAGACAGGGTTCAAGGAGAAGAACTCTACCAGTAGTGGATTGTTGGGATCACCCTGCATGGCTCGACCTTAAGGAGAAGGAGCTGTGGCATTGAGAAGCTGGTAAACAGCTGGATATCTGCACGGCTCGGCCTTGAGGAGAAGGAGCTGTGGTAAACAACTAAGAAGAAGCAAAGGAGCGCAGGAACACCTGCAAGCAGCAAATCCTGACTGTGTGAGAGGCGCATGGACAGCGCGTGATATTTTCTATATAGCCAATTGCAATAATGTGTGTAACAAGCTGTAACCAATCATGAGTGTGTGCGCGGTGACTAAACAAAAATTATGATATATATTGGAGTCAGACAAGACAATAAACGGCTTCAGAATATAACTCTCATAGAGTTGTGAAGTCCATCCTTCTCCCGCAGTGGATGAGGGTCAAATCAAGAACCCCTTGAGAAATCTCAACCCATACAAGTCCATGGGGCCAGATGGGATGCATCCAAGGGTGCTGAGAGCTGGCTGATGTCACTGGGAGGCTGCTCTCTATCATCTTGGAAAGGTTGTGGAGATCAGAGGAGGTCCTTGATGACTGAAAAAGGAAAAATGTTGCCTCCATCTTCAAAAAAGGCCAAAAAGATGATCCAGGGAATTACAGGCCAGTCAGTCTAACTTTAGTTCCTGAGAAAATCATGAACTGACCCTTCTTAAAACATGTTTCAGGGCACATGAAGAAGAAAAATGTCACTGTTCTGCATTGGGGGGGATGGGGGGTGGAGAAAAGTGAGCAAGCAAGACAGTGCGGGGTTCTTTCTAGTAAGAAAGGCCTAACAACAAATGGCTTAGTAAAATAGCTGTTTTAATAAGACAGAATAAGAAGAGGAATATAGATAGCGAGTAAATCTTACGTCCCTTCAGATGCTGGGAACCCTGCATTTGTGCAGCATCAGATGAATTTTCCCATGGCATGCTGTGCAGATTCTGTCCATGGAGTGAGGTTCCTCCTTTTTGGTCATTTGAGCTATTATGTAATTTCCTTACAAGAAAACAACTCTATTCACAAAGGATGTTCACATGAGAACTTCTTGCTGCACTGTTAGATAAAGACAAGGACACACAGGTGGCATAATTGCTGGTACCAAGTTGGTGCTCTGTTACAATGAGCTGGCTGAGTTTATCCTGCAGCAGCAGGGAGTTGTGCAGCACAAACACAGACCTGAAGGCCAAGCTGTCTGTGCAGCACAGCACAGGCCTGGCCTCCTCAGGTCAACTGTTATGTGTATCACAAATTCCTCAATGTACAATGGTCCCCTGGTCGGGATCACTACAGTGATTAAGAACAGTCAGCATGGATTTACCAAGAATAAATCACACTTAATCAACCTGATTGTCTTCTATGATAAAATGGCTGGATTTGTAGACAAGGAGAGAGCACTGGATGTCATTTAGCTCGACTCCAGCAAGGCTTTCAATACTGTCTCCCACAATATTCTTGTATCCAAGTTGGGAAATTACACTCTGGATGGGTAGACAACTAGATATGTAAAAAACTGGTTGGATGGTTGGGCTCAGAGGGTAGTGGTTAATGAGTCTTACTTTACCTGGAGGCTGGTTACAAGTCAAGTACTACAAGGGTGTATCCTGGGAACTTTCCTGTTTAACAACTTCTTCGATGACCTGGAGGAGGTGATAGAGTACACTCTCATCAAGTTTACAAATGACACCAAATTAGGGCATTGGTTGATATGCTAGGGCAGAGCTGCCATTCAGAGGCCAAGACAGGCTGGAGGAATGGGCCAAAAGGAAGAACCTTATAAAACTCAACAAGGATGAATGCCAAACTCTGCCCCCATGAGGGAAAAAAATTCCATGCAACTATACAGGCTGGGGACAGACTGTCTGGGAAGCAGCTCTGCTGTAAAGGGCTGGGGACTGTAGTAGAAAGCAAGCTGAACTTGCTGAGCCAGCAGTATACCCAGGCAGCAAAGGCAGCTAACAGCATCCTGGGCTGTATTAACAGGAACATAGCAAATAGATCCAGGGAAGTGGTCATCTCCCTTTACTTGGCACTCATTAGACCACATCTAGAATATTGCATCCAGTTTTGGGCACCCAATATAGGAAAGAGTTCAACAAAATGGAGGAAATTCAGTGGAAGTCCACTGGGGTGGGTTGACCCTGGCCAGCAGTCAAACATCCACCCTGCAAGGACTTGTTCAGCAATATCCAAAACATTGGCGTGTTATCAATACTGTTTCAGCCACAAACGCGAAGCACAACACCATATGGGCTGCTATGAAGAAAGTTAATTCCATCCCAGCCAGACCTAGTACAGCCACCAAGAAGTGCAGGGAGCTAGAGCAAATGCCCCATAAGGAGAGGCTGAGAGAAATGGGCTTGTTCAGCTTGGAGAAAAAAAGGCTTTGGGGGACCTAGTAGCAGCCTTCCAATACATACAAGGAGATCAACAAGAAGATGGAGCCAGGCTCTTCACAGTGGTGCATAGTGGGAGGATGAGAAACAACAGGCATAAAGTTGAAACAAGAGAAGTTCAGACTGGATATGAGGAAAAACTTTTTCACTATGAGGACAGTCAAGCAGTGGAACAGGGGCCAAGAGAGGTTGTGGGAGTTCTGTTCTTGGAGGTTTTCAAACCCTGACTGCACAAAGCATGAGCAACCTGGTCTGACCTCATAGCTGACCCTGTTTTGAGCAGGATGTTGAACTAGAGACCTCCTGAGGTCCCTTCCAACCCAAATGTTCTGTGAATCTATGATAGTGAAAGACCAAGAAAGCAAGAGCAGTCAGACACAAGTCCCTGGGTTTTCAGTATGCCCCTCCAGGAACACTAGAATCAATGGATGATGAAAATGAAAAACTGCTACTCGCAAAAAAAAAAAAAAAAAATTGTTTTTAAACTAAGTCCTCCCTTACAACCTCTGGCTAATCAAAAAGTACAGTTAAACATGGTAGGGCTTCAGGTGCAATGTAGCATATGAAAGCAGATAGAAAATACAGATAAAACTAATTTTAAGGGAAAACTAGAAAGGCAGGGAAGATGGAAAAAAGTAGGCAGGATGTCACTAATAAGGCAACGCACAAGCAAGATAATTAACTAGAAAATACTGTATCTTATTGTTGACCCAGTGAGACTGAGTGAGGCTCAATGTCATTAGACCCTGATATCAATAGGATTATCAAACAAAATGTGCTCTTTCCTACTGCTTTCTGTAAGTATGACAAATTTCTTTAATGCTTTAAAAATAAAGATCCAGAAATGTGACCATTAAATAAAACCTATAGTGAGATTTTAACATACTAAAGTATTCACCATAGTTCTTATTTACTTTGGATGCTCAAGTTGCAAATAAAGTATTGACAGACATTAGGCAGTTTTTCCAACATGGAGAAGTGTGGTTAGAGGAGATAAAGCTGTATTTCTTTATTAGTGAACTACAGTTTCATATAAAGACACATGTAGAGAGAGTTCCATATTTCCTTTGGTCAGACAATGCACACTTTGTTTTGGTGCTTCAATACTTTGGATTGTTCATCCAGTTAAAATTAGTTACAGCACTGAGAATTAGGATTTTCTTTTTAGTTCACCTAAATATAAACCTAAGATCATTCAGAAGGACACCTGTCTATCGGACATCACAAGTTTCCTTAAAATTGGTCAATAACATCACACAGGATATATTTGCTATACAGAACAAAAGAGGGGAAGTTCACAAGTACGTTTTATTAAAAGCAGCAACTGCTGTGTGACTTAGATATAGAAAATGTTAAATATCTGTCTGTTCTAGGTAAAATTGACATGCTGAAGCACTGACCCAGCTCCCACATAGCAGAGTAACATTTATCAGTATAAGTACTAAAAAATTTATTTAGAAACCTAATATATTGAAAGGCAGTAGTTAGTTCGTGGGCATCTGTAACAAAAACCAAAACCAAAAAAACCCTGCAAACATTACCAGTTACAGTGGTTTCTAAGAGGAGGAAATTAAAACACAATTTATGCGATCATCCTGGTTTTGGCTGGGATAGAGTTAATTTTCTTCCTGATAGCTAGTATAGTGCTGTGTTTTGGATTTGGGATGAAAAAATGTTGATAACATACTGATGTTTTCAGTTGTTGCTAAGCAGTCAAGGACTGTTCAGCTTCCCATGCTCTGGCCTGCCAGCAAGAAGGCGGGGGGTGCACGGGAAGCTGGGAGGGGGCATAGCCAGGACAGCTGACCCAAACTGGCCAAAGAGATATTCCATACCATATGACGTCATGCTCAGTATATAAACTGAGGGAGTTGGCTGGGGAGGGGCCACGGCTCAGGAACAAACTGGGCATCTGTTAGCGGATGGTGAGCAATTGTGCTGTGCATCAACTTGTTTTGTATATTCTTTTATCATTATTATTATCATTATTTTTTTTCCCCTGCCCTATTAAACTGTCTTTATCTCAACCCATTAGTTCTACCCTTTTCCAATTCTCTCCCTCATCCCACTGTGCAGGGGCAGGGAGGGTGAGTGAACAGCTATGTGGTTTTTTTGGCTACCTGCCGGGTTAAACCACAACAGCGATTCACCTGAAGAATAAAGATCACTGAACTTCTGCTTTACAAAGTGTCTAATGCTATATTTTTAATTAAATTAATGCTAGATTTTTACTTACTTGAAAAAGTACATTTATGATGCTACTCTAAACTGAAGGATTGGTGTTGACAGCTACATGTTACACAGAGACATCTATAAATATGGTGAGTGAGGCTTATTCCTGACGTTGATCTGAGGAACAATCTATAGTTAGGAAGGACAGTAAGTATATGGAGGAAGAAATTAAAGCCTGAAGATAAAATGAGGAAACGATAGTGTGCTTGCACAGTAATGTGAATCAGATAGATTGACTATCTGCATCTGGGGTAAGAAACTACCTTACCCAGTAGAAAGAGCCACCACAAATCATCTCATTTTAAAAAAACAAAGTAGATATAGACAAGCTCGTTTCAGGCTTCCATGTCTATAAAATTTAAACATATGAAATACAAGTTGGTTAAAATATTGCTAAGAATAGCACAAACAAGAAACAGTATTTCACTTATTACTCAATACAAGTTTTTACAGAAAAAATGGTGAAACAATCAGATCTTGCTGTATTCAAAGTATTTATATACGTCTAACAGTCCAGAAGTTACTTGTCGTGGACTTATTTTAAGTACCTTCATTACACACTGTCCTTTACTGCATCACAGCCAAAAATGCATTCAGAACCCTGAAACTACTTTCATAATTAACATTTTAAAGCATTTTATGGCAGACAGGTGCATCCAAGGTTGGTTTTCTTTTAAGAATATGTAACCTGTATTAGTTACTGTAAAGATCTCTTTGCATTACTGTTCATACACAACTTACCAACTTATGAGTCATTTATTTAAATGTTTTCAAAATTTTACACCCTCCCCCCCAATTATTTGCCCTTCAGTTTTTCATTCTTGAAACATGCTACTCCAACGTAATTAGGAGTTAACTACATTCTCACTCAACCCCCACCTGTCTGCCCAACAGTAGAACTACTTAGTTTTAGGGATTACATCCCTGTGAGTCCAAGACCTGCATGGATTTAACAATAACTCTTAACCTGTCTACAGTGCCTCCTTCTGAAGATCTCAAAGCAGTTCATTAACGGATGTCTCACAACACCCCTGTGAGGTAAATATGGCATTAGCACCAATTTACAGAACCAAGACTTTTGTGAATGCAGCACAATCACATGCAAGCATTCACTAATCTACAAGGGCAGCTTCTTAACCTTCAGCCTTGAATAGAAGAACATTAGTGTTCCTGAAATACTCCGGTCTTAAAAGTTTGTATTAGCATTCCCATGGGTCTAGGGAGTGGGGGAGATTAAAGCAAAGTGCTAGGTAGATTGCTGCTCTGCCACCTCAGACAGGTTGTTTTGGAATGTTTATATAGATGGCTCGACTGGCTGAACCGTTTGCCACACTTTAAACAGGCATAAGGCTTTTCTCCTGTATGCACACGAATGTGCTTCTTACAGTCTGTTAGGGTCAAAAAAGTCTTGCAGCAGATCTTACAGGCATATTTACGAGCACCTTCAACAACCAAGACATTATGCTCAGATAAGGCCTTCTTACATTTTGAAAGGACATCTGCAGATGCCCTTGTTAACTGTGGTGGACCAGGTTGTGAAGGATGTCCATTTTCAAAAGAAGTGGTCCCATTGATTAACAGCTGGGAACTGGAAGTGTTCTCTTGTAGCTGGGAGCTCCTGACAGGGGTCACAACAGGCATTTTGGGGGCTATGCGACGATAGCCAGGAAAGCTACTAGCTCCACCTCTTACAGATCCCATCACTGTCCTTGATGAAGAGTGCAGGCCCAAGCCTGACCTTGGAAAATCCATACCAAATTGTTCTGTATCCCTGTATCCGGAAGTCTGTACACATGGAAGAGCCATTGCATCCTGCATTGGTCTAACAAAATGAGAGTCTGCAGACTCACTGAATGGATTCTCTACATGACAAACTGTAACAGAGGAATGACTACTAGCAGGCCCAGATTCTGGACTCAGTAGATAAGAGGTATCACCATCCATTCTGCAGTCCCTTGGTGTATTCAGAATGTTATCATTGCTATTTTGACTTGCACCAAAGTTACCACCTCTGCTTTTATTCAGAAAATTTGAGATACTGAAAGTGGACTTGTGTTCCAGGTTATTTGACACTTCCATAATATGGATGTCTCCCACCCTATCAGTAATAGACTGTGGGTCAGAAAAGCTACGATCACTACTTTCAGAACTCAGTTCTATCTTCTCTGTGCTCACCACTCCTCCTTCCACTTCAACAGACTCACTACCTTCTGCTTGAGAAGTGACATCGCTCACTTCATCTTGAGGCTCTGGGGAACTCAAAGGCTCAGATTTAACCACCACCCCCGTGTGTTCTTTTTCATTTAGACTGATCTCCGGATTTTTGCATGGGAAGTTGTTTTTTTCAGAAGTAGCTTCCTGATCAAAACTGGTTTCCACTTGTATTACCTGAGATGAGATGGATACCTGTGAAATGTTTCCTCCACTGTTGTCTGACTGGCTGGGCACTTGAGCATCTTCTTGAACACCAAAAGACTGATCAAACATAATAGTATTATCTGCTTGTTTATCGGTATCAGCATCAGCCTTAGAATTGTCCACATTCTTCAGTGTATCATCTGGTGAAAAAAAATCTTCTTGTGAATGAACTACTGACTGCCTGCTCTCTGGAGTAACATCTGAAATGGACTCATCTACGGTAGGTCTGATTCGTTGTCTGGCCCGATCATCAGAAGACTGTTTACGCTTGTGGAGATGCCGGATAGGAAAGGTAGTACGTTGTTCTATGTTACTTCTCATCGATGAGCTCATGGTATTTAGTTGTTCCTCTGTGCTCTGAGTGGAATTTAATGCAGAGCTCACAATGCTCAGCCCAAGCTGCTGAAGCATGAAAGATCTTTGGATGCGTGCATTTTGCTCCTGAACTCTATCACTAAGTGGAGACATTGGTAGTGTCCTGGTAGTAAGGTAGTGTTTACAGGCTTTAACAACAGAGTTCAAATGTAGGTGAGAAGCAGCCAGCAAGACATCCATTACATTGCTCTCCCCAAGCATTAGTGTAGAAGTGTACATCATATCAATCAGGGCAGCAAAAGCTTCTGCTGTCACCACTTCACTGTCCAGCTGAATCGTGTTCATAGTTTGATCACCCTCTGCTACGGTAAAGAGAGCTCGGAAGTGTGTGCTACACGCTGCCAGAACAGAGCGATGGGCTTTAAAATGTCTGTTTCCCACCACTATGACACAGTCACAAAGTTGGCCATGAAGCCTCTGGTAGTTTAGCTGCTGAAAGACTTGCTCGAAGTGTCCTGGAAAATCCATGATTCTATAAAATAAAGCAGAAAGAGCTATAATGCTAAAAATGGAAGTTGTTTGACTTAGATCACAGTGAGAACAGTTTAAAAAAAAAAAAGATGGCTTAAGAGACAGATGACCAAAAACTTACCTTAATTACCCACTACCATATTGATATTATACTTACGCCGGCAACCCTGTGAAGGAGCACAAAAAGAAACAAAAGAACCCCCAAACCAGAATCTGCTACTGAGTTAACATAGTATAATAGCTAACACCACATTGAACATGTCACAGGATGCTCTACTGTGAGCCGGATAATACAATGTAGTTCCTGTTAATTCCTGTTCAAACTAAAACACCTCTTCAGTAAATGATCCAATCCTGATATAAAAATTTCTACCTGTGAAGAAGCCAACTGTCCTGGTTTCAGCTGGGATAGAGTTAATTTTCTTCCTGATAGCTGGTATAGTGCTGTGTTTTGGATTTGGGATGAAAATAATGTTGATATAATGATGTTTTCAGTTGTTGCTAAGTAGTCAAGGACTGTTCAGCTTCTCATGCTGACCTGCCAGCAAGAAGGCTGGGGGTGCACGGGAAGCTGGGAAGGGACACAGCCAGGACAGCTGACCCAAATTAGCCAAAGGGGTATTCCATACCATACGACATCATGATCAGCATATAAAGCTGGGGCGAAGAAAAAGAAAGGGGGGGGATGCTCAGAGTGATGGTGTTTGTCTTCCCAAGTAACCGTTATGCATGATGGAGCCCTGCTTCCCTGGAGATGGCTGAACACCTGCCTGCCGATAGGAAGTAGTGAATGAATTCCTTGTTTTGCTTTGCTTGTGTGCACAGCTTTTGCTTTACCTATCAAACTGTCTTTATCTCAAACCATGAGTTTTCTCACTTTTACACTTCTGATTCCCTCCCCCATCCCACTATGGGGGGATAGAGAGTGAGCGGCTGCATGGTGCTTAGTTGTTGGCTGGAGTTAAACCATAACAGTCCCTTTTGGTGCCCACTGTGGGGCTCAAAACCACAACCTTGAGATTAAGAAACGGTAAAAAATCCTGCTGCGCAATAGCAGCCAGGAGAGAGGAGTGAGAATATGTGAGAGAAACAACTCTGCGGACACCAAGGTCAGTGAAGAAGGAGGGGGAGGAGGTGCTCCAGGCACCAGAGCAAAGATTCCCCTGTAGCTCATGGTGAAGCCCATGGTGAAGCAGGTTGTTCCCCTGCAGCCCATGGAGGTCCACAGTGGAGCAGATATCCACCCTGAACCCCGTGGAGGACCCCACACTGGAGCAGGTGGATGTGCCCTGAAGGAAGCTGCAGCCCGTGGATAGCCAACGCAGAAGAAAGCTCCTAGTAGGAACTGTGACCCCGTTGAGAGAAGCCCACACAGGAGGAGGTTTCCTGGCAGGACCTGTGACCCTGTGGGGACCCACGCTGGAGCAGTCTGTTCCTGAAGGACTGCACCCCATGGAAAGGACCCATGCTGGAGCAGTTCGTGAAGAACTGCAGCCTGTGGGAAGGACCCACATTGGAGAAGGCTTGGGAGCCAGGTATGCATGTGTCTCTAAGGGTGAGGCACCTGGAGGAAGTGGCTACCAGAGGGTCAAAACCACATATTGAAGGGACTGTGGGGTCTGGGGGTGGAATAAGAGACTCATTTACATCTGTGTGGTGTGTTTCTGTGGGAGGCAACTGGGGAGACTGGAGGAATCCAGGGGCCAGCTGCTGGGTAGATCAAGTGTCTATGCCCAGCTACTGGGGGACCACAGTGTGTGTATGTGAGAGGAGGCCTATACTGGCAACTGGAATGGGGCTTATGGGCCTTGGGGCTCGTATGCCCAGCTACCAGCATCTGGGGAGACCAGGGGATCCAGGGGCCAGCTACTGGATAGACTGAGTGTCTAAATCCAGTTACTGGATGGATCCACATTGTATATATGTATATATTTCCCTGTGCTGGGTTGACCTTGGCTAGAGGCCAGGTGCCCACCAAAGCCGCTCTACCACTCCCCCTCCTCAGCTGGACAGAGGAGAGAAAATACAACAAGAAGCTTGTGGGTCAAGACAAGGACAGGGAGAGATCAGTCAGCAATTACCGTTACAGGCAAAACAGACTCAACTTGGGGAAATTAGTTTAATTTATTGCCAATCAAAATCAGAGCAGGATAATGAGAAAAAAACCCAAATCTTAAAACACCTTCCCCATACCCCTCCCTTCTTCCCGGGCTCAACTTTGCTCCCGATTTCTCTACCACCTCCCCTCCCGAGCAGCACAGGGAGACAGGGAATGGGGGTTGGGGTCAGTTCATCACACATCGTTTTCTGCCGCTCCTTCCTCCTCAAGGGGAGGACTCACACTCTTCCCCTGCTCCAGCATGGGGTCCCTCCCACGGGAGACTGCCCTCCATGAACTTGTCCAATGTGAGTCCTTCCCACAGGCTGCAGTTCTTCACGAACTGCTCCAGCCTGGGTCCCTTCCACGGGGTGCAGTCCTTCAGGAACAGACTGCTCCAGTGTGGGTCCCCCACGGGGTCACAAGTCCTGCCAGCAAACCTGCTCCAGCATGCGCTCCTCTCTCCACGGGTCCACAGGTCCTGCCAGGAGCTTGCTCCAGCACGGGCCTCCCACAGGGTCACAGCCTCCTCTTGGGCATCCACCTGCTCTGGTGTGGGGTCCTCCCCGGGCTGCAGGTATATCTGCTCTACTGTGGACCTCCATGGGCTGCAGGGGGACAACCTGCTTTACCATGGTCTTCACCACGGGCTGCAGGGGAATCTCTGCTCTGGTGCCTGGAGCACCTCCTCCCCCTCCTTCTTCACTGACCTTGGTGTCTGCAGAGTTGTTTTCACATGTTCTCGCTCCTCTCTCCGGCTGCAAATGCTGTGTGCCGTTTTTTTTCCCCCTTCTTAAATATGTTATTAGGGAGGCGCTGCCACTGTCGCTGATTGGCTTGGCCTTGGCCAGCAGCAGGTCCGTCTTGGAGCTGGCTGACACTGGTTCTGTTGGACACAGGGGACGCTTCTAGCAACTTCTCGCAGAAGCCACCCCTGCAACTCCCACTGCTACCAAAACCTTGCCACACAAACCCAATACATTCCCGCTAATGGACCTTCATCCTGATCAGCTAGAGAGGGGAACAGGATGAGGCCATTCTTGATGTTTGTCTGTGCGCTGAGTGTTTTGGTCCGTGTTTTTCTGTGTTGCTGGCCATGTGCATATGTGTATTATATATGTATTTGTATATCTACTGGGAATACGTTCTCAGCCTTGCTACTGGTTGGATCGGGTGATATGGAGCTGTGGCAGACTTGCCTCTATGGTGCTGCCAGATTCAGCAATTCCCTAACAAGAGATCAGGATGTTTCCCATCTCGATTGAACTACTGAGCACTGTAGAGTATGTACCACTTAAAAAAGCCCAATGGCTTTCAGGTCACAGGTTATTCAATTAGGTAACCAGAAAAGTACTGCAAACTGGTACTCCCATACCACCAAATATGGGAAACACTGGTCCTATCTATTTAGTTTTTATCCCCATCCTAATGCCAAGCACAATCATGGCAGTTAAAGTACAAGGTTTTATGGGTTTTGTTTTTTCAGGTTTGATAACTTGTCACTAGGCTAGTGTCTATTGCCTGCTGGCTCTTGAGTTGGTAATTCTTAATATCAACCAACTCAAAACAGGAACAATACTTTTCAAAACTTGACTACAGATGGTTACTATCTGCATTAACCTCTAAGTCTGACACTTTTCAAGATGCAGCTATGCATGTAAGTAAGAAATTCTTCAATCTTGGTAGCTCATTATAATAGAGGAACCCTTAATACTTCTTACAGATACTGGTGAAGGCCTGTCAAGTAAGACCTATTAGTTGCACTATAGTATTTTGCACAAGTAGTCAACACACTGAAGAATCATTATAATTATTTTGGTGTTAAAACAAAAAGTTGGGCTAAGTAAAAACAGAAGTAGATGAGTGGCTTGCTTAGTTACTGTTTGCTTTGAACTAAAATATGGTACAACTGATTAAAAAATTTAAAATAAACAAAAAAAAAGCTATTTGAACTACTTAACAAAAGACACTAAAATTTGAAGTGAACCTCCCCCCCCCAGTAACTCTGCATATCCATCGGGGGGAAACAAATAGCAATATTTGTAATATTCTTTAACCTGTTTCTCCACAGATAGCTCCCCATACAACTAATAGTTACCATGAGCTGACAGGTTTATGATATTTGACTGCCTTCTTCATTATATGATTTAGTCAGAAGTTAAATATCATAAAGGAAATTAATTTGGATATCCAGTTTGTTTTTATTTTCCAAGAAGTGATTCCACCCCAGATACAGCTATATCTTTGCTTACATTGGTCTCAATTTCCAAAGATTATCCTTAGAACTAACAGGAACAGAACAAGATCAAAGCAGAGGCCAATAAGTGTGATATTGTGGCAGGAGTTTGTTACAGACAGGGTGAGGAAGCAGAAAAAGCCTTCTTTAAGCAACTCGAGGAACTCTACAGATCACAGATCAAGGGCGACAAGAGCTTCTACTACCACTTTAATAGTGAAAGACTGAACAAGGAGAAGGTGAGCCTATTGCTGAATGGGATGGATGATCTAGTGACAGTGGACATAGATGAGGCTGAGGTACTCAATGCCTTCTTGGCCTCAGTCTTCACTGACAAAGTCTCCCAGGCCTCTGTGCTTAGAGACAGGGTTCAAGGAAAACTACCAACAGCGGATGAGGATTGAATCAGGGATTCTTTCAGAGAACATAACCTGTACAAATCCATGGGACCAGATGGGCTGCATCCAAGGGTGCTGAGAGAACTGGCTGGTTTCATAGTGAGGCCGTTCTCTTATCAGCTTTGATAAGTCATGAAGATCAGGGGAATTCCCTGATGACTAGAGAAGGACAAATGTTGCATTCATCCTGGGGGGGGGGGGGGGGGAAAGGCCAAAAGTTCAACCCAGGGAACTTCAGTTCCTGGGAAAATCATAGAGAAAGTCCTCTTGGAACATGTTTTTGGGCACATGAAGGAGAAGGTGATTGGGAACAGTCAGCATGCATTTACCAAGGGGCTATCATGCCTGACCAACCTAATTGCCTTCTGCGAAAAAATGTCAGGATTTGTGGGTGAAGGGAGGGCACTGGATGTCATTTACCTCAACTTTAGCAGGGCTTTCAATACTGTATCCCACAATATTCTTGTATCCAAGTTGGAATATTACAGCCTGGATGGGTGGACAACTAGATGGGTTTAAAAACTAGTTGGGTGACTGAGCTCAGAGAGTGGTGGTTAATGGGTTGTATTCTACCGGGATGCCTGTGACAAGTGGGGTACTGCAGGGGTCTATCCTGGGACCTGTCCTGTTTAAAATATTCACCAAACACCTGGAGGAGGTGATGCATCTTCCTCTGTCAAGTTTGCAGGAGCTGGGAGGATGAAGTAAATGCACTCAAGGGCAGGGCTGCCATTCAGAGAGACCTAGACAGGTTGGAGGAATGGGCTGACAGGAACTTAATTTAATACAACAAGGACAAATGCCAAGTCCTGCACCTAGGGAAGAAGAACCCCTGACATAAATACCATCTGGGGACTGGCTGGGGAGCAGCTCTGCTGAAAAGAACCCGAGGATCCTGGAAAACAGCAAGCTGAATATGAGCCAGAACTGTCCCCTGGCAGCAAAGGTGGTTAGCAGCATCCTGGGCTATATTACCAGGAGCATAGCTAGTAGATTATCCTCCTTTACTTGGTGCTCATTAGATCACATCTAGAATGCTGTGTCAAGTTTTGGGCACCCCAACACAAGAAAGTAACTGATAAAGTGGATCAAATTCAGCAGAGGGCCACCAAGATGTCGGGGGCTGGAGTACTTGCACTATGAGAAGAGGCTGAGGGAACTGTGCTTGCTCAGCCTAGAGGAAGGAAGGCTGCAGGGGCACCTAATAGCAGCCCCTCGGTACCTATGAGGAGGCTATCAAGAAGACAGAGCCAGGCTCTTCAGAGTGTTGCATAGTGGGAAGATGACACAATGGGCACAAATTGAAACAAGCAAGGTTCATGCTGGCTATAAGGAAACTGTTTTTCACCACGAGGACAGTCAAACAGCGGAACAGGGGCCCTGAGAAGTTGTGCAGTCTCCAGTCTTGGAGGTTTTCAAGCCCTGACTAGCGAAAACCCTGAGCAAGCTGGTCTGAATTCAGTGTTGACCCTGCTTTAAGCAGGAGGTTGGACTAGAGACCTCCAGAAGTCCCTTCCAACCTGAATGGTTCTCTTATTATTTTTCTTCTTCTGGCCTGAGAAGAGATTCTCTGTAAAGAAGTGGAACTGCCAAAAGAAAAGACACCTAAACACAGTGTTGAGTTTGGAAGGCAGCCATTGCCTTCTCTTGTTTAGCCTTTTCCCGGTGCCTGCATCAGGAACAACGCGGGGATTTAGAGAAGCAACCTGAGTGTGTTTGTATCCTGAGCAGGATCAGGCTTTCAAGCTCTGCTGTAACCAAGGTGGTAGGGAATTAAAATAAAATAGGGTTAGAAAATAGGTTTGTGAATTTGTAGCAAGTTGTAACTATAAGAACATTATGCACCAGCAATGCTGCTCAGAAGTCCACCCAATCCTTTCCATCCTGATTTAAACATCAAGGATCTAATCAGTATATAACATTGTAATTGTATAAGATCGGAATTAAGAGTAGTATGTCTCGTTCTTTCATAGCAAATAGAGAACAGTGTAACTAGTCTGAATGGTGCAGTATAACATAGTGAAGGCAATTTTTCTGTCTTGAAACAAAGACTTTGAAATGAATAATTGTGTTTGTGTTAACAGTCCGTGAAGGACCATTTGGTATTGCCAAGCTTAAGTGAACTTTGTAGGAAAGGTAATTCCGGCAGGGGGAGATCGCGACCACCGACTCAGAGACCACCCACTCAAGAAACCCTCCGACCCAAAAGATTAAGGAAGTAAAATCTCAAGAAATTATAGTGAGCATGCGTGGTCATTTACATGTTAGGCGAAGAATTTTTAACCAATCATTGTATAGAGGATAATGAATATGTATTTGTGTACCTATAAAAGAATGTTTCTTAGACTGATTGAACGAACACGATTTGGGAAAACTATTCCCCGTGTTCCCGGCGCCGTGAATAAAGAATGCCTGCCTTTTAACACTACATTGGTGTTACGAGGTTTATTCCCGATTTCGGTGACACTGCTGTGTAGACTGCCACCGGCTCTTCGGCAGCAGGCACTGCAGAGCTCACTGCCTGCGTGGATGAGAGAAAGTGATTGTTCACTAGCTGCTGGGATCAACAGCTAGGATTCCAGGCGGCTTGCAGAAGACTGCCGCGTGCTGTTGTTATTCTCCCTACTCCTGTCCGGTCGTCGCCTACTCCGCGGCATGGCGGAACATCTCTCCTGCGGCTCCCACTGAGGAGCGTGTCCCAAGACGCCACTCCCAGTCTGGAATGCGGGGATGAATTGATGCAGCCCGGCTACCGTACACCCCCCCCCCCCCCCCCCGCCGCTTCCGGGTGCTCCCCGCCCCCCCTCCGCGCTGCCGTGACAGTCTAGGACGCTCATGCTCCAGAGGCAGCAGCGGTCCAGCCCGGCGCGACCTTCACCACCAGCGGGAATCCTTATGAGACAGGAATGAGGGACGAGAGGAAGAGGCCACACAGGGTGGCCCCGCCGCAGTGGAGGGAGATGCGAGCAGCAGCACACCCTCTCCCCAGTGACTCACCTGTTGCGTCTTCCATGCCACCTGAAAATGCAATTTGGAGATAAAAGTTGCCACTGCCGCCAACCAAACTGGACGCTGCATCCACCACCTCACATTCTCGATGACGTAGGAAGTGCAGCACAGAAATCCAACCCGCGTCAACTACACGTGACCAAGAGAAAGAGCAGCTGGGAGGAGTAAGCCCCACCTCGTCTCCCCTTTCCTCAGCTAATCACAGAGCTGCCTGGGTACAGCCTCGCTCCAGAAGGGCTTTGTGGGTGTCATGATATGCCTCATGCTTGGTGATCTGTGCTTGTGGAAGGATTAATATCAGGGTAAAATATGCTGCGCAACAGCAGCTGGGAGAGAGAGGAGTGAGAAAATGTGAGAGAAACAACCCTGCAGACACCAAGGTCAGTGAAGAAGGAGGGGGAGGAGGTGCTCCAGGCACTGGAGCAGAGATCCCCTTGCAGCTTGTGGTGAAGACCATGGTGAGGCAGGTTGTTCCCCTGCAGCCCATAGAGTTCCACGGTGGAGCAGATGTCCACCTGCAGCCCGTGGAGGACCCCACGCTGGAGCAGGTGGATGTGCCCTGAAGGAAGCTGTGACCCCGTGGGAGAGCCCACACAGGAGCAGGCTCCTGGCAGGACCTGTAACCCTGTGGGGGATCCATGCTGGAGCAGTCCATTCCTGAAGGACCGTACTCCATGGAAAGAACCCATGCTGGAGTAGTTCTTGAAGAACTGCAGCCCATGGGAAGGACCCACATTGGAGAAGTTCGTGAAGGACTGTATCCCATGGGAGGGACTCCATGCTGGAGCAGGGGAAGAGCATGAGGAGGAAGGAGCCGCAGAGATGAAACATTATGAACTGACCGCAACCCCCATTCCCCATCACCCTGTGCCACTTGGAGGGGGGAGGTGGTAGAAGAGTCGGGAGTGAAGCTGAGCCTGGGAAGAAGGGAGGGGTGGGGGTGGGAGGAAGGTGTTTTTAGATTTGTTCTTATTTTTCATTATCCTGCTCTGTTACAATTAATTGACAGTAAATTAAATTAATTTCCCCAAGTCGAGTCTGGTTTGCCCATGATGGTAATTCACAAGTAATCTCCCTGTCCTTATCTCTCTGTCTTCTCCAGGCTGAACAGGCCCAGTTCTCTCAGCCTCTCCTTGGATGTCATGTTCTCCAGCCCCCGACCAGCTTTGTGGCCCTCTGCTAGACTTGTTCCAGTGTGTCACTATCCTTCTTGTACTGGGGAGCCCAAAACTGGACACAGTACCGCAGATGCAGTCTCACAAGTGCCAAATAAAGGGGAAGGGTCACTTCCCTGGACCTGCTGGCTGCACTTTTGCTAATACAGCTCAAGATGCAGTTGGTCGTCTTTGCTGCAAGGGCACGCTGCTGACTCATTGTCAACTTGCCCACCGGGACCCCCAGATCCTTTTCTGTGGAGCTGCTTCCCAGACAGTCGGCCTCTGGCTTGTATTGTTGCATAGGGTTATTTCATTCCAGATGCAGGACTTCAGATCTGCTCGTGTTGAGCTTCATGAGGTTCCGGTCATCCCATTTCTCCAGCCTGTCCAGGTCCCTCTGAATGGCAGACCTGACCTCCAGCATACTGACCACTCCCCGAATTTGGTGTCATCCACAAACTTGCTGAGAGCACACTCCATCCCATCGTCCAGATCATTAATGAAGACATTAAATACCAGTATTGGTCCCAGTACTGATCCCTGAGAGACCCCACTGGTTACTGGCCCCTACCTGGGCTTTGTACCACTGATCACAACTCTTTGAGCTCAGCAGTCCAGCTAATTTTCCATCCACCTTATCATTCACTTATCAAGCCCATATCCCAACAATTTGGAGATAAAAAGACTATAGGAGACTGTGTCAAAGGCCTTGCTAAAGTCAAGGTATACAACATCCACTGCCTTCCGCTCTTCCACAGTGCCAGTCGCCTTATTACAGAAAGCAATGAGATTGGTCAGGCATGATTTGCCCTTGCTAAAGACACGTTGGATGCTCCCAATCACCTTCTTGTCTTTCATCTCTTTAGAAATGGCTTCTAAGAGGATTTGCTCCATAATCTTCCTGGGAAAAGAGGGTAAGGCTGACCAGTCAGTAGTTCCCTGGATCCTCCTTCTTGTCCTTCTTGAAAATGGGAGTGATGTTTGCCCTGTTCCAGCCATCAGGAACCTCCTCCAATTTCCATTACCTTTCAAAGATGATAGACAGCGGCCTCCCAATGACATTGGCCAGCTCCTTCAGCATGCTTGGATGCATCCCATCTGGTCCCATGGACTCGTATATGTCCAATTGGCTTAAGTGCTCCCTAAATCTTTCTTCCTGTACTATGCTACTGTTTCACTCCCCCAAACTGTGCTAGCTGGTTCAGGGACCTTACCAGCAAAAACTGAAGCAAAAAAATCATTGAGTAACTTGACTTTTATGATGTCCTTGATCACTAGGTCCCCTGCCCCACTGAGCAATGGGCCCACTGTGAAGAAAAGTACAAACTTAGGTCACTTACTTAATAGGATGAACCTTACCCTAGTTTCAGTGAGCTTTCCAAGAACTCAAGGAGGGAAGACACCGGAGCACAAAAGCTCAGCTAGTTACAACAACCGTGTCCGATAACAAACCCACGGAAACCAGTTCTGAGCATGTAGCGGACAAAGGGTGAAAAACAGCCCAGACCACTGTCTCTGATCACACAGCCACGCGAAGGATCGGCCAACTATAGATAAGCTTAGGACTGTAATTGGGGGATAGCCCACCTGTATATTCTATATAACCTGTGTGTTACTTACGGTTAGGGTCCCTCAGAACTAGGCTGGGGCACCGCATGTGCATTGCGGTAAATAATCTCCCTTTGGAATTCTGTACTTAAGGGTGTCTGCATCTCCTTCCTTGGTCGGCAATGAAGAATCCCGTGACAGTTTTGGCACCCCGGAAGGGACTTCGCCGACTCACTTGAATCCACCAGCCACTACAATCCCCTGCAAGTCAACGACCCACTGACGGCAAAAAGTGAGTTCACCTGGGGAACTTGAGCACAGGGGGTAGCAGTTGGACGGATCATTTTTTTGCGGTGAGGAGGTGACAGTTAATAATGATGGTGACCGGACACAGTATAGTGAAAGGGTCACCTTTAGGTGAATTGCTAACCAATTGGTCAAAAATAGATGGAACCTGGGGGTTATCTAAGAAAAGGGCACTGGAACTGTGTCAGGATACCCGGCCCACACTGACCGCCCTTGGAATTGCAAGCCAACAGTGGCCTGAGGTGGGCAGTTTTGATTATGATAGGCTGCATTTTTTGTGGCTCGAATTGGATAAACAGTTCCAGGGCAAATGCATTATTGGTATGTTTGGAATAATTATGTCTGGCAATGGAAACTTCCCCCTCCAAAAGGGAACCGATCTCGATGTGAGATTATGAGTAAGAAGGAGCCACAGAGACAAAATGTTATGAACTGACCGCAACCCCCATTCCCAATCACCCTGGGCTGCTTGGGGAGAGAAGGAGGTAGAAGAGCTGGGAGTGAATCTGAGCCTGGGAAGAAGGGAGGGGTGGAGGGAAGGTGTTTTTAGATTTGTTCTTATTTCTCATTATCCTGCTCTGTTACAATTAATTGACGGTAAATTAATTTCCCCAAGTCAAGTCTGTTTTGTCCATGATGGTAATTGGTAAGTAATCTTCCTGCCCTTATCTCAACCCACGAGCTTTTCATCGTATTTTCTCCCTGTCATGGGTGCTGTTTTCTCCCCTACATGGGTGCTGTTGACAACAGCGCCTTGTCTGTGGCAGCCTGTGTGACAGGCTGTATCGATGTCCTGTATATGTCCTGTGTGTGTCTCAGATACGTGCTCAGCTTCACTGCTGGTTGAGCCTTGAACTGGCAAAGCAACAGCTGAGTCCCTCAGCCTAAGCAGAGACCCTGGATTCCCTGGGCTGGGATCCAGCAGCCGGGCAGGAGAGTTCTGGCCACAGTTGCTGGAGGAGGCAGCTGCACTCTTAGTACCTCTTAACAGTTTCATAGCCAGCACAATCTGGTCGAGTTTGTGAGTACTCCCAAGATTACACATATATAACTCTTGTGTGAGAGGGGAACTGATCCTTTGCTACTGTGTCTACAGTGATAAATTTGTAACCAAACATCTAGAGCTTTATGCAGGTACCTAAACAGGGCCTGTGCTACTAAATCTTTGGGTTAATTAGAACAATTGGATTGAAAAGATGTTTACAGAACATTAGAAGGACGATAGCAGGTGTAAATGGCTCAAACTGCAGGCCTAGTGACTGGGATTTGTAGTTTGGGGATGAAGAGAAAGGCTTACAAAAGTACGTACATACAAACCTCCTGTAAGTAAGAAATCACTTCTACCTATCAAATCAATAACAATATTGGCTATAAAGCAGGAGGAAACCTGAGAGAATCAGGCTAAGGCTGAGCTCTCTACAAATTGAATTTCCAAATTTGTGAAGTATCAGGTAGAAAAGGCAAATGCACAGTTGCAAAGGAAGAGCCTCATCTTACAGGGATTTAAACCTGATGGAGTTGAATAGTAGACCTGAGTAGTGCAGAGGAAATCATTGAATTATGTGGGAACAAACATCTAAACCTCCCCTGTCGTAACTTGAGGCCATTTCCTCTCGTCCTATCACTAGTTACTTGGGAGAAGAGACCAACAGCCACATCGCCACAACCCCCTTTGAGGTAGTTGTAGAGAGCGATAAGGTCTCCCCTCAGCCTCCTCTTCTCCAGGATGAACAACCCCAGTTCTCTCAGCCGCTCCTCATAAGACTTGTGCTCCAGACCCCTCACCAGCTTCATTGCCCTTCTCTGGACACGCTCCAGCACCTCAGCATCCTTCTTGTAGTGAGGGGCCCAAAATGGAACACAGTATTCAAGGTGCGGCCTCACCAGTGCCGAGTACAGGGATACAATCACTTCCCTACTCCTGCTGGCCACACTATTGCTGATACAGGCCAGGATGCTGTTGGCCACCTTGCCCACCTGGGCACACTGCTGGCTCATGTTCAACTGGCTGTCAACCAGCACCCCCAGGTCCTTTTCCGCTGGGCAGCTCTCCAGCCACTCTTCCCCAAGCCTGTAGCGCAGCATGGGGTTGTTGTGACCCAAGTGCAGGACCCGGCACTTGGCCTTATTAAACCGCATACAGTTGACCTCTGCCCATCGATCCAGCCTGTCCAGATCCCTCTGCAGAGCCCTCCTACCCTCCAGCAGATCAACACTCCCACCCGACTTGGTGTCATCTGCAAACTTACTTGAGGGAGCACTCGATTCCCTCATCCAGATCATCGATAAAGATATTGAACAAGACCGGCCCCAGAACTGAGCCCTGGGGAATGCCACTTGTGACCGGCCGGCAACTGGATTTAACGCCATTCACCACAACTCTCTGGGCTCGGCCATCCAGCCAGTTTTTTACCCAGCAAGGAGTACACCTGTCTATAGTCATGACTGGCCAGCTTCTCCAGGAGAATGCTGTGGGAGACGCTGTCAAAGGCTTTACTAAAGTCCAGGTAGACAACATCCCCAGCCTTTCCCTCATCCACTAGACAGGTCACCTGGTCATAGAAGGAGATCAGGCTGGTCAAGCAGGACCTGCCCTTCATGAACCCATGCTGGCTGGGTCTGATCCCTTGGTTGTCCTTCACATGCCCTGTGAGCACCGTCAAGATGAACTGCTCCATGATCTTCCCCGGCACGGAGGTCAGGCTGACAGGCCTGTAGTTCCCGGGATCCTCCTTCCGGCCCTTCTTGTAGATGGGCGTCACATTGGCAAGCCTCCAGTTGTCTGGGACCTCCCCTGTTAACCAGGACTGCTGATAAATGATGGAGAGTGGCTTGGCAAGCTCCTCCGCCAGCTCTCTCAGTACTCTTGGGTGGATCCCATCAGGCCCCATAGACTTGTGAGTGTCCAGGTGGCTTAACAGGTCCTTAACTGTTTCCTGCTGGATTATGAGGGGTTTATTGTGCTCTCCATCCCCATCTTCCAGCTCAGGGGGCTGAATACCCTGCGGATACCTGGTCTGGCTATTAAAGACTGAGGCAAAGAAGGCATTATGTACCTCAGCCTTGTCCTCATCCTTGGTGACAATGTTCCCCCCCATATCCAGTAAGGGATGGAGATTCTCCTTGGCTCTCTTTTTGTTTTTTATATATTTGTAGAAGCATTTTTTCTTATCCTTTACGACTGTGGCCAGGTTGAGCTCTAGCTGGCTTTTGCCTTCCTAATTTTGTCTCTGCTTGACCTAACGTGATCCTTGTACTCTTCTTGCGTTGCCTTCCCCTTCTTCCAAAGGTGATAAACTCTCCTCTTTTCCCTGAGTCCCAGCAAAATCTCCCTGTTCACCCAGGCCGGTCGTCTTCTCCGCCAGCTCTTCTTATGGCACATGGGGACCGCCTGCTCCTGCGCCTTTAAGATTTCCTTCTTGAAGAATGTCCAGATTTCCTGGACCCTTTTGCCCTTCAGGACTGGCCTGACAACCCAGGGTCAGCCAGTATGATTGTCAGTGGCACAAGAGTTCCTTGTCTCCAAGGATGCTTGGATAAGTCCCTGATCCAAGGAGATACATGATTTTTTCCTCCCCTAAGGAGCTGGGACCCTCCTAGGAGTCCTTAAAAGATCCTGCCCATAAGAGTGACAACAGTTCGGGCACAGGGATGAGACAGGTGACAGTTTTGGTGCTGTCCTGCAGAACACCCCACACATCACCTTGAATGTAGTTTCTAAAGGTGGCCACAGTGAAGGGGGTTCAGCACGGAGGAAGGGACTGAGATAACATTCAGATCCTCCTTCTGCCAGAGAGCCAGAGATACCAGGCTCATTCACCAAAGCAGCAGGAACTTTTCTTTAAATGCTTCCCTTCAGACTGAATGTGCTCTAAATTAACTACTCAGCCATCAGGAATTGAGATTAGGTATTTAAGGATGAAGAAGGTGGGGTCAATGAACTGAAACAGAGACACCCTCTAACCCCCTAAAATTTCTGGGGAACACTCTTCTACTGCGCTTAATAATTGTGCTAGAAATAACACAGCTCAAAAAAAGGTCCCGTCATGTCTGAAGTGGATGGTTAAATCCAGATAATAGTCAGTGATAAAAGCACTATTTAAAAATATCCTTTTAATTGTTTCAAGGATTTTAATTTTTTTTTAATAAGCAAGCAGGTGGGAGAGGAGAGTGAACCTTAAGGTTTGTTGCGGGGGTTTTTTGGCATTTTCAGTAAGTTACATCACTTCAAAACAAGGAGCTACGTATATCAACAGCTCTAAGGGTGTACTCAGCCTGAACATTAACCAGAACTTCTAGAAATAATTTTAACCACCATTTAACTGACATTTAACTGACTTGCTCCATCCAACCAAAGCCTCAATGCATGAATGTGCCACCTTCATTTCACCTACAATACTAAGTGACAGGCATTACAGGACTTTTATTTCATGTCTGAGAAATATAGCAAAGCAACAGCTAGTGGCTTTAGTGCCCAACATTCAAGTTTGCACAATACACTTGCAGTGTTTGTTTAGTGTGGTTTTATGCATGATTCAACATGTACAAGTTTTCTCCTGTGTTGGAGAGGATTAGTTACTGCTTGCCTATGATTCGGAGATAAAAGCAGCTGAAGCTGCTCCTGGTTGCAGCAACCCTCCAATGAAGGACAAGAGTTTTCCATGTGGCTCAGAAAGTGTCCAGCATTTTATCACCATCTGAAAAGTACTGCAAATAGATACTCCTACCTGCTGTGAGACCAACTTGCTAGTAAAAAACAACAGTACAGTCTGATAGCCACAGGAAGCATGCTGAGAAGGTATTCGTAAAAAGCTTTTTTTAAGAAAAAGGACACACTTGGCTGTCTGAAGCAACCAAAGCCATCTGTGGTGGCAGGGTGCATGCCCATCTATTTATGTTCTTTGTCTTCTAGATCACTTATCTCCAACCCTATCATGCACCTCAGTCACAGTATCACACTTGAATATTTCAGTCTCTTACTGTATGTCTTGCTTTCAAATCCTGCATTTTGATGCGTCTTGCCAGTTAAGGTGTTTCGCGTTGTAATTATAATTAGAATGTGAAACAGTCTCACAGACTGTGATGCTGAACACTGGTGCTTGCTAATTCTTTACCAATGCCTTTATCACTTGAGCTTCAAAGTCAATACTGTAAGCTTTATACGAGTCAGTCCCTAGAAAGACCTGTCAAACTTTTCTAGTCTGTTATGTGAAAGCACAATGTTTGTTAGGCATCAACAGAAAACTGGAAATGAAGTCATTAGATTCCATTCCTGAATTTAGGAAGATAGCAAAACATACCTGGATACAAGGAACTAGCTAATCACAAAAGCAGGGTATCTTGTTTGACAAGAGAAAGGGATATAAAAGAAGAAATACAGTTGGGTAGTAACACTGACTGTAGAAGGAGAAAAAGCAGGGTATTGTCTATTGATTGCCACAAAGAACTGACAATCAAGCCAAAGAAGGGCATAAAAGCATAAGCTGCTATCAATGTGTTACTCTGAATTTACTGTTTCCATATTATCGGCCCAGGAAACTGTCTTTAGGGTTCATGGTATTCTGGTAGTCTTTGCTATTTGCCATCTTCCTCACAGGAGGGGATCCAACTTTAAAAAAAGAAAACTCAGTTGCCAGCTTTTCCTGTCTGTCCTGGCTTTGGCTGGGATAGAGTATCGTATGGCAATGTGCGCTCGCAGCCCAGAAGGCCAACTGTATGCTGGACTGCATCAAAAAAAGCATGGCCAGCAGGTCAAGGGAGGTGATTCTGCCTCTCCACTCCACTCTGGTGAGACCCCACCTGGAGTCCTGCATCCAGCTCTAGAGCCCTCAGCACAGGAAAGGCATGGACCTGTTGGAGCGGGTCCAGAGGAGGGCCACAAAAATGATCAGAGGGATGGAACACCTCTCCTATGAGGGCAGGCTGAGAGAGTTGGGGTTGTTCAGCCTGAAGAAGAGAAGGCTCCGGGGAGACCTTATTGCCACCTTCCAGTACTTAAAGGGGGCTTATAAGAAAGATAGTGACAGACTGTTTAGCAGGGCCTGTTGCGATACGACAAGGGGAAATGGTTTTAAACTAAAAGAGGGTAGATTCAGACTAGTTATAAGGAAGGAATTTTTCACAATGAGGGTGGTGAAACACTGGAACAGATTGCCCAGAGAGGTGGTAGATGCTCCACCCCTGGAAGCATTCAAGGTCAGGCTGGATGGGGCTCTGAGCAACCTGCTCTAGTTGAAGATGTCCCTGCTCATAGCAGGGGGGTTGGACTAGATGACCTTTAAAGGTCCGTTCCAACCCAAACAGTTCTATGATTCTATGACCTGCACAGGAGATCCAGTGTTTAGGAATAATGGTTGGACTTGATGATCTTGAAGGTCCTTTCCAACCTTAGTGATTCTGTGATTCTGTGAAAATGGCAAGATGGATGTCATCAGATCAAGGCAATTGATGTGATCAAGGCAGTAGCCCTTGGGCCAGTCTGGGCAGGACAAGGAGTTAAAAACATGTTCTACACCACAGCCAGGGAGAATGAACCTACCTGGAGCCTCTGGCAGAAAGCACCAGGGGACACTCGAGGTTGACGCTTAGGGTTTTGGAGTCGAGGATATAGAATCACAGAATGACTAAGGTTGGAAAGGACCTTCAAGATCATCAAGTCCAACCATTAACCCAACGCCACCATGTCCCCTAAACCATGTCCTGAAGCGCCACATCCACACATTTTTTCAATACTTCCAGAGATGGTGACTCCACCACCTCCCTGGGCAGCCTGTTCCAATGCTTGACCACCCTCTCGGTGAAGAAATTTTTCCTAATATCCAGTCTAAACCTCCCCTGGCGCAACTTGAGGCCATTTCCTCTCGTCCTATCGCTAGTTACTTGGGAGAAGAGAACAACACCCACGTCGCCACAACCTCCTTTCAGGTAGTTGTAGAGCGTGATAAGGTCTCCCCTCAGCCTCCTCTTCTCCAGACTGAACAACCCCAGTTCCCTCAGCCGCTCCTCATAAGACTTGTGCTCCAGACCCCTCACCAGCTTCGTTGCCCTTCTTTGGACACGCTCCAGCACCTCAGCGTCCTTCTTGTAGTGAGGGGCCCACTATCCTCCAACTGAAAAAGAGATATTGGCAGCATATGAAGGGTTTCGAGCTGCCTCAGAAGTGCTTGGTACTGAAGCACACAGCTCCTCCTGGTACCCTGACTGCCAGTGCTGGGCTGGATGTTCAAAGGGAAGGTCCCCTCTACACATCATGCGACTGATGCTATGTGGAGTAAGTGGGTGGCACTGATCACACAGGAGTCTTGAATAGGAAACCCCAATCACCCAGGAATCTTGGAAGTGATCATGGACTGGCCACAAGGCAAAGACTTTGGAATATCAACAGAGGAGGTGATGCATGCTGAAGATGCTCCAATGCAAAATAAACTCCCAGAAAATGAGGAGCAATATGCCATGCTCACTGATGGGTCCTGTCGCATTGTGGGAAAGCATCAGAGGTGGAAGGCTGCTGTATGGAGCCCTATACGACAAGTCACAGAAGCTGCTGAAGGACAAGGTGAATCGAGCCAACTTGCAGAAGTGAAAGCCATCCAGCTGGATTTAGACATTGCTGAACGACAAAAGTACCCAGTGCTCTATCTCTATACTTACTCTTGGATGGTGGCAAATGCCCTGTGGGGGTGGTTACAGCAATGGAAGCACAGCAACTGGCAGTGCAGGGGTAAACCCATCTGGGCTGTCACACAGTGGCAAGATATTGCTGCCCGTGTAGAGAACCTGGTTGTAAAAGTACGTCACGTAGATGCTCACGTACCCAAGGGTCTGGCCACTGAAGAACATCAAAGCAACCAGCAGGTGGATCAGGCTGCTAAGGTTGAAGTGGCTCAGGTGGATCTGGACTGGCAACAGAAGGGTGAATTATTTATAGCTCGGTGGGCCCATGACATCTCAGGCTATCAGGGAACAGATGCAACTTATAGATGGGCTCGCAATCGAGGGGTGGAGTTGAACATGGACAGTATTGCACAGGTTATCCACGAATGTGAAACATGCACTGCAATCAAGCAAGCCAAGCAGTTAAAGCCTCTCTGGTATGGAGGACGATGGCTGAAAGATACATATGGGGAGGCCTGGCAGACTGACTATATCACACTTCCACAAGCCCACCAAGGCAAGTGCCATGTGCTCACAGTGGTGGAAGCAACCACCAGATGGCTGGAAACATATCCTGTGCCCAATGCTACCGCCCAGAACACTATCCTGGGCCTTGAAAAGCAAGTCTTATTGTGACATGGCACTCCAGAAAGAACTGAGTCAGACAACAGGACTCATTTCTGAAACAACCTCATATACACCTGGGCCAAAGAGCATGGCATTGAGTGGGAATATCACATCCCCGATCATGCACCAGCCTCTGGGAAAATCGAACAATACGATGAACTGTTAAAGACTACACTGAGAGTAATGGATTCTGGGACATTCACACATTGGGACACACATTTAGCAAAAGCCACCTGGTTAGTCAACACTAGGCGATCTGCCAATCCTCCTGCCTTGGGCAAAGGCAAACCCATTCTTGGGTCTGCTTTGGTCCAGGACTGCGACGAGCGAGGGAAGGCATGCAGTCGACTCAATATGAGTGATAAGGCAAGCTTCAACTTTATTGCAAAACCTTACACATATTTATACACTAAGTTCTACCTTATGCATACTTGTCTTACAATCATTGGCTTAGCTCTAAAGATTGCATTATCATACTCCTCCTACTTGCGGTTACTGCTACGTGGTCCGGGTTCCATCCTGTTTTTCTTATACAGTGCTTCTTCTTAGCTGTTTACCACAGCTCCTTCTCCTCAAGGCCGAGCCCTGCAGATGTCCAGCTGTTTACCAGCTTCCCAATGCCACAGCTCCCTCTTCTCAAGGCCGAGCCGTGCAGATATCTAGCTGTTTACCAGCTTCTCAATGCTGCAGCTCCTTCTCCTTAAGGTCGAGCCGTGCAGAGTGATCCCAACACAGGACCTGGGTGCACTTGGTGGGTAACGCGGAAGGATGGGGAAGTCCAATATGTACCTCAAGGAGATTTGATTTTGGGGGAGAATAGCCAATGATTTGAATTGTATTAATTGCTACACAATACTGTATGTCATCACTACTATGATTGCTATATGCCATATCAACGGTATTACAGTAAGAATCACCTAGATTAATGTGGAATGAACTTTAATGAAACTGAGCAAAGTGCAGTGGTGATGGAACCAGAACTGGCTTCAGCAACTTGCACCCAGCAGCTTCCTTGAGATCGACATCTTCAACCAGCAGACCGTGGGCATGGGCCATGCCAGATATATTGGCTACAAACTCCAGATGTATCATGCAATAATCCCACACCACACACGATGTCCCCTGTCCTGAGAGACTGTTATGACAGATGGAGCCCAAAGTCATGGTCCAAATGAAGTCAACAGACATTTTAGGGGGATGGCCCATAGACTAAGGGAATGATATCTGTGTGTATATATCAAAAGACAGGGAAAGTGGCAATGATTAATTGGAATGTGTTGGAAAGTGTAGAACCTGGGCATGACGTAGATGGTGTGGAATAAGGGGTGGATACTGTCCTGGTTTCAACTGGGATAGAGTTAATTTTCTTCCTGATAGCTGCTAGTGTCGTGTTTTGGATTTATTATGATAATAATGTTGATACAGACTGATGTTTTTAGTTGTTGCTAAGTAGTTGTAGTGCTTATACTCAGTCAAGGACTTTTCAGCTTCCCATGCTCTGCCAGCAGGCAGGTGCACAAGAAGCTGGGAGGGGGCACGGTTGGGACAGCTGACCCAGACTGGCCAAAGAGATATTCCCTACCATATAACGTCATTCCCAGTACATAAACTGGAGTTGGCCGGTGGGCAGGAATCACTGCTCGGGGACGGGCTATCGATCATGGGGTGGTGAACAGTTTTTGCAATGTGCATAACTTTTTTTTGTGTATTTCTTTATCATCATCATCATCATCATCATCATCATCATCATCATTATTATTATTATTTCTTCCTCTTTCTTTGCTGTCCTATTAAACTGTTTTTATCTTAACCTGTGAGGGTTTTTTCCCAATCCTCTCCCCCTTCCCACCTGAGGGGGGGGGGTGAGCCAGCAGCTGTGTGGTGCTTAGTTGCCGGCCGGGGCTAAACCACGACACAGAGAAAACAAATTACCCTTGAAAATAATGTTCAGGGAAATATTCTGGCTTTTGCAGTGACCTCAGAGCACCTGAATGCACACAGTACCTCCACCCCAGGAAACACAAGTCCCAGAATCTTCCTAACTTAATTTACATCTTGGAATCTTAAAATTATTTAGTTGGGAAGGGACCCCTGGAAGTCTGTAGTCCAACCTCTCACACCAAGGATGGCTAACCCCAATGCTAATGTTGATCAGGTTGTTCAGGGCCTTATCTCATTTTGATTTCCCCAGTAGGTCACAAGCTTCTCTACCCACTCCCACCAGATACTTTATATCAGGCTCCCAACCTTGACAATATTTAAAAGCAAAACCTGAGTATTTCTCAACAAATGCAGTACAACTCTCTTAAAAAACATTCCTCCTAAAAAAAAATTGTGAATTTTGCCTTTAAAACCCATTATTCCTTATTAAGGGACCAAAGAGCATAATCGGGGACAAAAACCAGTACACTCCATCAGTGCTGACCAAGGTGCTTTCTGCTGTGACACCCATGAGATGACTAATGATAAGCTCTCTACTGTTCCAGGAGAAACTTACTCTGTTGCCAAAAGAAAAGAAAAAAATAAAAGGGAATAGTAGTCTGATTTGCCTTGGTGCTTCCAAGATGGGATAATTTTCTTGGAGAATATGTTAGTTTTCTTAGAATAGTCTTCTTATAGTGAATTAACATGGAGTATCTTCTCCACTGTAACCATTCTGGTTAGCATTCCTACAGAGACAAACTCTTAGACAAGTTAGTAATGTCATGATAAAACAGACCTGTGAGACTAAATCCCATCTCTGGTTGAATTCAAGGCATGAGGGGATAGATTGGTGGTAGTGGCACTTGTTTGGTGTAACTTGGTTCTCATTTAGAAGATGATTCTTTCTTAACATTGTTCTAAATGTGTATAAATATATAATTTTAAACTTACTTTTTTTTGGAAGTATAATTCTTAAAATTATATAAGTGAAAGAGATAATACATGGATACAATAACATGTACAACTGCAATGAATAGCATGCATTAGAAACTGCATGTTTCGAGGTCCAATCTACTTTTCAGCTGTTTGAGATCAGGGTGAGATTTAACTTGGGACCTGAGTTTAGGAGGCATAAATAATCCCACCTCAGCCTATTGTGGGGTCTTACATCTTTCAAGCCTCTGGTGTTAGCCACATCTGCAAATAGAAACTGGAAGTCTGAGTCAGGTGCAGACCTCTCCTGGTCAGATATCCAAGATCCCTAGGGGAACGTGAGATCTTTCTCTCATCTTAATCCATGTTTTCTTTTCTTTGTGTAATAGTCACTTTCATTGCTGTACAGTAAGATGAACTTGAAAATCTGCATGGAGCTTTATTTTTTAACTAATTAAAATTGCCGTGATGCAGCAGCAACCACACACAGGGGAAGTGGTGAGCATCTCCAGTAGCTGGGAGAAGGAGGTGAAACACTGCATCGCCTAGGTACAGCCTAGACCCCAGTGGCACATGGTGATATAAACCGGAGGGGTGTTGCAATAACTGGTATGCACAGATGCTTACAGCCCAACTGTCACCGAAGGAAGGGCAGGTTTAAGCAGCACTGCTGATACCAAGGAAGGTCCCACGTTTTGCACAGGATTGACCTGCTCTGGCTGTTGACATGCTCCCTTCAGCTCTGGAGACCCAGCCCACCCCAAGTCCCCTGCACCTGCATTAAAAGTTGTCGCCTTGCCCAAGGACCTCCAACGTAATAGGGTGCAGCTAATAAGTGAACCAAAAAGAGATATTCACAAACTTTCTCCCCGCAACCAAAGAGGAAGGGAAGAACCTCCAGCAGTCTCACAGGGTATATTACTAATGACTGGTGATGTTACGGATCATGTGTGTTAGGGCACCAATAGGGCAGTGGATAAGGTTCTGTGATTAGCTGATGGTTTCGTATCCCCACGGATTTTGATGCTTTCTTTTATTCATCTGTGCTCTTCTGCGCTGAGTGGGTCGTGGTACGATGACGCCATTTCTGGGAGCTAGTGAGGTGACTGGGGGGGGGAGAATTAGAAGGAGCTGGAGACAGAGTTTCTTGGGTTGAAAATAATAGCTATTTTTGGCCCTTTTCATGCTCTGGAAATTCTTCCATCTGGATATAAAGAGAACTGGGTTGGGGGACTGCAGGTAAGGTAGACGGGCAGCAGCTAGTGGTAGTTATGAGAGGCAGCTGATTGTGTTGTGTGGGGGGTGGTGCACGTGAGCCTGAATTGCTGACGTGCGCCTGGGCGCGAGTTGGCAAATGTGAAGGGGATGGGGGTGTCGGTGGGTGGTTTATTGTTAATTTGGCTATTTAGCTGACGGTAGGGGAAGGGGAGTGTGTGTCTTTTGTGCATGATCTGGGAGGTGAGTAACCCAGGCAGATCCGGTAGGGGGTGGGGTTGTATCTTGTTCTTTGGTATTCTCCCCTTGCATTTTCTCAGGTTGCTGTGAAGTCCTTGTTTTCCTTGTAGTCTTCTGTAGCACTTTGTTCCTTCAATTTGTAGTGTGTGGTGGTAGTTCAGCTGGGCTTGAATGAAACTTCTACTTGAGCAGTTGCATGGGAGGGAAGTGATGCTCTTGCAGACTGTCTTTCATAAGCATGTGTGTGCCTCTGGGGAAAAGGTGAAAGGACAGGTCACTGGGGAGAAAGCTCCTAGCTCTGAGGTTTATCTATAGCAAACTTGTAGATTCTGACTTACAGGGGAAATGCAAGTTGTGAACACACCTTTCATAGGCAGCTTTTGGGGCATCAGCAACACCTAAGGGACAAGCAAGTTTTGACAGTCTCTCCACAACATCCCAGATCTGGGCCCATGGCAAGCAGCGAACTTCTTTAGCTAACAGGTCAAGTTGGTAGATGGGTGTGTCTGCCCCATAGCAGGGAGTTGCCCACTACATCACTCACTGCTTCATCCAGGAGGTTGCCACACTAGTATGGCTTTGTGAGTGGTATAACATGCATAATAACCTAGCAATACATATACTGAAAAATACTTGGGTGCTATACAGTGAGAAGGTCTAGTGATTTCATTTTGACAGCATTGTATGAATGAGAGGCTTGCGACACTGAGGTATCTTCATTCAGCCAATGCTGCTGAAGTCATGGTAATTAAGTAGGAAAACTTCTTTAGATAATGGTGAATGCAATTTGTTAAAAAGTAACTGAAGGTTAGCACATAATTCCTAGAAAGCAGTAGATGCTTTATTTATATTTTTGATTGTATACTTATGTTGTTGTTCAGGCTTCCTCTTGGTAGATTCAAAGTTTGGTGGGTTTTTTTTTCCTTCCTGTATACGATTATCATATTCAAACCATCAGTTGTCTTGCAAATACAAAACCAAGAGAGAGTGAAGTATTCAATACCATTACTATTTAACACTTAAACAAAAGAGGAAAAAAAACCCCAAACAACCCCAAAACAAACTAGTGAACTGAAACTGATATTTTGCCTCTGCTTTGGAACTATCTGAAAAGTCTTACTTTGAGCAAGTCATGCTTATACAGGTTGGGTTTTTTGCGCTTCTTTTTATAACTTGTTTGCTTTGCAGATGATGATAGTTGTATAAAATATAGTGTTGAACATATGATATAGTTCTATTTAGTAATTATGCAAGGATGAAATGTAGATGTAACCCTGAATTTCTAGAGCTATACATGAAATTTGAATGTCCAAGTTGATCCAAAACAACTATGACCTGATTCTTCAGTTTTTCCACCTGTTTTTGAATATGCTGAGAGGTGAACAAGTAGTCTTTCCCCTCCAAAAATTAGTTTCATTATTTAGAATTCTTAAAGTTTGAGTTGGTTGTTTTTTGGTTTTGTGGTGGGGTTTTTTGGGGTTTTTTTGTGACACCTTAGGAAGAACTACTTTTATTGTACTTGTCATTATTGAATTGCTCATAATAGTTTATGTTGTGGAAGATAATGTTTAATCAAATGGAGAAATGTTATCTATACTGTCAGCATACAACAGCTGTGCAAATTATAGGTGGCTGTTATAAATATGTATTATCTCTGTCATGTTGACATGATTAGCCATGACTAATGTTGATAACACCTGGTTAGTCAACACTAGGCGATCTGCCAATTGAGCTGGCCCTGCCCAGTCAAAACTTTTACGTTCTGTTGAAGGGGATAAAGTCCCTGTGGTGCATGTAAAAAATATGCTGGGGAAGACAGTCTGGGTTACTCCTGCCTTGGGCAAGGGCAAATCCATTTGTGGGATTGCTTTTGCTCAAGGTCCTGGATGCACTTGGTGGGTGATGCAGGAGGATGGGGAAGTCCAATGTGTACCTCAAGGGGACTTGATTTTGGGGGAGAATAGACAATGATCTGAATTATATGATATTAATTGTTATATAATACCGTCTCTCATCACTACTATGGTTACTATATGCCATAACAAAGGTATTACAGTAAGAATCACCCAGATGAATGAAGAATCAACGTTGATGAAAGCGAGCAAAGTACAGTGATAATACAAGCAGAACTGGCTTCAGCATGCAACAATCCAACACTACACACCATCTCTCCTGCCCTGAGGGACTGTTATGTCAGATGGAGCCCAAAGTCATGGACTAAATGAACTCAACAGACATTTTAGAGGGATGGCACATAGACTGAGGGAATATCTGTGTGTATATATCAAAAGACAGGGAAAGTGGTAGTGATTAATTGGGATGTGTTGGAAAGTGTAAAACCTGGGCATGTGTTGTGGTTTAGCCCCAGCCGGCAACTAAGCACCACGCAGCCGCTCGCTCACTCCCCCCTCCCCCAGTGGGACAGGGGAGAGAATTGGGGAAAAAACTCGTGGCTTGAGATTAAAAACAGTTTAATAGGACAGCAAGAGAGGAGGAAACAACAATGATAACAACAATACTAATACTGACAAAGGAATGTACAAGAACAAGTGATGCCCAATACAGCATGGCTGAAACCAGGACAGTATGATGTAGATGGTACAGAATAAGGGGTGGATACTGTCCTGGTTTTGGCTGGGCTAGAGTTAATTTTCTTCATAGAAGCTAGTGTGAGGCTATGTTTTGGATTTGGGATGAGAAAAATGTTGATAATGTGCTGATGTTTTCAGTTGTTGCTAAGCAGTCAAGGAGTGTTAAGCTTCTCATGCTGGCCTGCCAGCAAGAAGGCTGGGGGTGCATGGGAAGCTGGGAGGGGACACAGCCAGGACAGCTGACCCAGACTGGCCAAAGGGATATTCCATACCATATGACATCTTGCTCAGCATATAAACTGGGGGGAGTTGGCCAGGGAGGGGCTGCAGCTGGGGAACTGGCTGAGCATCCGTCAGCAGGTGGTGAGCAATTATGCTGTGCATCACTTGTTTTGTGTATTTTTATCATTATCATTTCCTCTTCCCTTGCTGTCCTATTAAACTGTATTTATCTCAACCCACAAGTTTTACCGTTTTTTTTTTTTGTTTGATTTTGTTTCTCCTCCCCATCCCACTGTGGGGTGTGGGGAAGGGGTAGGAGTGAGTGAGCAGCTGCATGGTGCTTAGATGCCAGCTGTGGTTAAACCACAACACTGTCTCAGAACAATCCTCTGTTCATGAATTAAATCACAAATGATGTGTGAAGCTAAAGGTCTGCATGTAAGCATCCAAAGGGAAAGAGCAACCCTAGACATCTCAGCATGATTCCTGCCTCAATACAACATTAATTTCTAAATGTAATCATTCAACTTAATTGTTTACTGAAAGCTCAAGAATCTTAACAACTCCTCTCTCAGCCCTCCTTGATTCTGAAGATGCCTTTCCCTATACTTTTAAAACGCCACTTGGATTAAACTAGAGACGCTTAGTTTAACTCCATGTGGGGGGGCAGGGTGTCTTTTCCCAGAACAATTTAGATTATGATAACAAATGTCAGTTGCGCCACCCACACAGAAATTACATCAGTTTTCAACACAGGTTTTAAGGTCCAAACTAGATCCACATAATGGATTGACACCCTGCACCATTGCCAATATAGGCAGGGTAGACAGACTGCCAACACCCTACCCCCTAACCGACATCATCATCAGCATAGGCAGGTTGCCATCCACATTATCTATGTAAGGTACGATTCTCTCAAATTGCTCCGCCATTGGTGGACCCAAGGGGCAGCACAACTCTCATCTGCATTCAAAAGGCATTTGCACAGTTGGCTGTTGCTGCCAGATGACCTGGACACCAAGCATCCCTGGCAGTCCACCAGAGCCATGGTATCACTTATGATCCTGTGTTTGCTATCAGTGAGTTGACGTATGGGTATGTTGTTGCTCATCTTTCCTATTGCCTCAATAAAGCCTTGTTTTAGAACATGTTGTCAGACTCCATTAGTGTTTGGACCACATTATTGGTATCACAAACAGGGTAAAAGTCTTTCTGACAACTACTGGAAGCTTTAGGAAAGGAGCAAGTTTGGAGCTCCCCCCAATGGGAGGAGGATTGGGTCCAAGATAATTGAACAGATCCCCAGGCTATGAGGGATGAATTTGAACTGTGGTGTAAGGCCAGTCATTGCAAACAAGGAAAGGGCAAGAGAACCTTAAGCGGCCTCCCAAGTTGTGCCCTCAACCTTGCCCAGGCTGAAGTTACCAGGCTGCATGGCACCCTCAAACAGGTGGGAGAAGGGGCCAAGAGGGACGAGCAGAAGTTATCCTCCTTGGCTCAGCAGGCTCTCAAGGCCTGGAGAGATTGTCCCAGTACAAGTTAAGGCCACTATCTACCAGGACAATAAGGAGGATAAGGATGACCCCTGGTCAGGGTCTGGTCCATGGCCAAAAATGTCCCTGTCCCATTGCTCCCAACCCTACAGGGGAAGGCTGGATGGAATGGCTTGGGAGTCTCTGGCACACTGGGGCAGCTCTAACTTACTTCAGTGAAGGGGACCATGGGCACAGGAGCTCTGCACAACCTGGCTGCAGGGATGGGTGCTGTGGCAATTGTTTCTGCGCCCAGCCATCAGATACAGAGGAATCCTCAACTGGGCAAAGGACAGGGCACCTCCACCAGCCAGATAGAAAGAAACCACCTCAGGTAGCTCCTGCTGGAAACTGGTTTTATCCCTTCCAACAAATTAATAAATTGCTGAATAATGTTTTGTTACAGCTTTTGAACAGCCATCAGCAGGTGGTCTGCCCACCCACCCCCAGTCTTGCAGCGCCTCCAGGCACACCAGTGTTAACCCCTTAGCACCACCACCCTCAAGGCACTGCCAGACAACTGGTGGGCAGGTGTCCACTGCCAGATGGAGGTCTGCCTCCTAGCCCTGTTTTCTGGTATGTCCTAGCTCCAATTAGAAGTTTTCATGAATAACTCTCACTCAGTCACCATTGTTGTGGACACCAGGGCCCAAATCTCCACGTTAGATCCACAGACCATCCCTTCAGGCTGTCCTAGAAGTCCATCCCACTGGGCAGGGGAGTGAGCAAGCGGCTGTGCAGTGCTTAGTTGCCTACAGGGGTTAAACCACAACCTGGAAAAATCCTCCTGCTACATTACATTCATGGGGGAAAGAATCATAAGGGTAAAAGGAAGAAAACTCATCGTTTGAGAGAAAGACAGTTTAATAAGTAAAGCAAACTCCGTGCACGCAAGCAAAGCAAAACAAGGAATTAATTTACTACTTCCCATCGGCAGGCAGATGTTTAGCCATCTCCAGGAAAGCGGGGCCTCATCACGTATAACGGTTACTTGAGAGGACAAATGCCATAACTGAAGGTCTGCCCCCTGCCCCCAGCCTACTTGCTGGTGGGGCAGTGTGAGAAGCAGGGTGAGATGCCTTGATGCTGTGCAAGCACTGTTATCAACACTGTTTTCAGTACAAATCCAAAACATAGCACCATACAATCTACTAAGAAGAAAATTAACTCTATCCTAGGCCAAAACCAGTACACAGATGGGTCCAGTAGGCAGGCTGAGTCAGCGACTTTGGGCTTGTCATGTACATGATTACTTCCCAAAATACAAAATCACTTCTAGGACAGCCTGAAGGGATGGTCTGTGGATCTAACGTGGAGATTTGGGCCCTGGTGTCCACAACAATGGTGACTGAGTGAGAGTTATTCATGAAAACTTCTAATTGGAGCTAGGACATACCAGAAAACAGGGCTAGGAGGCAGACCTCCATCTGGCAGTGGACACCTGCCCACCAGTTGTCTGGCAGTGCCTTGAGGGTGGTGGTGCTAAGGGGTTAACACTGGTGTGCCTGGAGGCGCTGCAAGACTGGGGGTGGGTGGGCAGACCACCTGCTGATGGCTGTTCAAAAGCTGTAACAAAACATTATTCAGCAATTTATTAATTTGTTGGAAGGGATAAAACCAGTTTCCAGCAGGAGCTACCTGAGGTGGTTTCTTTCTATCTGGCTGGTGGAGGTGCCCTGTCCTTTGCCCAGTTGAGGATTCCTCTGTATCTGATGGCTGGGCGCAGAAACAATTGCCACAGCACCCATCCCTGCAGCCAGGTTG